>NW_015163103.1:582834-626389 GCF_001447785.1 Gekko japonicus | reverse complement strand
GCCTCCATGGAAGCAATGGAGAAGAGAATGACAGAGGCAATACAAGCCATGGGGGAGCAGATAGAAAAAACATTGGGGGACCAACTGGAGAAGCAAACTCAGATTCATCTGAAACATCTAGAAGAAGTCCAAGAGAAGAACATAACAGCATTGAAGGAATTGGTTACTACAGAAATAACTTCAATCAAGCAAGAAATGGAAGGAGTTAAGAAGGATGTTCAAGCAAATGCAACCAAGACTACAGAGACAGAGGAGAAGATACAAAAAATAGAAGAGAAACAAGATTCTTTGACTCAACAAATTACAAGATCAGAGACAATGATGGAGTTCAGAAGGATGCAGACTCATCTGAGATTCAGAGGCATTAAGGAAACAGAGAATGAGAACTTAAAAGAAAAAATGATGGAAGTGATAACGGCTTTTCTGGGCGAGGAGGAAGGGTCAATGGACTCAGACTTTGATTTGATTTATAGAGTGAACTCCAGAATTGCAGAAAAGAAGAATTTACCAAGGGATGTAATTGTACAATTTGTAACAAGATCAATAACAGAGGAGATATTCAAGAAGCAATTCAACGTCCCTTTTGTAATAGAGGGAAACAAAATTATGGTGATGAGAGAACTCCCAAGAACAATACTGCAAGACAGGAAAAGGTATAAATCCTTGGCGGACAAACTCAGAGCTTTGAGCATCAGATATAGATGGGAGATTCCACAAGGTTTATCCTTTACGTATCAAGGTGGGAGGATTCAGATCAGATCGATGATGGACTTTTATAAATTTAAGGCGGACAATGCGGACGTCTTTGGAGAACTTTAAAATAAAACGCATAATGGAGTACAAATTGTTGTCATGGAATGTTAATGGATTAAATTCACCAAACAAGAGGAAAAGAATCAATCATTGGATACAGAAACAGAAATGCAACGTGATATGCTTGCAAGAAACACATATTAGAAAACAGGATATAAAATATTTAAAGAATGCTTTATTTGGAATTGAATTTTGTTCTGCGGCCTCAAACAAGAAAAAAGGAGTTGTGACATATGTGAAGAAGGAGTTACAACCTACAGAAATTTTTAAGGACATAGATGGCAGATACGTGGGTGTGGAATTAATGATTCAGCAGAAAAAAACATTGTTGATCAACGTGTACGCACCCAATGGAGCAAAGGAAAAATTTTTTAAGGATATAACTGACCAATTACAACAATTGACTTATGAGCAAGTTATTATGGCCGGAGACTTTAATGGGACAATAGATCGTCTAGACAGAAAACCACAAAAGGACAACGAATTCAGCGGAAAATTGCCAAAGAATTTTTTTGAATTAGTTAAGCAAGAAAAATTAGAAGATGTTTGGAGGAAATGGAACCCGATGCAGAAAGACTTTACTTTTTATTCCAATAGACATTGCTCTTTTTCCAGAATTGATATGATTTGGATGTCTGAAGAATTATCAATGAAAACACATAAGACTGAAATTTTGCCAAGATGTAATTCAGATCACAATCCGGTGGTATGGAGTTCCACAGAAAGGAAAAAACCCTTTCTGTGGAGGATTAATGAAGACTTGTTGGATAAGAAAACGGTAATTGAGATGTTAAAGGAAGAAACGAAACAATTCTTTCAACAAAATTTAAATAAAGAAACACCGATACAGATTGTATGGGATGCTTATAAAGCGGTGATGAGAGGAATTCTCATCTCGCAAAACGTGAAGCAAAAAAAGGAAAAACTTCAAAAACAAACAGAAGTGTTAGAAAAAATTGCTCAGAAAGAAAAGGAATTAAAAAAGAAGCCTGGAAAAAAGCAAATTATTAAAGAATTAAAGTTGCTGAAGGAACAACTGAATGAGACTTGGAATCAGGAAATGTATTGGAATTTAAAGAAGTTACAACAGAAATCTTTTGAAGGGGCGAACAAACCGGGAAAATACTTAGCTTGGCAACTTAAGGCTAGAAGAGAGAGAAGAATGATAACCAAAATAATAGAAGATGGAAAAGAGTTCGTTGATCCTAATGGAATAAAGAGATGTTTCTTCAAGTATTATGCTAAACTATTCCAAACAACTAGAGTTGATCTTGAGAAGATTAAAACATATTTAAAGGAGATTCCACTACCAAAAATAAGTAAGGAATACAAAGATTTATTAAATGGTCCAATTCAAAAAGAAGAAGTGATGAAGGCAATAGAAGAGACAAAGTTGGGGAAGGCGCCTGGGCCGGACGGATTTACAGCGAAATTCTACAAAAAGATGAAAGAAGAAATTTCCCCGGTCCTGGAAGCTTTAACCAACGAAATAAGAGAAAACAAAAAGGTGCCGGACTCATGGAAAGAAGCAATTATTTCTTTGATTCCAAAGGAAGGACAAGATTCAACAAATGTAAAGAACTACAGGCCAATATCTCTTTTGAACAACGATTATAAAATCTTTGCAAAAATTATTGCAGAAAGGGTGAAAAACTATTTACAAACGGTAATTTCTGAAGATCAAGCGGGCTTTTTACCCAAAAGGCAGATTAGAGACAATGTAAGAATAGTAATGGACGCAATTGAATATTATGAAAAGCACCCAGAAAAAGAAGTAGCTTTTCTGTTTGTTGATGCAGAAAAAGCTTTTGACAATCTTAATTGGAATTTTATGCACCAGATGATGGAAAAGATTGAAGCGGGACAACATTTTAGAAATTGTATTGAAGCTATCTATTCTGAACAAAGAGCTAAAATAAATGTGAATAAAGAACTGACAGATAACTTCAAAGTACAGAAAGGAACAAGGCAAGGTTGTCCGTTATCACCGTTATTATTTATCTGGGTATTGGAAATACTTTTACAAAAAATACAGTACGATCAAGAAATAAAGGGCTTGACACATAAAGGACACCAATACAAATATCGAGCATTTGCAGACGATGTAATGTTTATGGTGGAAAACCCAACAGAAAAATTGACATTGCTTTTTCAAAAAATAAAGGAGTTTGGAGAATTGGCCGGCTTTTACGTAAATAAGAATAAAACAAAACTTATATGTAAAAACATGATCAAACAAAAACAAGTGGAACTACAAGAACTGGTACAATGTGAAGTAGTTAAAAAAACAAAATACCTTGGAATTGAATTAACGGCAAAAAATATAGACCTATATAAGAATAATTATGAGAAATTATGGACTAAGCTGACTCAAGATTTTAAGAAATGGGATAAAATGAACTTATCACTGATGGGAAGAATATCAGTTATAAAAATGAATGTCCTACCACGTTTGATGTTCCTGTTCCAAACAATACCAATTCTGCATAAAACGGATTTGTTGGCCAAGTGGCAACAAGAGTTGTCAAAATTTGTTTGGGCAGGCAAGAAACCAAGGATCAAAATGAAAATACTTTGTGATGCCAAAGAAAGAGGAGGTCTACAAATGCCAAATCTTAGACTATATTATGAAGCGGTTTGTCTAACATGGATGGATCAATGGGTGAAGCTTGAAAATGACAGATTGTTGGGGTTGGAAGGGCATGATTGTAGATTTGGCTGGCATGCATATTTATGGTATGACAAGATAAAAATGGACAGTTTTTTTAAACTTCACTTGGTGAGAAAAGCTTTGTATATGGTATGGACAAGATATAAGAAGTACCAGAGTGACTTAAGACCATTGTGGATTGTACCAGTAGAAGTGTTGATATCTTACTCAAGACAGCGAGGTAGAGACTGGTTGCCATATAGAGATTTAATTAAAAAAGAGGGAACAGAGTGGGTAATGAAAAAGCAGAATGAAATTGAATATGAATATGAGTGGTTGAAATATATGCAGATTTATGATCTTTTTAGATCTGACAAAAAAAACTATGGTTTTAGAGAGGAAAAAAATGAAATTGAAAAGGTATGGGAGAGTGGAGGAGGAAAAAATATTTCTAAAATGTATAAGGTGTTGTTAAAATGGTATACTGAAGATGAAACTGTTAAAGAACAAATGTTAAAATGGGCTATTAATATGAATAAGGAAGTGGATATGGAAACTTGGGAATATTTGTGGAAAAACTCTATTAAGATCTCGACATGTACTAATGTTAAAGAAAATTGTTATAAGATGATGTATAGGTGGTACATGACACCTAAGAAGATTGCAAATATGAATCAAAATATGTCAAACAAATGCTGGAAATGTAAGAGGCATGAGGGCTCATTTTATCATATGTGATGGACTTGTGAGAAAGCTGTAGACTTTTGGACAAAAGTCCACAATGAAATGCAAAAAATACTGAAATGTTCTTTTAAAAAAGCACCGGAAATTCTGCTTTTGGGACTCAAAATGGAAGAAGTCAATACGACTAAAAAAACTTTACTCTGGTACCTGATAGTGACAGCGAGAATGATTTATGCTCAGTTTTGGAAGACAGAAAAGGTACCAGAGGTTGAAGAATGGATACAAAAAGTTCTGTTCATGGCACAAATGGATAAGATTACAAAAAAACTGAATAACAAAGAAGACGATGAGTTTTTTGGAGAATGGAATGATTTTAAAATTTATCTGGAAAAGAACTGGGATGTGAAACAAAACTTAATATGTTTAGATCAATATTAAGTCAAACGATGTTATCTTTAGATTGTAATGATGAAAAACTGATATTGTTGATGATATGAAGTACTTTGGAGCAGGGGTGGAAGCATTGTGGGAAGCCATTGGAGGGAGGGGAGGAACTGGGAATGGGGTAGACAATTGATAGAATGAAATGTTTTATATGTTGTATTCCTGAGAAAAAAATAAAATTTGTTTACCAAAAAAAAAAAAAAAGCATAAATTCTCCCCTTTTTAGGAGAGTCAATTAAAAAAAAAGAATATATGATGGGACATGGAAGGCTGTTGTGAGAAGGGAGAACTGGGTGACACCATGCCTCTTCACTCTTCCACCAGCAGAGTTTTTGCTTGTTCAAGAGGCTCAGCCAGCCCAAGAGGGAAGTGGGAATGATGATACTTAATCCCCTGTCTTTACAGCAGCTCCACACACCCTGTGAAATATCAAAGATTTTCACAGGGAAGTCTCTACTATGAGGCTGCTTAAAAAACTGTGTTGTCCAGCATGCTTAGGAATCTATGACCACCGCTCAGGAATCATCTACCTGCATGTTGTTGTTGTTGTTGTTCAGTTGCACAGTCGAGTCCGACTCTTCGCGACCCCATGGACCAGATCCCGCCAGGCCCTCCTGTCTTCCGCCGTCCTTTGAAGTTTCTCAATTTCATGTTCGTTGCATCTATGACACTGTCTAACCATCTCATCCTTTGCGACCCCATGGACCAGATCCCGACTCTTCACGACCCCATGGACCAGATCCCGCCAGGCCCTCCTGTCTTCCACCATCCTTTGAAGTTTGCTCAATTTCATGTTTGTTGCATCTATGACACTGTCTAACCATCTCATCCTTTGCCGTCCCCGTCTTCTTTGACCTTCAATCTTTCCCAGCATCAGGGTCTTCTCCAGTGAGTGCTCCCTTCTCATTTGGTGGCCAAAGTATTTGAGCTTCAGTTTCATTATCTGGCCTTCCAGGGAACAGTCAGGGTTGATTTCTTTTAGAATTGACTAATTTGATCTTCTTGCAGTCCAAGGGACTCTCAAGAGTCTTCTCCAGCACCACAGTTCAAAAGAATCCATTCTTCGGCGCTCAGCCTTCCTTATAGTTCAACTCTCGCAGCCATACATGACTACTGGGAATACCATTGCTTTGACCATGTGGGCTTTTCTTGGCAGGGTTTGCCATCGCTTTCCTCCCAAGGAGCAGGTGTCTTTTAATTTCATGGCTGCTGTCACAGTCTGCGGTGATCTGGGATCCCAGGAACGTGAAGTCTGTCACTACTTCCACGACTTCCTCTTCTATTTGCCAAGGAGTGATGGGGCTGGATGCCATACTTTTAGTTTTTTTGATGTTGAGCTTCAAGTCCCCTTTTGCGCTCTCCTTTTTTACTCTTCTTAAGGTCCTCTTTACTTTCTGCCATTAGAGTGGTATCGTCTGCATATCTGAGGTTGTTGATCTTTTCCCCAGCAATCTCAATTCTGGCTTGTGATTCATCCAGGCCAGCATTTTGCATGATGTACTCTGCATATATATTAAATAAGCAAGGTGACAGTATACATCCTTGTCGTACTCCTTTTCCTATGCTGAACCAATCAGTTGTTCCATATCCGGTTCTAACTGTCGCTTCTTGGCCCTTATACAGGTTTCTCAAGAGACATGTGAGGTGGTCTGGTACTCCCATCTCTTTAAGGACCTGCCATAGTTTGTTGTGATCCACACAGTCAAAGGCTTTAGCATAGTGAATGAAGCAGAAGTAGATGTTTTTCTGGTACTCTCTTGCTTTCTCCATAATCCAGCGAATGTTGGCAATTTGATCTCTAGTTCCTCTATCTCTTCGAAACCCAGCTTGTACTTCTGACAGTTCTCTATCCACGTACTGTTGTATCCACTACCTGCATGTAGGAGATAACAATTGTAACTGGCTATTGCCATGTTGCCCCCCCCCCAGGCGGAATAACAAGACAGACAACAGTTCGGAAGTAAACAAGGGCCACTTTATTAACTATTTAACATAGCATTGCAGCAAGGGACCAGCTAAGCGAGCACGGAACAGGCAAGGCAGGTGTCACTTCCCTGACCAACCTCCTTGCCCTTTTCTCAGGCTGGTCACCCAGCTCCAGTCTTGAGCCATTGGTCTGGCTTGCGACCAGCAGCCCAGCAAACTGGTCGCCACGTAGGAGCGCCTACCCCTGAAGCCTTCCAACTTACAGAGAGGAGCATACCCTAAGAGGTTCCCAGGGGAGGTGATCACCGTTCCCCACCCTGGACCTTAGAGTTCCGAAGGCAGTTCCTGATGACCCCCTGTTCCCTAATGGGGAAAAATGCCGTAAGGTGCTCACCAGTTCTGGTTTCTTGCCCGCACTAACCTGCCACAGCCAAGACCAAGCCTCTGCTTTGGTCTTTGCTCTCCACCACTGGAATTTAATACTGTTTTTCCATAACAAAATGAAAAGTACTGCTTCATGATCCACCCTTTTTAGTTTACGGTTTCCCATCTGATAGTTGCCCATCATCAGACCAGAATATTTGAGAAAATGGCAGTGCCTATTATCATCATATATCTAATTCCAAACCGTGTCATAGAGAAGATAATGAACAGATCTGCAGAATGGAGTTAGGGGTAGATACAGGGTTTTTTGTTCTACAAATGTGAAGGAAGGTCCAGATTTTCAGAACAATCTGGAATCTAAAACAAGTAGACAAATACTGGGGGTTATAACTCTCCCCAAATCATAGAACCAACACTTGTACCTTTAAGAAAAGAATGCCCTCTGAGGTCTTTGGCCATTGGGAGGATGCTGTGCAACTACAAAATACAACTAAGCCTCCCATCCCTTGATGTCCCAAACAATCTAGGAAATATCCTGTTCCCTTCCACAATTATATCTCCCGGTGGATGAGGACTTGCCAGGCAAAGATCTGGTGGTGACCACTGAAGGCTCATCACCCAAACAACTCAGCCCAGTGTGGCAAAAATAGCCACCAGAGGATGAAACAGTTAAGGAACAGATGATAAAATGAGCAGTTAATATGAATAAAGAAATATCTATGTCATCTTGGGAATTTTTATGGAAAAATGCAATGAAAATATCAACGTGTAATAATCTAAAAGAGAACTGTTTTAAGATGATGTATAGATGGTATATGACACCAAAAAAGATTGCAAATATAACTAGTAATATGTCAAACAAATGTTGGAAATGTAAAAAAAATAGAGGGCTCTTTTTATCATATGTGGTGGACATGCGATAAAGCAAAAAACTTTTGGGCTGAGGTTCATACAGAGATGGAGAAAATTGTGAAATGTAAATTTAAGAAAGAACCCGAAATACTACTGTTGGGACTTAAAATGGAAGAAGTCAATATGGCGAAAAGGACTTTGATGTGGTATATGATTACAACTGCTAGAATGACATATGCTCAATGCTGGATGCAGGAAAAGACTCCCGAAATTGGGGAGTGGATAAAAAAACTACTTTTTATGGCTGAAATGGACAAAATGACAAGAAAACTTAAAAATCTGGATGCAGAAGAATTCTTTGCTGACTGGAAAGACTTAAAGAATATCTAGAGAAATATTGGGATGTAAAAACAACTTACTTTGCTTTGAGAACTATTGAAAAAAGAATGACATTAGAAGAGGTGTAAATGTATAAAAATAATAGTTGAAAGATATGTTACCTGTAGAAATTGATTAACGAGTAAGGGGGGAAAGGAGGAGAATATAAGATGTGGGCTGGAGGTTGGAGTACTGTGGGAATTCAAAAGGGGTGGGGTTAGGAGAAAAGGATGTATGGTAGTTAATAATGTGATGTATGTTTGAACTATTGATATATCCTAATAAATTTTTTTAAAAAATAGTTTTTGTTCATCAATGTGCCTACTAATTCTTTCTTTAATGACAGTTTCCACCAACTTACCCGGTATCGATGTCAGACTGACGGTTCTGGAGTGGGCAAGCACTTCTCATTTTCCACAGTGAAGACAGAGGCAAAAAATGCATTCAGCTTCTCAGCCATTTCCTTATCATCCTTGGTCATCCAAGGGCCCCACTGCCTCCCTGGCTGGTTTTCTGCATCTAATGTATTTGAAGAAAGTTTTATTGTTGGTCTTTATTTATTTTTTTGCTATATGCTCCTCATATTCCCTTTTTGCCGGCCTGATCACAGACTTGCATTTTATTTGCCACAGCCCGTGTTCCCTTTTATCAGCCTCACTGCAACTAGCTTTCCACTGCTTAAAGGAATCCTTCTTATCTTTTACAGCTTCCATTACTTTGTTTGTTAACCATGCAGGCTTTTTCCTATACCTATTTGTGCCTTTCCTAACATGTGGTATATATTTTTTCTGAGCTTCTAGGATTGTAGTTTTAAATAGTCTCCAAGCTTCTCCAATGGGTTTGACCCTTTCTACTTTTCCTTTCAGTTTCCTCCTCACATGTCCCCTCATATCAGAGAAGTCACCCCTTTTAAAGTCAAAAGTGGTTGTGTCAGTCTTTTTTGGCAACTCCCTATTTGTACAAATGTTAAACTCAATAACATTATGGTCACTGTTCCCAAGCGGTGCAATCACTTTTACATCTCTCACCAGGTCTTGGGCATTACTTAGGACCAAATCCAGGATTGCTTCTTCCCTGGTAGGTTCTGTGACCATCTGTTCCATAGCACAGTCATTGAGAGTGTCTAGAAACTCAATCTCTTTTTCCTGACTTGAACACATATTGACCCAATCAATGTATGGGTAGTTAAAATCACCTGTTATGACACAAAGGGAAGGGTACACAGGAAAAGCTACAAAATAAAAGATCTAAGGCTACATTTCTACAGCTACAGAACAGACCAACCACACAGTCTCACAACAACAACAGTAATGGAGATTCTTCTTCTTCTTGACGCCTAGAAGTTAATCACCTGAATACATTAACCAATGATTGTGAGTAAACAGACTTAGATTTCATGAGCTTTGTTTTTATTCACTCTGAGCCAGGTTTCCCTTCCAGGTCAGTCTAAACAATAGCACACAAGGTAAACAGATCAACCCTATAATGACTGAATCAGACCTTGCAACACACACATATTTCCAACACCTTAGGCTGAGGGGCATAGCGGGGGCTGGGTTTGGAGTTGTGCTGGGGCCCCACCTCTTTGCTGGGTCCCACACTGGTTGGGAGGACCAGGAGCCAGCCCTCAAAACAGCTGACTTTTGCAACAACTTCTACTCACCTGCTGATGACGTTATTGGCCCATGACACAAAGCTCCCCATGCCACAATAGAGGATCTCTGGCCAGAGCTCTCAGGAGAAGCCTAATGGGAGGCATCTGGACAAGGGGAAAAGGGAAGGAATATGTCTTGGCTGGGCAAGACTAAGGCCCAGAGAATATGGGGTGGGATTGACCCAGGCCCCGGGGGGGCAGGGTTAAGGCCAGAGAGATAGGATAAAAGGAGAGCTGCCAGATTAGGCTGGGGAGGAATGAGGAGAAGCTGAACCTAGTGTTAAGGTTGAACTCTCTCAGGGAAGAAGGCTGGGTGCAGCAACCCATGCCCACACCCTGATTCTGAGGCCTGGGGAAGACCCGTCCAAGTAGAAAACCATGGTGGAGGTCTACAAAGATGAACCATCAGCAGGGGGTAGATAAAGGGAGCTTTGCTGGTGGGTGGGAAGGAAAAGGAAGCAGGCTAAAGTGGGAGGCTCTAGGGGCTAAAGGAAAGAGGAAAGAATAGGGGGATAGTGATACAGGGGGAAATGAGATGCCCTCTGCAAGTCCATATTAATTGTTGCTGCTGCTGATGTATTTGCTGTTTTACTTGCTTTTAATATATGGCTCTGATTTTCATGTTACAAGCTGCCTCAGAAATCGTGAGAGGTGGAACAGAAATACTTTAAATAAATAAATATTTGGAATATGACAAACCCGTATTTTCCTTAAATTTATACCTGTTCTTGCACCTACTGCTTCTGAATGTAAAGGGAATACTCAAAAAATCCATACCATCCCTATAATAGAAGTTTGGAAAATTGAACACCCCAAATATGGAATTATTAGCCAAATATATGTTTACATTGTTATAATTAGAGCATACTTATCTCATGGAGTAGATTGGAAGTGAATCATTCAGATTTAAAAGGTCTGTTTGTCACAAGGTGATATTGTGGAATCGTTACTACAGGCAGTTACCACAATATACAATTGTACCTACAGTCACCAAGTCTTGGTAGACTGCTTTCTGTTGTTCCTTAGGATCTATAATATCTCAAATCTCATCACAAGAAGACAATGCATTCAGCAGATGCATTCTTAATGAGGTAATTCTTTTCAAAAGGTATTCTATGATGGCTTCACCATATTAAAAATGTAAGTGGAATTCTAGCCTTGTTTAGAAAATTGATGTCATATGCTTGGAATGTACATAAGGGAGTAACTTTAAACAGTTCTATGCAGAAGTAAGTCCCGTTTTATATAGAGGGCTTTATTCCTAGGAAAGTGTTCCTAGGTTACAGCTGAGAGACCTGGGAGATGCTGTGAGAGGACAGTTGTCAACTGATCAGTAAATGCAGACAAATTTATGGTTCCATCGATTCAGAATATTCCAAAAATCCAGATAGCTTTCCTATAATCCAGATTTCCTTCCTTCAATCCACTACAAATTAATTTAGGATGTTTTCGCTATCTTTTAGTGTACTTATTGCTATAGAGATTAGCATTCTATGTTTTAACCCTTTTATCTCAATCCCTCTAATGTCACAAATTATCTCAATTTTGTATAGTAAAAACTATTTAAAATTGCATGTTAACGGCAATCTCAGCCATAGAGAGTAATACTCTTTTTAAAAAGTTAGGAGTACAGAATCTGTGATACAATCACATTGGTAATGGTACTTGAAAAGTCAATGGTCAGGAGGTAAAAAATTGAGTAAATCTCAAATTGCTAATGGAGTTTTCTGTAGAAATCAATTTTTAGGTTTAAGAAAAAATAACTGGTGATTGGTGACAGAATTCCTTCTATAGGTTTTGTCCATTTCTACTGTTCTAAATAAGATGGAGCTGAAAGAATACAACATGGGTGATAGGCCAAGAGCTGATAGGTATGAGAAGAACTGATGTGGGGGAGAAGAACTGATGAAGCAGGGAGAGCTGTAGAAACTTTAAAGAGAACCTTCAGGTTTACAAATATTCTGTAGTTTTAATGTTTGGAATTCTGAAGTTCTAATGCACTTTTCTGTTGCTCTTGAAATCGCCCCCCCCCCTTTTTGCATGACCCCGTAAAAGAAATTAACAAATGATAATAATTTTACTAAGTGGGAATGCACACATTGCTACTTATGAAACTAATTAAAGTTAATTAGTTACTTGTTTTTTAACTTGCTTTAGCCACCTGCTAGTTCCTCATACATATAGATAATAAGTTCTTTAGGGAACTGTTGTGCCTAGCATAATCGGGGCCTTAGGATATGACTGTTGTTCTAAATTCAACTTCAATATTAATTCTAATAAATGCAACATGACAGTTTTTGTGTTGGCTTGCTGCACCAACTCCACTACAGGGAGATTTCTTAATCACAAGAGAAGCTATCCTTCTGCATACTAGACAAGGCGCAAAGGGGAAATAGCTTCAGCTGTAAGTTATTTATCCACAAGGGTCCAGTGACCCACAACATCAGTGTTTCTCATGTCTAATGAGGTTGTTGGGCAAAGTGAGGAAAACTCTGTATTCATGAGCAACGTTGCACTCAGCGGGGTCCAGAAAAAATAAACCAAAGAGAAGAAGAAGAGTTGGTTTTTAAACCCCACTGTTCTCAATCCGAAGGAGTCTCAAAGCAGTTTACAATTGCTTTCCCTTCCACTCCCCAACAACAGACACCCTGTGAGGTAGGTGGGGCTGAGAGAGCTCTGAGAGAACTGTGACTGACCCAAGGTTACCCGGCTGGTTTCATGTGAAGGAGTGGGGAATCAAACCTGGTCCTCCAAATTAGAGTCCACCGCTCTTAACCACTACATCACACCAGCTAATGTTGTATGTTGTTTGTTTGTACTTGCATTATGTTTGGACATAATAGTATATGCCTTAAGTTAACTGGGTTTTCTGCAGACAGACCAGCAGGTCATCTTACTATGCATGAAATGAATCCCTAGAAGGCTTATCAGAGAGTCAGCCTCTATATTTCATTTGTGGGCAGTTATGAAGTTTTCTGTATTTTATTGAAGAGAGTTGATATGCAAAGAGTGATTTAACTTCTGAGTAAACATGGGGATTCCCTAATGGAGTGATGCCTTTAACTTCCAGGGAGTGAAAATGTTTGTTGTGAAGCTTTTTGCTTCTGTTTTGCATATCTGATGTCCACTGGAATAAGAGAGAAAAACAATATTAAATCTAGACAGTTATATAAATATTAGAAAATCACTTAACTTTTGCGTTTTGGTTTCACCTCATAAGCTTGAATGTCGCAAAAATCTTGGAGAAGCTTAAATCTGTTCCATGAAGCCTGAGACAAAACAATATATTGGAACAAGACCAAAAATATAAAAAATTGGCTTGATTATACTAAATTGAGAAATAGTAGTAATTCCAACAGGTACGGGATCACAGTTTTTGTCTCAACTCTCTGATAGACAGTTGAGGAGACAAAAGTGACATGAAAATTTCCACAGCTCAGCTGTAAAACTGACAGAAGGTAACAGAAATATTTTTTCCCACCTGATAAACTTGCTTGACATGCCTACTGGAGTGGTCTGATATTCAGTAGGCATCATTTGCAGTACAAATACAGAATTCACAAAGAAACAAGGAGATGGTTCATACAACCCTTGTCATTTGGTTAGCTATGGTTTAATCCAGGCTACAGTGCATTTTGATGCCTCATAAAGGAGGCATCATCAATCTTAACTTTTGTTTCACCAATCACTTTTAAAACTATGCCACCTGTTAATCTCCAAAGATTAACTGTTAATCTCCAAAGATTAACTCAGTAATAATAGGTTGAACATATGTGGTATGAACACATTCATAATGTTGGTTCTTTAGCCAAGCCACCCAGGTGACTAGTTGAGGCGGCAGGATAATGAGCACATCAATTTACCACAGAGGTGAAGGAGGCAATAGACATCATATCGGGGACAGGTATGGTGGGAGACAATCACTACAGTTTTCTTTAGAGGTGACTAAACTCCTTGAACCAGCCCTGCACATGCATAGCAAACATATTAGAACAATTTTCTTTCACAAGCTGAACTATACTGCATGTCTTAAAATCCTTAACCTTGTCATGTTTGGTGTAGTGGTTAAGTGCGTGGACTCTAATCTGGGAGAACCCGTTTTGATTCCCCACTCCACTTGCACCTGCTGGATGACCTTGGGCAAGCCATAGTTCTGGCACAGCTGTCCTTGAAAAAGAGCAGTTTCTGTCAGAGCTCTCTCAGCCCCACCTACCTCACAGGGTGTCTGTTGTGGGGAGGGGAAGGGAAAGAAGTTTGTAAACTGCTCTGAAACACCTTTGGGTAGTGAAGGGCGGGGTATAAATCCAATCTCCTCCTCCTCCTCCTCTTCCTCTTCCTCTTCCTCTTCTTCTTCCTCTTCCTCTTCTTCTTCTTCTTCCCGGAACCTTTTTCACCACCTCATCCATTATGGAACCATATAATCTTTCTTCATAGAGCAAGTTCCAAGTTTACAATAAAAACTAAAATTTGGCATTTGTTGGCAGTATTGACTCTCTCAGAAATACAACTGCAAACGTCAGGAAGTGGTGAAAACATGCTGAGTCAAAAGGAGGAGACTTCCCTGTCAGTCAATGTATGTTAGTCAGTGACCTGGAGATTTCATTATTGTTTATTAATCACTTTGTTTTCCTCCATTTTGTCAGAAACTCCAATCACATGGACTATGTGGTAGAAGACATTGCCACTGAAAACACAGGATGACTGACAAGATGCAAATTAAAATTTACTGGGGTTGGAATGTAGGGCAATAACTTGTACACACAATTGTTTGAAAAGATCAAAGTCTTTATGTCTTATCTTAATTAATTTCCTCAGAGATACACTTCATTGCAATATGGGTAACTGATCAGATTCCAAAGTGTTTGACCAGGGTAGGCAGTGCCTTGAATTCAAACATTCTCACTCAGTGAAAGAAACACTTATTCCTTCCATTTTAAAGTGTTCTTCAGACAGACATGATGACAGCTGAAATGCAGTCAGTAAATTTCTTTTCCATTAAGTTACTCATTGTACAACAGTATACTTAAGTAATTACTCCATAAATCTTCTTGCTATGAAGTTTGAAACTTAGTTTTTGCTTCCTATAAAACAATATATATATGTGGGGGGAAAACCTGTGTGCAATGTCTACATATATGCACATTTGACCACCATCCAGTAACATTTTATAAGAACATGCTCAATCTATAATTTCTCCTTATTAATAAAAGCGATTTGGGGTGGCAAAGTTCTATTCACACCAAAATCAGTTGGGCACCTGAACTGCCATTCCAAAGGTGCTGCCTGCATTGGCTGGCTGTGTTGCGGGGTCCTGCCCACACAAGCCCCAGCCACCAGCTTGCCCTCAGTATGCATGGAGCCGCTGGACGGAATGCGTGGTCTGGCGGCTGGACGCTTTGCTGAGCCCTTTCCTCCCACCCCTGAATTGGTTATCATCACCCCTGGCTGACTCATTGCCCAGCCTGTGAGCGGACGGGGGCTGGCACACCGCTGGGATGAAGAGCCATTCAGGCAGCACGCAGGCTGCTGGACGCAGCAGGGCTCAGTGGTATAGGGAGGGTAGAGAGGGGGAGGATGGGCCTTGCTTTCCTCTGATGCGACGGGTGCCCCGACACCTTCACTGTCCACAAGGTTGTCAGCCCAAGCCAGCTCCTGCCACCGCTGGTACAGCCGTTGTGGGCCACCGAGGCTCGAGCCACATCAGCGACCAGGCTGCGAGTGGGGGGGGGCTGGTGTGCTGCTCAGCCGAAGACCTGTTAAGTCGGCCTGGAGGACACCGCATGCAGCACAGCCCCGGGGTCTGGGGAGGGGGGGGGGAAAGCGGGCGGAAGGGCCTCACTTTGAACCAAAGTGATGTGCGGCCCAGCCACTTCACCAGCCGTGGGTTCGTCGGGATGAGCCTGGGCCTGCTGGCACCACCACTGTACTAGCCCGCTGAGGCACGCCATAAACAGCCTGCATGTGGAAGGGGGCTGGCACATAATTGGGGTGCATGGCTGTCGAGGCAGCCTGGAGGCCTCCAGCTGCAGCCACCCAGGAAGCCAGTCACCACCCACCGAGCCCGGGGTCTGCGGGGTGGGTGGGAGAAAGCACGGGATTTCTAGTGCCCATTGTCTTCTCCCTACAACGGTCTTCCCTCCTAGTAATATATAAAACCCAAGCCATGCTGGTGATGATTCACCTACCTTCCCATTGGCCAATGGGAAAGCTGCCTTGGAGTCCTATTGGCCCTTCCTGCAGGCTCCTCCATTCTTACACCTCTACTTTTCCACATTGCACCTTGGGAGTTGTAGTTCTCAACTTTCATTACTGCAACCATAGCAAAGGAAATCAGAACTACAACTCCCAAGTTGGGAGACCCAAGAGGCTGTGAGGCCTTATCAGGGAGTCAGTAAAACTGTTAAATGGAGGTTGGGGGGAAAGGGAAGGCCTGGACATCTCCCTGAATTACAGGTGATCTCCAGACTACAGAGATCAGTCCCATGGAGAAAATGGTTGCTTTGGAGTGTGAATTCTATAGCAGTATACTTCACTGAAGTCCAACAAACCTGGCCCTCCCTTAAGTATTGCCAACCTCCAGGCGGCACCTGAGTATCTCCAGCTATTACATCTGATCTCCAGATGACCAAGAGCAGGTCTTTAGAAGAAAATGGTTGCTTTGGACAGTGGACTCTATGGCATTATGCCCTGCTGAGGTCCCTCCCCACATAAGCCAACATCCAGGCAGCACCTGGAGATCTCCAGCTATTACAACTGATCTCCAGATTACCAAAATCAGTTCTCCTGGAGAAAATGGCTGCTTTGGCCAGTAGACTCTATGGCATTATGCTCTGCTCAGGTCCCTCCCCAGGCTCTACCCCTCAAATCTACAGGTATTTCCTACCCAGAGTTGGCAACCTTGTATGGAACTACTTTCCAGACCCTTGGAACCCAAGAAACATGGCATAGGAGGACATGGTTTTCTACCTTAGCTGCCACTGCATAGCCCCAAATCAACATAAGGCAACTTCCAAGCAGCACCTGGAGATCTCCAGCGATTACAACTGATCTCCAGATGACCAAGCTCAGTTCTCCTGGAGAAAATGGCTGCTTTGGGTAGTAGACTCCTGCTAAGGTTCCTCCCCACCCCAAACCCTGCCCTCCCCAGGCTCTACCCCTCAAATCTACAGCTATTTCCCAACCCAGAATAACTGGCTACAGAACTGCTTTCCAGACCCTTGAAACCCAGAACACATCGCATAGGAGGAGGTGCTTTTCTACCTTAGCTGCCACTGCATAGCCCCAAATCAACATAAGTCAGGGGTGGAGGAACCATACTTGTTACCATGCAGCTCTCCTCCCATACTACCCACTTGAGGCAGCAAAATGAGACAGCCCTGCCTTATAGCTAAGCAGAAGGAAATGAAGCATTTCTAATGTAAGCCTGGATTTGCAAGGTTTTCTAACATTTTGTGAGGCAACAGGGCTTGGCGTTTCAATGTGGGAATAAATAGCAGCTAACCCAAACAGTTTTTCAAAAAAAACCAATCCTGAATTAAAATGTAAAGTGTAATCATTTGTAAAAATCAATTGGCATGGCCAAAGTGCCTGTCCACACAGTCAAAGATTTCAAGCCGCAGCTGGGAAAATCATCTGGAGCCTCTTTCTAGAGCTCGTTGTATTTCTTCCCACAACAGGCCTTACTCCTAGTATATAAATAATGCTTCCAGTTTGTAAAACTACCCCTCGATCCAGAAGATGGGGCAACTTTATATACACAAAGGATTATATGTATGATATTTTTATTAAAGTGGACTGAACAGACTTTATGATCATGAATTCTTTTCCCTCCTATTTGTGCATCAGGGCATACTCATGGCTTGAGGATAGACATCCACTGCTAATACATAATACATCTTTAGAAGTTATTGCCTGAAGTTTTAATGCAAGAACCAACCCAATTAACATCACAGTGCCTAGAGGAGGCCAAGGAGATCTGAAGCTCCAACATACATATTCCCTACCACAAGTCCAAGAATGTGGAGGCTGAACACTTTGGGAGTCTGTTGTACTTTGATAAACAAGCAAGAGAAACAGCTATAAAACATGAGAAAATGGGTGCAATAAATTGTTTATTCCAAATAGTGTTTTGAGTAGGCAAAACAATGCTGATAATGTTTTTTGAAGTCTGGTGTACTTAGGAAGAAGTAGCAAGAATTAATTTGGAAGATCACTTCCTTGGAGGGAGTGTGAGAGCCAAGTAAGGGCCTGCATCCCAGCCATAACTAGGTATGCTAACCTCACCTCTTCCTCTGAACATTCACCCCAGTGTCTGTCAGTACTGTCTACATATGTCCCTGTCATTGAGAATGTTCAGAAAGCAGCATTCCTGATCATAGGACAGATTCAACCCAAATACAGTTCGCGCATACATAGGGAACTGTGACCGCATTAAGCAACACTACATTAGTAGGGGCAGGGGCAGCATGCTTGGTCATGAGTGGGGGAATGGGTCTAGTGTGCTCAGTTCCACTCTCCCCCTGTGTGTGTTGACATCATATCCATTTGTACATATGTAAATGCTGTCAACTCGCAACCATTTTATGGCAACCCCAGCAAGGGGCCTTTAAGGCAACTGAGAAGCAGATGTGGTTTTCCATTGTCCTCTGCAGAGCCTTCCTTGGTGGTCTCTAATCCAAGTACCAACCCTGCTTTAGCTTCTGAGATCTGATGAGGCTGGGGTATATACCATGCTGCCTTCTCTCCCATCTCAAATCAGGGTTGCCAGGTCCCCTCACTGTTGCAGTGGGGGGATTGGGGGGGTGTTCTGTGGGTGGGATGCTGCATGTGATGTCCCTGATGCATTGCATCAGCAACGTCACACATGACATTCTGGTTTGGGGGCAAAAACTCTATAAGGTTTTTTTGGCTTCAAAACCATAGAGTTTGCTCAAAAACCAGAGTGTCACCTTGCAATGTTGTCAACACAATGGCGTCACTAATGGGTGATGTCACACCAGGGACATTGCGTGAATCCCTATTGAGGCCTGGGGGCTGGCAACCATATCTCAAATCCATATATGCACACAGATCTATACTCTACAACAGAGGTGTCAAAATCATTTGTTACGAGGGCCGGATCTGACATAAATTTCACTTTGTCGGCCTGGACCATGTGTACCATAAAATGTAACATGAGATACTGGAAATATAAACTTTAGAAAGATGATTTCAGATGCCAAATGGCAGTAGCAGACTTGACTGGATTAGCTGTAACATGCAGAAGGTGATATCAGCACTGGTAATGAGACAGGAAACCTAGGTCTCAATTTCATCCAGGAGGATTCAGTCCAGGAGGATGCAAATAATAAATGGACATAAGTCTGAAGAAGTGAGCAGTGACTCACGAAAGCTCATACCCTGCCACAAATTTTGTTAGTCTTCAAGGTGCTACTGACTCTTACTCTTTCTACAGCTATAAGACACCACAACATTCAAAAACCAGTGGGGGAACATTTTAACTTTCCAGGACATTCAGTTGCTGACCTAAGAGTCACAGTTCTCTTACAAAGGAATTCCAAAGGGAGATTAGAAACAGTGACTGCTGAATTACAACTGATAATGAAGCTCAATGCATCCTCCTGGGCTGAATTAAAACCTAGGTTTCTTCTCTCATTACTAATGGCTGGTATTGTTATTTGGGATCTGAAATTACTTTACTCTCCAAGATATAAGGACAGATGGACTCACATTCTAGCTGTATCTGAAGTGAGCAGTGACTCATGAAAGCTCATGTCCTGAACAAATTTTGTTAGTCATTAAGGTGCTACTGGACTCTTGCTCCCTTCCACTAATAAAGACTGCATGCTGCACTGTTAGGTTTCTTTTATTTATTTATTTTCATCTGTTAGAGCTGGAAAGGGGTATCTCTCCAAGTGAAATAATGTGCTACTTTCAGACTGGACAAAATCTACTCACTGCTAGTGATGATAATAAAAAGTTTAAAAGGGGGGGTAATGTGAAGAAAGGCAACTAGTGAGGTGGGAGGGGAGAGAGGGAGACCATGTGTTGAACTGGATTATATAGAACGATAAATTTATTTTTAAATACTTAGCCGTCTACTTCCAGTCATTCAACCATGGAATCCAATCCAGGTGTTGTAATTCCTAATCAGGGTCATTTTGAAAGAAAATAAAATCCTGAATTGGCACAGGAAAATCTAATCTTAAAAAAAC
The DNA here is from genome assembly GCF_001447785.1 of Gekko japonicus. Lineage (NCBI taxonomy): Eukaryota > Metazoa > Chordata > Lepidosauria > Squamata > Gekkonidae > Gekko > Gekko japonicus. The sequence goes on along the minus strand of NW_015163103.1, from coordinate 606,390 downwards.
CTTTTCAGAATAAGCCAAAATAATTTTCCTTTAATTCCCATATCCCAGATGCATCTCTTTCCTGGCCCCCTTCCTTTTAAACATGGTGTGTGTGTGTGTGCGCGCGCAATCAGGTCTCAAAGCAAAACAGCAGAGCAGGGCTTGTCAGAAGAATCTCCCCCACCCCCTGAAATATACATGCACAGGAAAGCTTATACCTGGAATAAAACTTTGTTGGTCTTAAAGGTGGTCTTAAAAGACTCTCTCTCTTTCTTGTGCACTATCTCTCTCTCTCTCTTTCTCCCCCCCTCCAAACGAGGGAAGAGAGGCTTAGCAACATAGCAGCAGTTCTGGAAGAGCATTGAGGGAGCTTTTCTCTGGTGTGCATGCTCTTTCTTTTTCCTTCCCCCTCACATCCTCCCCAAAGAAGGGAAGAGAGGCTTAGCAACACAACAACAGCCCCAAAAGAAGAAGCAGGTGAGAGGAAGAGGAAGGTTTTCTCTGGTGCACACATGTGTGCTTTCCTTTTCCTTCCCCCTCACTTCCTCCCTAAAGGAGTTCTTGTGGGCCGAGTTCTAGCCCTGCAGGGGCTGGATGCGGCCCATGGGCCACATTTTTGACACCCCTGCTCTACAATGGATCTGCAACAAATGTATGGTAAATATTCCCTTATCACTAGAAAGTGTGACCACCCTATCCCAGAGCAATGTGAACCACAGTGTCCCACTATAGAACATTGGTTCTATGGGATTTGGCTCAGCTAGATCTAAAAATATGTGCTGAATTCTGTGACTATTATGTAGGTATTGTCCACATGTTTTATATGCTACATGGGGTGACTTTTGAACTCTCCTTGACCTTTATGGTCCCAGGGTTTTGGCATCCTCAAAATCCGGCCATGGGAATTAATTCATCTGAGCATGGACAGAGCACATGACTGAAAGTAATTTGAATGTGGTGTTCATATTGCTCTTCCAATTTATCATTTTATTTGTGTTTCATATTAAATTTTCCTACAAGCTGTTAGCCTTTGCTATATTGTGAAGTGATAAGGCTTATAAACAGCAGCCAAATAAACAAATCACTATTAGCATGTGGATAATTGAAATGAAAAGGCTTTGCTGTTAAGAAATTTGCTCTCTTGGTAGCCTAGTTGAACAATTAAGTAATGTAATTAATGTGCCTGATGATAAATTAATGAAACACAATCCACCTTCCATGCATTTGTGCCAAAATGCTGAAGTAAGCAAGAGTACCGAATCAAATATACAAAGAGGATACAACACTCTACATTGTTGTAATCAATTGGCTTTTACTATTGAGAAGCATTTGCTATATAAGTTCCCCTTTATCGGGACATAATGAAATGAAACAGTGAAAGAGGTTTGTACAATGATGCTTGGTGTGGAGAAACTGCACAAGAAATTTTTCCTTCCTCCCAGGATATTAGAACTTGGGAGCACCTAATAAAATTCCAACACAAGGAAATACTTCTTCACATAACACATAGCTGATGGAATTCAGAGCCAAAAGATATAGTGATGGTCATTGACTTGCTTAGATGATTTAAAAAAGGGATTAGACAGTATGGATGCTATGACAAACCCCTCTATCTTCCCAACTGTCTAGCAGATTTTCCCCACCAAAACTTCAGTTCCCCTCAGTATCTGAGTTGCCTTACTGTAGCATGTAAATCTTCTCTGTCCCTTTTATATAAACATGAAACTGTCCCACCCTTTGTTTAGATATTTATTTAAGCTTTAGACCTTGTCCAGGAACCCTTGTGAAATGGCACTTAAGGCAAATTAACTTTCAAAAACAGAATAAAGATTTTATAAAACAGGCAGGGAATATATGTGTCCTAGGAACAGTCAAAGTTTTGAGATTGCTGAGGTAAAAACTTTCTAATATATACAGAGCTGAATTGTTAGAACATTCAGGAGAGTGTATTTGTAGTTTTGTTTCAAGGTTTTCTACTTTCTTTTAGAGCTACTATGTTTCATATATTTCAGCTCTAACAAACACAGCACTAGCCAGTTTGGTGTAGTGGTTAGGAGTGCAGACTCTAGAGGACTTTCGGTTTATGGCGGTGCGCTAGCAGACTCACCTTCCGGACCTCCCGGGAGTGAAGCTCCACTCCAGCCGAAGAAGGGGGTGTGCAGGCTTGCAACCCCCCAGGGGCCCGGCAAAGGGATCCTGGCCATGGAACTTAAAAGAGGTCACCTCTTCGACGGCAATATGCCAGAGAATTGAGGCACCTCTTCGTTCCGACAGTTCTCCATGCTGTGAGACCGTATGGACTTAGTGACGCTGACCGGGGCAAGTGCAGGAGATCACGCGGCAGAAACGAAATAAAAGCGAGGTCGAATGACCAACTATGAACATGAGTCAATTCCGAAGTGTTTAAAGGGAAAACGATAGCTCCCCACCCCACCCCACTGAACGGAAAAAAAAAATGTTTTAATGTTTCTTCTAGAGGACAGTGTTTGCTTAAAGTTTCTAGATTTCTTCCTTCAGAGTTCTAGGTTTTCCTTTATATATTACAGCTTTTCACTAACTCCTGAGGTGTCTAAGCTTCTCCCCTTTATCACAGACCAGGGTTCTATTTCCAACCCCTTTCACTGGCAGGAAGTTATTCTCCTTGTCCCTAAGAAGCAATAACTCCTTTTACTATTTGGCTTGTACTATTTGGCTGGGTACTAACTACCCAGACCTTCTGCCAAATCTTTCTCTAGTATCCTTTGTCTGTATAAGACTGTTCTGTAGCTTTCCTGACTGAGAATCTAAATTCTCCTTTGGTGCAGTTTTAATATATTTAAGACAATGGGGTTTCTATTCTTCTCTCTGCCATCACTTCAATGTATTCTGGACTTACACTGTGAGAAACATAAATCAGTTTGTAAATACTAAACCAAATACAGATTAAATAGTGGTTTCATAGCAGGTGAAAAGAGGTCATGAAAAAAAAAATCCAGCTCAGTGCGCTATACCAGTGAGTGGATAGATCAAATTTTGTGGAGAAATTTTGCTGTTGCAAGTTTTGGAGCATCCAAAGATTGGAAGTTTATTGTAACCAGTGTTCCCTCTAAGCTGAGTTAGTGTGAGCTAGCTCACAGTTTTTTAGCCTTCGGCTCACACATTTTTGTCTTTGCTCAGGAAGGATGGTTCCAGAGCAAACTAATTTATGCACTAGCCAAATTGCTCGCTCACAACTTTAATGCCAGTAGCTCACAAAATAAAATTTTGCTAACAAGACTCCACAGCTTAGAGGGAGCAGCTTTATTCTACATCTGTCCATCCTTAGTTTTCTATATCTCTTCCTATCATCAGCATACCAAGAAGATGCAACATACACAAATATTTTGCAAAGTCTTCTCCCATTGATAGCACATCAGCGCAAGCTGATATGCTTTCTCAATAGACCACTGTTTAGATACCCCTTAATAATGCCATCACTCACAGCTCACGAAAATAATTCTGAAGAAATAGAGGTCATATCAGAAATCCAGTTTTCCAAATTCATCCTTCCTCATAAATGTGGATTAAATTGGTTCCTATATAGAAACATTAAATTTAACATAATATAATCAAGTGTAGATCTGCAGACTGGATGAAGAAAACATATCCTCAGCATTGGAAGACCTGCACTGAAATCTCTGTAAAATGTAAAGCAGCTACTGTAAAACTGTGATTGCATTTCTTTCGTTTCTTAGTTCTGACACTCAGTGCTCTAAGATTCTCAAGGCATTTGGAGAGCACTTGTCATTTATGTAATTATTCATTTTTCTCGTTGTCCATAGAGCATTTCAAGTGTAAATGGGGTTTAAAAGATGGCATAGAACAGAAGTGGGTTTTCTTCATAGAGATTTGGTAGTCTTCTAATGATTCTTACCTTTGACCCCCCAGAAGAGTATTGGGAGATTTGAATTCACTTAACCTCACACAGCTCATTAATTTCTTACCCTGAGTGTTTTAATGATCATATTTCCTGTATTTATTTCCTTGATTCCACCACAACTGTAGCTAATTTTTGGCTGATGGCTTGAACAGCTGATATCAACATGTTCTTATTGAAATGAATAACATAAAGCAAATTACAAGACTCCATTAGTCACTTCTGTTTGAAATCCCATTGAAATGAGGTTGGTGGTGGTACATAATAATACACATAAAACCCTTTTAGTAATTCAAGGAGTAATTACATTAATTCCTATTATTATTAAGTTGGGCTCCTCAGTTACCTTCCAATACAGAGAGCTTTCTGTTGATGCAAGAGGATCGTCTGCTGGTGAAAGGCTCTTTCACTGGAGGAAATATCTGCCATTAATGAAGTGGATTTATAGGATCCAACATTTTCACATTACATCATACCTTATGGAAGAATAACAAAACAAAACAAAAAAACCCAGGTCCATGGCTAGAGCACCTTACAATCTAAAATTCATAATCTGGAAAGCAGTAAAAGGAGAGGAGGATCGTGGAGTGTAGGATAGTAGGTAGAGTGTCAGACGATGTCTGGAATGTTGGCAGTGTGTAGATATGCAGAAAAGTGGAGCACAAGCTGTTTAAAGAATACAGTTGATTTATTAAGAAGAGAACAAACTTTGTAAGAAAGAGGAGAGAGAAAGAGAAGTCTAACTAGCTATCAGGGAGTCAGTAACTAACAGTTCTCAGCAGGAGCAGGAAAAACCGCATTTGAACCAATCAGGAGACAGGAAGGAGACTATCTGAAAATAGTAGGAAGCCCCTAATTTCACTATGGTAACTAGTTGTCCCCTCTGCTGCCTCCTGCAGAATGTTCTTGTCACCTTCCTTATCTATGCATGACAGACCTTGCATATTCAAACATGGAAGGCCTGCATTCAAATCTCCCCCTTACTATGAAGCTCACAGGCCAACCTTGACCCAATTATATTTTTCAGCCTAACTTACCTCACAGAGTCGTTGTGAGGATAAAATGAGGGGAGAACCACACACACAACCTTGAGCTCCTTGGAGGAAGGGGGTACTAGATAAGTGGAGGTGAGGGTAAACACTGGAAGAGTTTGAGTTAAATCAAGTTCCCTGTACTTGCACCAGAAACCCCCCCCCCAAGGCAGGAGACAACAATATATAGGAGTTAAATGGCTGATCTGCATCATCACTTACATTTTAATACCAGGATACCTCCAGGTGGCTCTGGCTTCAGACTTGGCCAGCATTATTGCCAGCTTTCTTTAACCTTACCTGCAGAGTAACTGTACTGAGATGTGACAAGCCTCAACTCCTGTCTTTAACATGCCACTTGAACTGCTAAGGGGTTTGTTGATGTTGCTCATTACCAAGGATATTCCCTCTATAACCTACTCCACTGCATCAGTGCATGAAGGACTGTTTTAGGGCATGTACTTCATTTTTAAAGGCCTCAGGGTATCCAACAATTAGCTCTATCATGCTCTAGCAATCCACCTTATTCCTGCCATTCCTGTTTCCTGCTCACAGATGTTTTTAATCCCTCCTAGGGACTGCACCTGATATTATTTTCCTTTACAGTAAAAGATGGCTTCAATAATGAAATATTCATGTAGCACAGGGTATATAATTATCAGACCTACCAGGGACTCTGAGGCTTAGATCTTAGCTCAGTTCAACAATAGCACAGGTAACTGTGTAGTTTATAGTGTATCTGAGAACCTTATGGGTGTCTGCCTTTTTGTAATTACTCCTGTGATATGGAATGTTGCCAACTTGCCATTTCTTTTTTCAACATCCTTTTAAATTGGAATATGATCTTCAGGTGTCTTGCATTATTTTATGGTAGAGTTCCATCCATCAAAGTGACACGAAGATTCTGAGGAGGCTGATTATTCAGACAGAATTTCATGGCCCTCTTGAGAATTTCTGAACTTATTTTTGCTTGAAAGCAGGTTTGAGTATAATTGACATGTGATATGTACTATCTACATTTCTTAGTGGAATTTTCTTTCATGATTATTCAATAACTAGGTATTTCATTTTAAGAGACTCCCCCCAACACACTTCTAGGGGTGCATTTGTTCTACTTTCTGAAATTAGAGTATTTCACATTGGACTTACTATTTATGCAGAATAACTGGAAATACTGAAACTAATTGCAAACTACCTCTCTCTCTCTCTCTCTCTCCCTCTCTCTCACGTGGGTGCGCGTGCGCGCACACACACACAGTTTAATGTTTTGCTCCAGGCCACAACAAAAAGGGACAAAAGAGGTATGTAACAGCTTGACATCATGAAAGTTGGGGAAGCCAGTGTTGTTTTTGTCTTACCAACACAGTATCCAATTGGCTCACTAGTATCTACTACTATCTTGGTCTTTGTTGATGTAGTCACAATGATAGCCCTCTTACATAACTCCCAAAGCATAACAAAGAGCCTCTGGTAATGGAAGGATCTCTGGGTATTGCATAGATGGATAGAAATCTACATGGAGAAAATTCTGCTATAAAGAAATTAGTTCCACATCAAACAACATATGTTAGATCCAGTGATCTATCAGCAGAGACCACTGATGGTAGCACATGTTCCCCATTTACTTCTCACTCCAGCAATCTCTTCTGACCCTAGGAAACTTGATTCCTGGGGTTGCAAGATTAATATGGAATAACAGTCACCTGGGTCAGTTTGCTACAGTGAAGAGGAAGAAAGGGGCAAAATCTCCTCCTCCTCCATCTTCCATCAGAAGAACGCTGCTTACAGAAGAATCAGGAAAGGCAATTTTGCCCTCCTCCTTCTCTTCATTAAAAACATAAGTCCAGCATTCTGTCTCACACAGTGGCCAACCAATTCCTCTGGATGGCCAACAACAGGGCCTAGAGGCTGAGGCCTCCCCCTGATGTTGGCTCCAGGCTGTGGGATCCAGAGGCTTAGTGCCTCTGAATGTGAAGGTTCCCCTCAATCACCATGGCTAGTTGCCATTGATAGACTTGTCCTTCATGAATCTATCTAATCCTCACTGCAGGCTCCTAGCTTGCTCACAAACCTATTACTCCATGTGAATCCCACAACCCAATGAATCAACTTTCCTGGAATCCAAAGGGTCTGCTGGGAAGAGGGGAAAGCTGTCTACACAAGTGAATTGCTTGATCTGACCCATATATATTTAAAAGGACATTATAAATATGTGTGGTACACCAGTGTGGCAGTATACTTCTGGATTTCAATCAGATGGACTTGGGGTCCAAACATTATGTGTGCAATTTAATTAAAAATTTTGGATGACAGATTTCACAAAAGGCCAAGGAGGAACCCAGAGAAGGCTTGTGTGCTAGTCTACAGATGATAAATCCACTTAATACTAACTGGATTTGCTTAAGTTCCATTGATTTTAGTAGAACTTGCTTCCAGGTTAAAATATATGTAGAATGTAAAGCACCTAGTAAGGGAACACAGAAAATCCACCTAGATCAGAGGTGGTCTTCTTAACTTTGGGAGTTTACCAACAGGGTACAATTTAAGGCCCTGGGGTATTTATTACTGAGATATCTGAAATTCATTTAATATCAGTTCTGTTGAGAAACTGTACTTAAATAAGTGTTTTATTTCACTGACAATATGAACACTTTATATTCTTGTTACAAGTGCACATAAAATTACTATGAAAATGGACTATATTACATAATGTATTATGAAAGTAACATTTTATTTCTCTGCAAAAGCCAAGTAGGAGACAGTATTGATGGTCAGTATTGATACTGCCATTCTGATAACTAAGGAATCTTTCTTCATCCAGTGGAAACCTTCTTCTAATTGAGTCATTCTGCAATGGAAGACACTACACAGTGGAAGACAACCCTATCTCAAACAGATTCAAACAGATTTTCTGGACGCGTACACCACAATCTTAAGCATGTTTACTTGGAAATAAGATCCACTAATTTGAGTAGAAAATACTTCTAAATAATGAACCATAAATCACAGTCGAGTACCAGCCTTGGAACAACTGAATTAATTCAGCAGTGAGACTTGTTTGGATTTGTTGATATATCAGCAGGAGATCTCAGCTTGCACAAGATTAATTTCTTCTTTGTTGACAGTTCACTAAGTTTTACACATTTCAAACTAGCTTTTCTGTGTAGTTGCTGAAGGAGATTTCATTTGAAGTAAGTGTGGTTTCAGAATAATTAAGCTGGGTAGATGAAAGGGGTGACAAAGACCCTGACTCGGGCAGCATGGCAGCACATAAGACAATAATCTATCATAAACATGTGATAGAAGTGTTTTGGGAGGTGGGCTTAATACTTGCTAACTACTGGAGTCATCTCTGCTCCACAGAAATGAGGAGAGATCCACAGGGTTAATCTGGACAGGTATAAATATTTGCAGGAAAAAGACAATAACACCTGATTACAATGAATCCTAAACCCAGACATTCTTATCTTTGGCAGTCAAAAGACTTTCCTGGGGCCCAATAGGGCTGGAAAGGAGGGTTGTTGGGTCCTAGGGTTGCCAGATCTTCCCGGTGCCCTGGCGCCAGCCAACTGGCTGGTGGGGGAGAGTTATTACCCCAAACAAAATGTGCCTACGTCACCTGGAAGTGATAGAGGCACATTGGTGACACTGGGGGGGGCGAGACTCTGGTTTTGGGGCAAAATGCTATGTTTTGAGGGTAATTCTATCACAGAGTTTTGCCCAAGCCGTTTGTTTAGTCAGGTCTTGCATGGTGGGCACCCTCATGGCCAAATGTGATATTCAGTCTGCCTTTAGGTTACTGCCTATTCACCCCCAGGATTTTTTCCTGTTGGGCTTTAGGTTTCAGGGATCTGATATGTTGACAAAGCCATGCCCATGGGATACTCTGTAGCCTGTTTAGCATTTGAGACATTTAGTACACTTCTGAAGTGGGTCACAAAGGACAGATCAGGGAACCCCAGTGTCATGTGTTACTTGGATGATTTTCTGTTTGTGGGTCCTGCAAGGAGTGCCTTTTGCACCTGGCACCTTGCTACCTTTCAGTCCTTGGCAGCTGAGTTACTGCTCCCCTTAGCCCAAGTGAAAACCTAAGTTCCTGCTACCTAGTTGGTTTATTTGGGTATCCAGCTAGATTCCATCCTGCCTTATGACAGACAGGCTCCTAATGCTTAGGGCCTTCATCTCCCAACTTCTCTCCCACAAGAAATGCATCCTTAGTCCCTCATTGGCCATTTGAACTTTGCTGGTAGCTTGGCTTTTGTTCTTTTCTGGCCAGGTCCCTGGGGCGGGTTTTTGTGCTTGTCTGACCACACCCATTGCAGGAGCTAATTCACCATACCAAATTATCAGATTGATGCAGAGCTTGAGAGAAGCCCTTAAAATCTGGCTTTGATTTCTGGCCAACTTCAGTGGAATTTCCTTGTCCCCCCCTTGGATCAGACATCAGGATCCAGTTGGACATAGCAGGTAGCATAAGCTTTGGCATTTACTTTAAGGGGTGCTGGTGCATGCAGTCATGGCCACCCCGAGGCAAGGACTGACATCTCTGAGGACCTCCTTACCATCATGGAGTTCTTTCTAACTGGAGTGGAGGTGGTTATTTGGCAGGAGCAATTTTGGGACAAGAGGGTCTGGTTTTGGTGTGGCAATCAGGCAGTAGTGTGGGTAATCAACAAGCAGACTTCACAGTCAGAGTGGGTCATACACAAATTGGTACTGATTTCTTTATCCACTAAGAAAATATTAGCCTATCACAGGTGTTGATAAAAGCATCACACACTCTGTATCTCACCTTCAGCATATCACTGGTGTTGATAAAAGCATCACAGACTCTGTATCTCCCATTCAGGAGGAGAGGTTCCGCAGCCTGATGCCTAATGCAAACCACTACCTGACCTGGACCAATTCCTGCATGAGCTCTGGGCCCTTGGGAATGATCCATAATACAGGGAATATTCAACTCAGTAGCTCCTTCCACCATGCATACCTGTTCTTCAATGGCAGTGAGCTTTTGCAATGGGGTCCCCAAAGAACCATGGCCAGTACCCAACGCCATGGTTCTTGTTGGGTGGCCTTTATGAAGGATCAGGGCTTTACCCCCAAGACCATGGTCTGCCACATGGCAGCCATTTCCTATTTCAGGAAATCCTGTGGTTTCCTGGACCTGTGTACATCTTTCACTACCTGCCAGGCTGTTGAAGGGTGAAAGAGGCTCACTCCACAAGCACCAGACCCCTGCAGACCGATCACATTTGCTATCCTGTCTTTGCTCGTAGGGTGGCTCTCCAAGTTTTGCTGGTTGGCATTCAAAGCCAAGATGTTCAAAGCTGTTTGCCTTTTTTGTGGCCCACAGGGTGAGGGAATTGGTGGTGAAGTCTCATGGGGATAGCTCTGGGTGCACGTGGGGGTACAGGACATGACAGTTTGTGATTCAGCAACCTACTTGGTGGTCAGTCAATCTAAAACAGAACATAGGAGTTGAGGGGCACATCTGTACCTTCATGAAGTCCCTGGATCAGTCTCTTGCCTGGTGGAGGACACCTCAGCCTTCTTGTCCGTTTGCCCCCCTGGCCCCTGGATGAGGGCATCATTCATGCTGATGGCTCTCCCCCCACCAGATACCAGTTCACCAGCATGCTCAGGGCCTAGCAGCTCTGGGGCTCCACCTGGGGAATTTGGGGCCCACTCCTTAAGGATTGGGGCAGTGACTGTTGCAGCCAGGCTGGGTCTCCCCCCCTCCCATGCATCCAGGCCATTGGCAAGTGGAGTTCTTCCATGTACAAGTCATACATTTGGCCTCAGCCAGGGACCAGCTGCTTTCTTTTATTTTAGTTTCAGCATCCCATCAGAAATCTAGTTGGATCTGTGGGTGCAGCATCATCCACTGGGATGGAGTGGACGCTCCTCTACCGGCTGGGGCAGGCGGCTGGGACTGGAAAGACTTCTGCATATTGCCTGGATCAGAGTGAGAGGGATGCTTCGGGATTCTATCATGCCTATGGTCCTATTTTATGTCCACTGGAGAGGGCCACCTGACACCCTGGCACTGTTTCATTCCAAAGGGGTCCACTGCTCAGAGTGACACTAGGACACTTGACTGCACAGGATTCGTTGTGAACTGTGGACTTGGTTGCTGCTGTAGGAGTTTTGGTGGGAGCTGGGGGGATCCTCACCCACTTGTTATGGCTGAATCAGCATGGGGCTGGATCCATTTTTTGGGGGGAAATACAGCCTGTATGACCATTTCCCTCACCTTTGGGGATCCCCTTAAGGGATTTGGTGGTGAGGGTTTGCAGGGGAAATGCTCAGTTTGGGGACAGTCAAAGCACCCTCACTATCAAATGGCAGAGGGAACCACAGAGTGGCCTGCATCCATGTGGGATCCCACATCCTTGCATCCCATGGTGTCCCCCAGCAGGCAGGCTGGGAGTGTGGTCTGTTTATTGGCCATCAGGTGGGTCAGCTGATGCCAGGATGTGTTTGTTCCATGCTGCATCAAGGCTCTGCCCAGCTGTAACCAATACAGTTGTGGCCATTTTTACTCCAACAAGGTGTTGTCTGGTTCTTACATGCATGTTGGATTTACCTTGCTTTCCTCCTGCCCTGTGGGCATGGTGTCCATGAGCATCACCTATTTTTCTGGTAGAGCTATTTCATGAATGGTGGTTATTGTTTACTCAAGAGTCTGAGCCTCCAATTGCAACCTTAATCTTAAATTCCTCTGTTCTGAAGTCATTGCTACTATTTGTCCATTGCCCCATCTTCTATATATATATAAAAGTCCCCTCACCGTTAAATCAATGCCCAGGCCAAACCGCTGGACCTAGAAACACGAAATTCGGGGGAAGCACTCCTACCATGGCGTAGATGCTCACTAAGAAGGGATTTTTATAAATTTGACCCCTAAATGGGTCAAAAGGGGTATAATGTGCTCTCCCTATTGATTCCTATGCAGCTGTGAGGCTGCTGCCTCCTTGCACCCCTCACTCTCTGTCTGGTCGGCTGCAGAGCTCAGTGTTCTGAGGTAAAAAAAAAACCAGTTACAGGGGACTACAGAGAGCTAATGACAGTTGAGGAAATCAGGAGTGGCCAACCATCTGTGAGGTGAAGCAAAGCTGCTGGCCCAGCCTCCCTATGGCTTCAAACATGCTCCCCCCTCCTACACCTGACAGACAGTTGTCTGTCAGGTGCAGCAGCAGTTGCAGGGTGCTTAAAACTACAAGGAGCCTGCCCCAGCAGTAAGGTCTTAGTGATCCTGCCAGCCCCACCTCCACAGTGGCTTCTAATACTCCTCCCTCTCCCCCTCCTACACTGGACAGGCAGCTGCCTGTCAGGTGTAGGAGAGGAGGTGGGATGCTTATAGCCGCTGGGGAGGTTTGCTCAGCAAGATTGCCTTAGCCCTGCTGCTGTCCCAGCCTCCCTGATGCCTTTAAACATAATCCCCCGAACACCAGACAGGCGGGGGTCAGTCAGGTGTAGGAGCAGGACCAGGGTACTTTAATCCATCAGGGACGTCACCCCAGCAGGATCACCTTAGCAATGCTGCTGGCCCAGCCTCTCTGATGGCTTCCAACACACTCCCCCACCTCCTACACCTAACAGGCAGTCGTCTGTCAGGTGCAGCAGCGGTTGCAGGGTGCTTAAAGCCATGAGGGAGCTCACCCCAGCAGTAATGCCTTTGTGAACCTGCCAGCCCTGCCTCAACAGTGGCTTCTAATACTCCTCCCCCTCCCCTCCCCCTCCTACACTGGACAGGCAGCTGCCTGTCAGGTGTAGGAGAGGAGGTGGGATGCTTACAGCTGCTGGGGAGGTTTGCCCTGCAAGATTGCCTTAGCCCTGCTGCCAGCCCAGCCTTCCTGATGCCTTTAAACATAATCCCCCCAATACCAGATAGGCAGGTGTCTGTCAGGTGTAGGAGCAGGACCAGGGTACTTTAATCCATCAGGGATGCCTCCCCAGCAGGATCACCTTAGCGATGCTGCTGGTCCAGCCTCTCTGATGGCTTCCAACAAACTCCCCCCACCTCCTACACCTAACAGGTGGTTGTCTGTCAAGTGCAGCAACAGTTGCAGGGTGCTTAAAGCCATGAGGCAGCCCGCCCCAGCAGTCTACAGAGAGGTCCAGTAGAGGGGGGAAAAAGCATGTACGTATGTCTCACTTCATTTTTTACACTACAGTCTTCTCCATTAGAATTCCTACAACAAATGTTACATTTCAAACTTTACATCACCAGTATTATAACTGAATTTACAGAAGTTAAATAGCATAGAGAAGCACAGGTATCAGGCTAGTATTGTATAAAGAAGCTAATTTGTTCATCTTTGGCCCCGGTCACATGGCCAGATAACGCACGCGCGCGGGGGGGGAAGCGTGGCTGCTTGCCCCGGAGCAAAATAAAGCACGGTAGCCCGATCACATGGTCCCCCGAGTCTTCGTACTTAGGCAGTTAGCTGGCGATCACATGGCGATGCTGGAGCATGGCAAAGAAGTGGTGCGGCACGCGTTTTGCGTTTGTGCGCATGTGCAGTTCTGCAGAGCAGCACTGCTTTCTGTTATGTGTTAGTGCGCATGTGCTTATGGAAAACATCCGGTTTGTGATGGGATGTGGATGGGCGCTGGATGCCACAGAATACTAGCGCTTCCGCGATCAGACGCCCGCCCCTGCCTTGTGTCTTCCGGATACTAGTGCACTTTCCGAGGTACTTTTTTACTGTGCATCTTCGGTGGGACGCCACGGGTTGGCCACGGGTGTGCTACGCTTCCCAGTGTGATCACGCCCTGAAAATCTGCCTGACATTTCTGCCTTTAGCACAGCAAATCCTCCGTGTGACCGGGGCCTTTGTTTACAAATATCTTTCAGAAGCAAGTTGCTGTAGTATATTAATTCAATTGTCAGGCCTCAAAAACTAACATATGATTTAGAAGACCAATTTGAAACAACTAACGTTCAGAGGCTCTAGAGAGTACTAGTCACTGAAATGGAATACAGAAAATTGTATCAAAGTGGTATAAATGATCTAATATCTTCCGCTTGAAAATGCCAGAACCAAATGCTAGAGAGACTCCAAGAACATAAGGCAAGGAGCTCAATTGTTTAATAATTATACATTGTATAATGTATAATTTTCATTGATATTGTTTCAAAAGAATGGAATCCTTTGATCTTATAGACAGGTACTCCCAGGAATCCCAAAACATTTTGACAAACGGATTTCCTTTCACGAGTTTGCTGGTACCTGATTGGAATTTATTACTAGTGGTGAATACCACATCTTGATTCAGAATATGCTCTGTCTTTTGTAGCTTTTGTAGAAAAGCCTCAGAACTTTACTTGAAAGATGTCTTTGGCCTAACCCAAAGTTCCCAGCAGCCGTCTACTGTACCATGCCCCCGCTGCTTCCCCTTATTCCTCAGTTATGTGTGATGGCAGCAGAAAAGGCTGGAGACAGCAAGGAGAAGTGTGTTGGCAGTGACAAAATAGGATTTTGATCATGCTCAGAATGTTCTGTAATGGACCTGCAGTTTTAATTTCCTTCTGGTTTAACTCATTGTGCCAAAAATGACAAATCTCAGTACCGACAGACACTTCTGTTCATATCTGGAATCCTTCATTTTGTTACTAACAAAATTGCAAGTTAAACATAGGGCCTCTGCTGTACCCAAACATTCCTTCCATTCATTTCTCTTTGCCTTTGTTAGAATGAGGTTTTGGAAAGGATGGGAAAGCAGGTTTAATGGCAGAGCAAAGGCAAAGAAGGCAGGAAGTAATTCAAATGGATTACAATAGAAGTGAGCAGTGACTCACAAAAGGTCATACCCTGCCACAAATTTTGTTAGTCTTTAAGGTGATACTGGACTCTTGCTCTTTCTACTGCTACAGGCAGACTAACACAGCTACCAATCTTGATCTAAACTGATTACAGATTATTCAACTCATAACTGGGAATTCCATTTCCAAGAGAGGGGAGTTTTGAAAGTTCTTTTCAATCTCTCTGTATTTCTAGCCTCTCCACGTTTGAGTGTTGGCTGCTGTGGCGATGGACCAATAATGAGCAGCCAAATCCTTAAGGCTGCCATGGTGGAGGCAGCCATCTTTTAGTGCAACAGTTGTGCTGCTATACCATTCCCTAAGGGGATACCACACAGGCCAGGGATCCAGCAAAGGCCCCTGCTGTGGGGCCGCTTGGGCCACAATCATACCATATCCCCAACATTTTTGTTGTTCCACCAAGAAGACATCGGAACGGTATGACAGCATGGGTGTGATGGAAAGGTGGAGACCTGACAAAATGGAGGAGTTATTGATGGGGGGAGGTTTTGCCCATGAAATAGGATATCTCTTGTTCTGGATAGGGTTGCACTCCCTTTAAAATAGCATGTCTGCAGCTTGGGGGTGCTGCTCAACCCGGGCCTCCTGCTGGATAAACAAGTGGCAGGTGTTGACCAGAGGTGCATTTTACCAGTTTCAACGGGTGAGCCAGCTACATCCAGGGTTGCCAAATCGTTTTTACCTGGCGGCGGGGGGCTCCCGTTGGGCGTCCTCAGCGTACGCACGTCGCATGCACGTCAGCCAGATGTGACGTGATGACACCGGGCACGCTGGGGGTGGGGTCACAGCCATTTGAGGGGAAAACTCTATGTTTCCCCCTCAAATGGCTGTGGCCCCGCCCCCAGCGTGCCTGGCGTCATCACGTCACATCCGGCTGACGTGCACGCTGAGGTGGGTTTTCCCCCGGGGCCTGATTCTGCGGCGGCGAAAATCGGGCCTCCAAAGCGTGGGGAAATCCGCCCTCCGGGGGGATTTGGCAGCCCTAGCTACATCACTTCCTGAGCAGGAAAGATCTTGCCACTGTAGTGCATGCCCTGGTTAACATATACATTAGATTACTGAAATGCACTCTATGTGGGGCTGTCCTTGAAGACTGCCTGGAAGCTACAGTTGGTGCAGAATGCTAAGGCCAGAATGTTGACTGGATTGGGTTGTAGGGATCATATCACTCTAGTCTTCTTCCATCTAAACTGGCTCCCAGCTACTGTGGGAACCTCTGAACAGCAGAATGCCTCCCTGTCTTCCAGTGGGCAGAGAATGGATATGGATCATCCACAGCTCAATGATGAGAGCCAGTTTGGTGTGGTGGTTAAGTGTGTGGACTCTAATCTGGGAGAACCGGGTTTGATTCCCCACTCCTCCACTTGCACCTGGCTGGATGACCTTGGACAAGCCATAGTTCTGATAAGAGCTGTTCTTGAAAAAAGAGCAGTTTCTGTCAAGAGCTCTCTCAGTCCCACCTACCTCACAGGGTGTCTGTTGTGGGGAGGGAGAAGGGAAAGGAGTTTGTAAGCTGCTCTGAGACTCCGAGTGAAGGGCGGGGTATAAATCCAATCTCTTCTTCTTCTTCAATGGTGGATCATGAATCCTGTCTTCCTCTGATGGTAGGTGATGGGGTGAAATTAATGGGTAACCATGGGATAGCAGAGGGGCAACTATACGTCCATGGGGTGGAGTGCACCTCCAGCAGCCTCATGAAGGCCATGTGTCCCACATACTTTCCCTTCCCAATAGGCAGTGGATGACCCACACCAGGATAGAGGCCCTTCAGCCTACCACCATGGCCAAGGATCCACACAATCCACCTCCTGCTGGCACTGTACATCTAGGTGGCACAGCAATGTTGCAGGAGGTGCCATTCCAGGTGATACCATGTATATATCAATACCCTGCAATTTCCTGACGACATCTTCCTGGAGTAGCTCTGTCCAGACCGGGCAGCCATATAACCCCTGTGGAAGACTGTTGGTTCTGTGCTCAGGGCCAGGTGCCTACCTCCAGGGCCATCTCTGTTGTTCCTCAGTTACTTTGCCATGGACTTGTTCCAGGTAGTCATAGCCAAGGTGCTGGAGGTGTCCAAATCCTTCATGAGCTGCTGGTTCCATAGATTCCTGGATGCCATCCTGCTGTATCTGTAGGAACATGTGCACTTGCTCACAGAGGAGGCCAAGCTGGCTTCCATCCATGCTGGCTTCAAGGCATTTACAGACTTCCAAATCTTAGGGTTGCCAGGACCCTTCCTTCCTCTGGTGGGGGGATTTGGGAGGCATTCTGTGGATGCCTCAAACCCTGCCCCTGAGAGCAACCACCTGCTTGGCCACCCCTCCCCCTCCCCTCCTGCTGGATTTAAAGGGCTTCAGCTGGTTGGTGGGGACCGCATGGCCCACTGACCAGCTGGATGTCCCTTTAAATCCAGCAGGAGGGAGGGAGGGAGGGAGGGGGAGGTTGGAGGCACAGGCTCTGCTTGTAAAAAGACCTCTTAAAGGGTCTTTTTGTGAGTGGAGTGGGGCCTTGGCAGGTGGGGCTGATTTCCCCCACTGCCGTGTGCTGCGGCCCCCATCCTGCTCACAAAAAGACTCTTTAAAGGGTCTTTTTACAAGCAGAGCCTGTGCCTCCAACTTCCCCCTCCCTCCCTTCTGCTTGATTTAAAGGGCCGCGGTAGGGGAGTGAGAGGGGCAGTCAGCAGGTGGGTGGGGCTGGATTGAATCCCCCAGGAGCAGGGGAACCCCTGCCCTGACCTGGGAGCAGGCAACCCTAACCTACATAGTGCCGTGGACTGTACCTACAGAGCCGAGGCGCCTTCTCAGTCCACTTCATGTATTTGGTATATGCTGTGTGTTCTTCACTGCTGACAGCAGAAGTATTTTACACAATCAATAACAGTTCTCTGCCACCTTGCCACCTTACCCCTCCCAGTACTGCTCCAAATGCTCCCCCAAAATGGTGCTATTTGCACCATCTTGTTAATGATGGCTTTCAAAGTTCATGGTTAAAATTAGTTGATGATAGGCTAGAGATGATGGGCTTTTCCTTCAAGCTCGTTAATCAAATAGAATATTCCTCTGCAAGAAAGCTGATTAAATCTAGTGTCCTACACTTTGATAAATGGAGTACTGGCTGTAGAGCTTGAAGGGTATGTTCCCTATATAATTTGGGTCTTTCAACCCCAAAGATTTTGCCTGCTTACTGTAAGTTTTTAACAGTTCCCAAATATAGAATATTGGCTGCAGTCACACGGAGCATTTGCTGCGCTGACGATACGGATGGTAGGTGGATTTTCCGGGCACGATCATACCGCAACATCTGGGAAGCGTAGAGCTCCCACTGAAGATGCGGAGTAAAAAACTAGTACCTCCGAGGTACTAGTTTCCGGAAACCATGGGGAAAGGGCAGGCGCCTGATCGCGTTTCCGCTGGAATCCCGTGGCATCTGGCGCCCGCTGATGTTCGTTGCAAACAAGGGGTTTTTTTTGTCTCCCAAGTCTCCAAAAGCATCCAACAGCGTATGTGCACAAAGAGCGATTGCTAGTGTGATCGTGTGGTGCGGCTTCTTTGAGTTTGAGAGAGGGCCTCAGGAGGCTGCGATGGGGGTGAGCGGCAGAGGCCAGCCTGAGAGTGGGCCGCGTGTCCCAGGGAGGGAGGGAGAGAGGGCTGCTGGCGGGGAGGGGGGATCTGGTGGGTTAATCTCCCCCTCTCCTCCTTGCAAGCGGAACACAGACCCCGCCCAGAGTGGGCCGCACAAGACCCTCCCAGAGGCCGCAGCTCTTTCCTTTCCCTTTCTCATTGGCCCGGCTGCTCTCGGTGGAGGTGCAGGATACTCGTGTGATCGGCATCTCCCCCCTGACCACGGGACCTCGACCAGGACGTGTGATCGGGCGGCCACGCATTATTTTCCTTCGGGGCAAACAGCCACGCTCCCCCCCCCGCATTTTCCGGCCCATGTGACCGCCGCCATTATTTTCCAAGGCAAGACTAAATGCCTTGCCACTAGGGGAAGTAGCAAGCAGGGATTCCGTTTTCTGAACAGTTCTGTGCTTGTAAATCCAGGAATTTAGATACCATCTGGCACTTCTTTATTGATTGTAATAAATATAATATTGCCTGTGACAAGTGGATCATAATTTATATCCAAAAAGGGAGCTCTGCTGCAAAGCAAGAGATGGCAGCTAAGCTATTAGCAGATACTGACCCAAATGTGACCCTTGCAGTTGCAAAATTTTTGTCTATGGCATTTAATATGATTATCTCTTAATGTAAATATTTCATTTGTAATTCTGTATTTCTGTGCTCCCATGTTGCCTGTATATTATTATATTTTTTCCTCTGTTTTGCTTATGACCTGTTGGTCTATGAGCACTAATACAAAAATGGAATGTAACACACAAAAACGATTGGTTTTTTTAATTTTTATTTTAATCTTTTAAAAGAGATCACATCAGATATATGTTTTGCTTATGACCTGTTGGTCTATAAGCACTAATACAAAGATGGAATGTAACACACAAAAACGATTGTGATTGCTCCCCCAAATCCTGCTCCTGGGGAAGAGGGGGCCCTTGAACAACAACATTAGAGGCAAATGGAGGAAGTCTGTAGTGGAGGAGTAATCTGCAAAACTTGCCCCCCTTGTGTTAGTGGAAATTTATTGTGGGACCCAAGTTAATAACACAAAAAACAAAGCAGACACATAAATCTGTAACATGTAAGTTCCTTCTGTAATGCCCACAAATTACTGCTATGATTTTTTCATATTTTTTTGTCTTTCTGGTATATCTTTGATCAAGGAGAATGTTCAGCTGTCTGGCTTCCAGACTGGAAACATGATACGCATACCAAGAATCTGTGCCTGGTTAATTGGGATGAGTTACCAGCAAATTCATCTCTCAGTGACTGCCACATCAAACTGTGACTTGCGGACTTGAAACAAAGAATGCCGATTAAACACTAAGGATACATCTTTCCTATCCTCTCACCTCAAACTTTTTAGCAAAGGTAGCTTATATGTTCAGTTATGCTTCTATAAAGGCAGATGGAGTTGATCTGTCTCTGTATACTGCATTGCACGTGTCTAGATGTGATTTGGAATACAACCCCTGTAGTCTAATTAACCCATCAGTAGCTTGTGAAGAAAAGCAGTAAAACTCTAGAGGCATACATATGTGTATCATGCCAGATAATGTTCAGGTGCATAGCAGTGTGCTTAGCAGCACATAAGCCTAGACAATGACCAGTGGAGCAGGTGAAGAAGCAGTTAAAGAGTTCCATTGAGCCCCCCGAGGATCTCATCTAAAATGCAGAGGTGTGGCTGTGGGAAGGAATAACCCAATCCCCAGTTTGCTGCAGTCTAACATGCAAAATGACTTTAAACTCCAGAGGGAAATAGGCGTAAAAATATTATTTTGCTAAATTTGATATAGAACGACATGCTTCCATTGGCAATACCAATGGAAGAATTCAAGTGGAAATCGTTACATATGCATATGAATTTTGCAGGAAATGGTTTTAGATTCCTGACTGCTCTTCTCATGGATCACAGTTGCAACAACTATGTGGAATTTTGTATTCAGATGCAACGTTTGTCACATGTATTCCTCCATAACTTTTCTTCTTTAGGAGAAAAAGGGGTTATTGAATTTGAATCAGAGTTCACTCACTACAATGCAAGCGGACAAGCCTGTAGGTTAAGAAAAATAACTTTGTGAAGACCTTTTAATATAAATTATCTCTATAGTCTTGTTAGTCACTATAATGTTGGTGATTTGACTGTTCATAAGAGGATATTGTACTATGCAATTAATACACATGGTCACCATTTTTTTGTGAACAGGTACTCTGTGCATTTTCCAGCTTTTGTGTGTGTGATCAGAAACTCAGCTTTTTGAGGGTATGTGTTCATGAACACCAAACATGTTCATTCATGGTTGGAACACCAAAATTGTAATGATTGCAAGGCGTGCTGTAGTACTTCAGGAAAGCAAATGAGTCATGAGGGTTGCAAAATATTTGAAATTCAATGCACTTTATAAATGGAAGTATTAATAAAGCCATACAGGTCCAATAAAAATTCCATACTGGAGGACATTCAAAACCAGAACTCTCATATTAGTAATGAATTACAGTTTACTAGAATACAGTATTATTAAGAACAACATTGCCCCCCAATCCGGAAGAAGAGACAGACACATTTCTTGGGTATTGAACAGGCCACTTTATTAACTTCACTAACAACAATAAGCAACAATAAACAACCCATGAACAGCAAGGGCAAAGAGATTGTGGCATGGCCAGGCCAGGGGTCGCGGACCCCTCCCCAGCCATTTGTATTAGGGCGATCCACCCGGCCCCAGCTGCTAGCCAAATGTATGGCTCACAACCAGCGGCATGGCAAGTGGATAACTGCCAGGGACAAGCCAAACCCCCGAGCCGCAAGGCTCAAAGGGAGGATAATCCCGGGCAATCATCTAGGCAGTCTGCTTTCCCCGCCCCGAGCCGCAGGGCCCCAAGACTGTACTGGCGAGACCCCTATGCCCCAATCGGGGTTGATGCCGGTGGTCACCATGCCACAATCTGTTAAACTAACCTCCTGCCACCGCAAAGGCCAAGCCTCTGCTTAGGCCATGCGCCCACTACAACCTAAAGCTGTTCGAAGCCCTTGCTGCATGTCATCTAAGAAAATGTCTAACCCAGCCTCTGACAAATGTACACCATCATTCCGGTAAAGATTTGCCGAAGCCACATGTATGCCCGGATGAGGCAAATATATCCCTAGGCCCCCTTCAAGCGCCCTACGAATTTCACTGTTTGCTTTGCGCCGCGCTCTATCAATAGCCATCGGGCTACAAGACCATTTCCACACCAAGCGTGGCACCATGGCAGACCATATAATTACAGTTCCAGGCCAACGCTTCTTAATTACTTGAAAATCTTCCCTCGCCTGTAAAATCAGGGCCTTACCCTTAATCAGGCCGAGGTCGTTTCCCCCCAAATGAATCAGCAAAATATGTGGAGGGGGCCCAACACGCCCCTCAAACAGCAACTGCAACAAGCTGGGCCACTGCAGGCCACGGCGCCCCAACCATTCAACGGTCGCCAACTGACTCAGCCCCAGCTGCGATCCAAGAGGCCCGCGCTTAGCCCGTTGCGCTGCCCAGAATATAAAACTGTGGCCACAAATCAAGATCCGCTTCCGCTCCACCAGGCTACTTGCACCTGTAACGAAAAACAATTAGCACAGCAGGGAACACTTACACCTCCTCCTTTACTGACCTCCAAGAGGCCGAACGTATGATTTATAGGCTGAGGACCTCCATCTACCCAGCCGCTGTATATCCCTTTCCGGATATCCCATAGCTGCTGCAGTAGACGCGGCTCCAATCCGGAACGAATGCGTACAAAATCGCATCCCAGCCAGGCCAAGCCGTTGCAGGGCAGCAGAAGTAACCGCCCAGAATTGGTGTTTCGTTAGTGGGCTTCCATCCTGGTGCCGGAACAACACTCCTTTGCCTAACCCCCTAACTGTTAGGTAAGTTGCTACCGCAGAAACCGGGCACAACTCCTTCTCCTCACATAGGCCCATCGAGACCACTGCTCCACGCCGACGTTGATCGGTCTTAGAGTGTCGCAAGGTGAGGATAACCCTATCTCCCATCAAACGGAGGTCCCGGACCTCAAGCGCTCTGCCAGACCTGTCTGCCTTTGATTGCACCACCAGCTCACTGATACGCAGGGCACCAAAAAATGCCACCAGTGCGGCTGCATGAAAAAGATGCATTTCAAAAGCAGACGCACAGACACCTCTCCAGGTTGCCTGAAGGCCCCTCAAAACGGTCGGGGAAATGGGTTGCCTGTCATCAGCCCGGGCTCCCACCTCGCGTGACCAGCCCTCCAGCATTCTCCGTATCCTAAAATCGCCTGTCAGATCAGGGAACCCCAAGGACTTACTATGGAATGCTAAGGCAGACAGCAACCCCTTGATAGAACCAACCGCCAACCCCTTACCTCGCATTGCCACACAAAAGTGCAGAAGATGGTCAACCGGCACTGGCCACCGCTCAGCATACCCTACCTCTTTTCTAAAGCTGGAAAACTGGCGGACCGCACGGTCATACGCCCGCTGAGTGCCAGGCGCAATGGCCAAGCCGATTGCCCTTTGGACCTCTACCTTCCAACCAACCAAAGCTCCTGTGGCATGGGAGCCGGCTGCAGTCGGCTTCTGGAGCCAGCTGACGGAATCTCTCCATCTGTTTGCGAGAGAGAGCGTCAGCCACCCCATTGTCGACCCCCGGCACATGCTTGGCAAGGAACAGGATGTTGTGCTGAAGGCACCGCAGCGTAAATGCCCTTACCAACGCCATTACCCGCGGCGATCTGGATGTGAGGGAGTTAACAATCTGTACCACCGCAAGGTTGTCACACCAGAAATGAACGGTGTGGTTAGCTAAATTGCTTCCCCACAGCCAAACCGCCACCAGGATGGGAAAGAACTCCAGAAAAGTAAGGTCACGCTCTACCCCACCCGACTTCCACTCGACAGGCCACTCCTCCGCACACCAGTGCCTCTGGAAATATACGCCGAAACCTATGGAACCAGCCGCGTCGGAGTGAATCTGTAGGCTAGCCTCCACCTGGAGCTCATGCCTCCAAAAGGAAATTCCATTAAAAGAGTCCAAGAACTCCAGCCATACTGCCAGATCTGCTCGCATCCCTGCGGATACTCTAGTTCTATGGTAAGGAAGGCTCAAACCCTTGAGTGCATCGCATAAGCGGCGCAAAAAAGCACGCCCAGGAGCAACCACCTTGCAAGCAAAGTTAAGATGCCCCACC
>NW_015163103.1:537723-579335 GCF_001447785.1 Gekko japonicus | reverse complement strand
ATTGGGGGGGGGTGGGGAGGGCAGCTTGCCCACTTAGGAATGAATATGCCACCAGCAGAGTGTGGCCCCAGGTAGGCAGACGCCGGAGAACACTAGAAAATTGAAGGGGGGGGCGCAACTATGCCTGGGGAAGGGATGCTCGGCTACCCCCGAGGCTGCAGGCCGCCAAGGAACGTCAGCGCACCGGCGCTTCCTTCCCACCAACCAAATCTTCGCCCAGGGCCCCCCCAGCCGACGGGCAGTCAATCCGCCACCCCTCGGCCCGATACTTAGCACGCCAGCTACAGCCGCCTCCTTTGACCCGCGGCCGCGTCCTTCCGAGCCGCACGTTCGGCTCCGCCGCCAACGCTGGTCACCACGCCAGCCTCTGCAGGCGGCTCCTGTGATCGGGAGCCGCACTTCCCCCGCGCCGCAACTCGGCTCCGCCGCTCGGACCGCTCCCGCTGCCTGCACACCGGGCCGCTCACTAGCCGACCGGAGAGCTCCCTGAGAGCTCTTCCCGGCTGAGCGTTTGGGCGCGAACTGAAGGAGGGAGCAGGGGCCGGCCTCAGCAGCCCGGCCCCGCCCCCTGTTCAAACCCGGAAGCGGAGGTTGCCGCGTCTCTCTGTCTCCCTCCTTCCAGGGTGGCAAAGGCGGCCCCCGGGCCGCACGGTCAGGGACCGGCCGCCCGGAAACCGAAATATTGAAATACATTTTCAATATCAGGCTCACTTTAAAATATGACCATCAAAATGTGCTGAGAAACTATAAAACTGCATCGCAAGCAAGATGCTACTGCTTGATCTCACAGTCCTAAGGGCCATATACAATTCAGTTATTATTACTCAGTGGTGCTCACTCCAAGGCTCATTCAAAATCGCCGTCAACCCAAAGAGTCACATTTATTTCCATCACTGGCACAAGGCCTGTACATCAGGGAAACTTGCAGCTTACCTATTCCTCTGGCAGGGGTTGTTTTAAGGGGGAAACCACCTGTCAGTCACATGCCCCATCATACAAGGGGCTTACCCACTTTCCTGAAACATGGGGCAGGTGCCACATTGGACAACAGTGCTCAAGAGAGGTGGTATGCAAAGGGGAAAAGACAACCTGTTGGTTCAAATCAATGTTTCTCTAATTCAGTCATCTCTAACAGTTTTCTGACAGGTGCTGCTGGGAATTCCAAAAACAAAGGCCAATTCCTTATTGTTAGTTCTCTGGGGGGGGGAAGGTCCTGATTAGCTAGGGCTGGTTCTCCAGCCAACTGCTTGGGGTGGCAAAATACGAAAGGCACCAATGCATTGCAGGACTCAGCTTGCTACCATCTTTCAGCAACACAGGAGGTGACAAAAGCATTGCCACCTGGATCTTTGGCCACAGGGGCTAAGTTTGAACCCATCTAACACCAGTGCAAGAGGAAGCAATAGGTGTACCTTGCTTGGGTCAATGAAATACCTTGAGCCTGCACTTAGCTATACCCCATGAATTTGTCAAATCCTTTAAAAAACAAAATAGTCATGGGCATCCCTACAACTTGTGTCTGTGAATCTCACAAGTTAATTTACACTTTGTGTGAAGATGTACTTTCTATTGGTTTCTCCTGAACCTATGCCCAATGTATTCTTAAGCATTGTGATCAGGCAGAGCACTGGTACATGTGTATACTCTTGGGTAATTTCATGTCTGCCCACTGTAATATGTGGCTATTCTTTACTGTGCAGAATATACCTTGAATCAGCAATGTCCAATGCTTGGGGGCATGTGGCTACCACGTGTTTCCAGTCGCATGCCTTGAGTTCACACATTAACAGTGTTCAGTCTGTCTTTTTTGTACAAAGTGAAGGGACCTTGAGTTACAACACACATTTTTACCTTAGCTATTTAGGTTTCTTTTCAACAACAGTGTAATGAAACTAGACTGCCATCTTCAACTCCTTTGGAAGTACTCACTATTGAAATCTTTGGCTGCTGAGTGAAATCTTTAAAAACAAAAAGAGGCTGAACTCTTTGTTTGTGAAGAGACAAGAGAAATTTAAGTACAGAAGTAAGCATCCCATGGATGTCTCAGAATTCCTTGGTGGTAACAGTAAGTTTATTAGAATCTAGGGAAGATTATTGGGTGTCTGCAACACCTTGACAGTAATCAGAACAAATTGATCGGAGGGAAGAAAGTTAGGATGACTCAGGGAAAAAAATTGCCTGGAAGGATGTGGTGATGATGCCCAGTTGTCTCTCCAGGGAATAAATGGAAGCTCTGAAATCTTCTGAGGTCGGTCTCACCAAAGTTGCTTCAAAAAGAGAGGAAAAGATCAAACAATTCCTTCTAGGTTTTTTTAAAGTCCAGACTGGTAGAAAGAATTTAGGATGTCATGCTTACATATATTTGCTTCAGGCTCTCTCTGTGAAGCCTCATGAAAGAGTGGGAAGAAAAACATTAATGGAGCATAATAAAGACTCTATAATGTTATCAATCCATTTCAAAGAGACCCAATTCTATTTTTGTGATCAGCAACAACTGATGGCCTTCTGTAGGTTCCATCACTTTCAAATGCTAGATTGTTGTCTGCTAAAAGGGGATCCCCTCCCCTGTGGTGGGCCACTCTGTTACGGAATTCCTCCCTCAATTTGGCAAATAGGTAATTCTTCTTGCTTCTCTTTGGAAGTAGATAAAAACTGGGCCATTCCACTGAGGGTTCAGAGCTCTTTGGCTTTGGCTTTAGCTACTGTGGTTGTTTTGCCCTTTTTGCTGTGGGCGTCTTTTATATGTTCACTTTTAGTTTTCATTCAGAATTTTACACTTCATGTTATTGCTGCTTCTTAATTACTGGAATATCTTTGAGAATATTTCAGTTGGACTTCCAGTTTAATGGTGACCCGCTAGCGGACACTTTCCCCGGACCTCCTGGGGAGGCGATCCACGCGCCGGTGGTTTGGAGGGAGGGCGATTGTTCACACACACCTGGAGTCTTGGTGAAAGGCTTCTAACCATGGGGCTTTTGAGGGGTGGCCTCTTCACCAGTGCGATGCTGGAGAATTGAGGCACTCCTCCGCCCCGACGGTCCGGCCGTTGGGCATTTGAATGGAAGTAGAGACGCCGACCGGGACAAGCATTGGAGATTGGGCATTTTAAATGTACCTGTGGTGAGGTCTCCAGACCACCAATGAACAGTGAGTTGAGTTTAACGCAAACACCAGGATTATAAAAGAAAGCCCTCTGGGATCGGCGAGACTAGCAAGGGGACAAGGACAGCAAACCTAGCGAGGATTCTTCCGACGAGGACTCTGTTTCTGAAAAGGGAGCGGCGGACCCAAATGAGATTATCAATTGAGGATAAGAAAAGACAAAACAAAATAATGGCTGAAGAACTCTGAATTGTGCCTTGTAAGCTTTTATTATCAATGATGCTCTAGTGACTCTTTTAAAACAGTGTAACTAATCGATATGAAGATTAATATCATAGCTTAATCGACCATGTACAATGTGATTTTAGCATTTTTAGACTAATACTGATATAAGTGATTGAAATGATCTCCTATACTTGGGGTTTTAGTTAGTAGTGGTTTTATTTCCTTTCTTCCTTAGATGTACTTGTCCCCTCCCTTATTTCATTGAAGTTTGTAGTCTATAGAAAATGCATTAAAAAATCCCCTCCGGGGGCTAAAAAAAAGAGAGAGAATATTTCAGTTGAAATACTGGGGTGATGACTAAATATTGTAAATAAACCCTCAAGCAAACAAACTGGGGAAACTGGGGTGGGAGTACTAGCTAGCAGTTGACATGGCAGTCAGGATGGAAGTATTTGTCAGGGCTTCATGGGTACAAGAAGATGCACAGATGCAGACAGACAATGGAAATACTGAATTTATTACTTAGGGTTGACAGGTCTGGGTTGGGAAATTCTTGAAGATTTGGGGGTATAGGCTGGGAAGGATAGGGTTTGGGGAATGGAGAGATCTCAGCAGGGTGTAATGCCATACAGTCCACCCTCACACACCCCAAGCAGCCTTTTTCTATGAGGAAATGATCTCTGTTGTTTGGGGAGATCAGTTTTAATTCTGGGAGGTCTCCAGGCACAACCTGGAGGTTGGCAATCCTTTATGTGTTAAGTGATGTCAGGTTGCTTCTGACTTATAGCAACCATATGAATTGACCACCAAATTGTCCTGTTGTTAACAGCCTTGATCAGGTCTTGCAAACTGAGCGCCATGGCTTTCTTGATTGAGTCAATCTATTTCATGTTGAGGCTTCCTCTTTTCCTGCTGCCGTCAGCTTTTCCTGGCATTATTGCCTTTTTCAAGTGACTCTTGTGCTCTTGTTATATAACCAAAGCAGAGTAGCCTCAGTTTAGTCATTTTAACTTATAGGGAAATTTCAGGCTTGATGTAGAACCCACTTTTTGACGGTCCACAGTATCCATAAAACTCTCCTACAACACCACATTTCAAATGAATCAAATGTCTTCCAGTCAGCTTTCTTCATTGACCAACTTTCACATCCATATATAGTAATGGGGAATATTATGGTATGAATTATATTGATCTTGGTTGCCAGCAATACATCCTTACACTTAAGAATTTTTTTTCTAGCTCCTTCATGGCTGCCTTCCCCAGTCTCAATCTCCTTCTGATTTCTTGGTTGCATTCTCCCTTTTGGTTGATGATAGAGCCAAGGAACAGAAAATCTTGAACAATTTCAGTTTCTCCATCATAAACCTTAAAGTTGTATAATTTTCCAGTAGTTATTAATTTTGTCTGCTTGAGGTTCAACTGTAATCCTGCTTTGGCACTTTCTGATTTAACCTTCATCAGGAGTCATTTCAAGTCTTCACTGTTTTCTGCCAGTAATATGGTGTCATCTGCATATCTCAGATTGTTAATGTTCCTTCCACCCATTTTCACTCCACCTTCATCTAAATCTAATCCATCTTTCTTTTTTATGTGTTCTGAATACAGATAGAAGAGGTAAGCAATCCATCCTTGTCTGACATCTTTGCTGATTAGGAACCATTCTGTGTTTCCCTATTCTGCCCTGACATTAGCCTCTTATCCAGAGTACAAGTTGTGCAGCAAAACACTCAGATGTTGTGGTACACCCATTTATTTTAAAACCAACCATAGCTTTCCATGATCCACAGATTCAAAACTTTTGCTGTAATCTATAGAACGTAAGCTGATTTTCTTCTGAAATTCTCTTCTATGTGCCAGAAACCAGTGTAAATTTGCAATATGATCTCTAGTGACTCTTCCTTTTCTGAAGCCAGCTTGAAACATCTTCAGATAACAAACGTACTATATATAGCCAAAATAAAGACCAAACAAATAATTATATCTGTGTCTGTTTCGTTATTCTTAATCATGCATAAACAAGAGAATCTTACAGCATACAGAAAATCTTGCAGACATATACAAAAGATAGGAACTCAAGGGACACTAAACCAAATGTAAACTGGGAAACTGGAAACACTCATATAGTCTTTAGCATTGCCCTAAGGCTGCGTAACAGTTTCACTACCAAATGTCAATAAGGAAACTGGAAATGCTCATACAGTCTTTAACATTGCCCTAAGGCTATGTAACACTTTCACTGAAGGTCCAGTGTTCCAGAAGAAGCCATATCCTCTTACGGGCTCACCACCTGTCAAATTTTCCAATTTCACTGTGGTTTTGTCAAAGAGGAGACCGATACTTCAATAGATTACCAAGGTTAACATTCTAAATTTGTTCTACTGATTCGCAAGGTTAACATTCTAAATTTGTTCTACTGCTTCAGACCAACACAGCTGATGACCTGGAACTATATTCTATGAAACAAACATTTTCTAGTAAAAATCAGCACATCAACTTGGAAACCACAGAAAAATGTCAATCAATATACCTTGAAGCCAAATAATCACCTTCTCAAAGATTTCTTAACAGTGTTCCTTCATGCAGTTAGTCGTATACACAAATTATACTGATGTTCTAACCTAGGTCTGACAGATATGCACCAACTTCTTAACAACCCAGTGTCTCCAAACTGTGGCTAGGGTTCCTTTAAAAATCATATCACACCACACAATTATCAAATATCCAACATGTACAACCAACTTATATTTACAAATAACATGTAAGATCATTATTCATATTAAGACCTTTCAGATGCAGTGTTTGTAATTTGAAAATCAATTAAGCTTCTTGCTGCAGTAAGAACCAATTTACATCTGTATTACTAAATTGTCTACTAGTATATTTAAATATCACTAAACATCTGAGGGAGTCAGAATCATGATGGAAATCTCAAAAATGTTCAGCCATAGGTGCCTCCCAGACCCTATGTTTTATTCGTGAACGATGTTCCAAAATGCGGGATTTTACTGGTCTCAATGTACTTCCCACATACAGCTTGCCACATGGGCAACTTAACACATACACACATCTCCTTGAGTTATAATTGATGAACCCCTAAAGTACAGCCTTGAACCCATTATCAGGATGTACAAATATCCTAGTTTCCACAGCTAATTTGCATGCTACACATGAGCTACATTTAAATAAACCATGAGGTTCTTGTATTCTCTGTGGCTGTACTCCAAAATCAGATCTAATGAAAGGTTCCCACAATTTTTTAGTTCTCTGAAAACCTATTTTTGGAGGTAGACCGCAATCAAGTATGCCCTCCACTAAATACCAATATTTTCCCACTATCATTTTAATTGCAAATGATCAGTGGAAATATTGGAATTCACATGTCAACCTGTCCTGTACTGATTGTACCTTTGGTCTGAATAAACTCATCCTGTCCATGTTTTCTGCCCTTTCCCAAGCATGCTGTAATATCCTCCTAGGGTATCCTTTTACATATTTTTTTTTCTTTTCAAATCTTACTGTCCCTCATAAAATCTACATAAGATGATGAATTTCATTTAATTCTCAAAAGTTGGCTGAAGGGTAAATTTCATCTAAGATGTAGAGGATAAAATGATTGGTAGTGTAGGTATGTGTTTTTATCTGTTTTTTTTTTTAAAGTTCGCACAGCCAATTTATTCAGCTTATTTCTATACACTACTGTGTCTAAAAATGTAATGGAATCCTTATCCTGAGAAAATGAAAACTTGATGTTGCTATGGATTCCATTAGCCCAATCCACAAATTCTTGTAAACTTACACAATTGCTAAATATAAGGAATACATCATCAGAATTTGTTCAAAATAGGGATTTTCTGAGGAACTGCAAAAAACCCGGGCTTCTAGATCACCCATAAACAAGCAGGTGATGCTGATGGTGAAGGGACTGCCCATAGCTACTCTCCGTACCTGTAAATAAAACTGGTATCAAAAATGGGAAAAAATTGAGTTTTTCTCTAGGATTAAGTCTATCAATTCTAACAAAAATCTGTGGGAGGGTCCTGACTAGATCTCGTGTCCAAATACTTTTGTGCAGTAAACCTAGCATCCTCAAAAGGTATATTTGTGTACAAGGCTGTTACATCTAAGGTCACCATGACTGCTTCTGTGGGGATAGATAATCCTTCAATTTTAGAAATAAAGTTTGCAGTGTCTTTAATATAGCTTTGGATGTCATACACAAATGGTTTTCAAAAATGGTCTACATATTTAGACAGGGGTTCTAGCAAAGAACCTATCCCAGAGATAATAGGACAGCTGGGGGGGGGGCAGGTTTGTGCACCTTAGGTAACACATAAAAAACTGGTACTTGTAGGTGTGGATTGAACAAAAATTTATATGTTGGTTCATGCAAGAATCCCATCTCCCTAGTCTCATCAAGAGTTATTTTGATAAGGTTAAAAATCTGCTCAGTAGGATCCATGGTTAACAGGACATAATATTCCTGGGACTTTAAAATAATTGTAAGTCATGGTGTCAGAATTGAAGTAGATTTTGTAAACAATACATTATTCAACATCATTTGTGTACAGTAGAAAGCAGGAAATCTAAAGTAGCATCATTTTATTTCAACGAAGATTAAAGAGAGATTATCTGGTTTCCATAAACTGTATTTATGTGTTTTCACAGAGGATTTATTTGTTTAAAGGTATATACTTTTTGGTGGTTACACCTTTTGGTATAAGCCTTTCTGCTGTGTAGCACACAGGACGAAGCCTTCCTTTATACTTGTGACTCGCTCCAGGGAACAAAAGTGATGTGCAGCCTTTTGAAAGTCTGAAAGCGTAGGAGAACTTGAGACAGATAGATCAGGGGTGTGAGAAAGAGCAGGGCTTGGAGCTGCTGAGAGACACTACTGGCTAGCAGACAGTGATAATCCTTTATACCCCCCCAAAGTCCTTTACACCCTCTCCCCCTGCTGTGCTGATTCTTCTCCAAGTGCTGGCCTCAGCTAGGAGCTCTGTGCCACCACCAGCTCCAGAGAATTGGGGGGGGGGGGG
Organism: Gekko japonicus; assembly: GCF_001447785.1. Lineage (NCBI taxonomy): Eukaryota > Metazoa > Chordata > Lepidosauria > Squamata > Gekkonidae > Gekko > Gekko japonicus. Next base: position 570,972 of record NW_015163103.1, on the reverse strand, counting down.
GCTGGGGTAAATAGGAAATTATGGAACGTTGACAGGAAGTTGGGGCAGGTGGGCCCTGGGAGGCCCTACTGTAGCTACAGGCCTGAAACATGATAAAAAATTGATTGATATTAAGCTGTAACTGTGCTCCTCCCAATAGGGTCTCCTAGCAGTTCTTTGGCTCTGAGGAATATGATCCATTACAACCCAGGCTCAGGCCTTTTCTGTTGCTGCCCTTCTGCTATGGAGCCGCCAAGCAGAAGGGGTGAGGCAGGTACCTACCCATGGGCCCATCCAGGAAGGCTGTAAAACAGAGCTATTTAAGAGAGCTTATGGAGCAACTTGAAGGTCATATATGTGGGCTCTGGCTTATTTGTTTAATGATGGGGGGAGGAGGGGAGGAGTATTAGAAGGCACTGTGGAGGCGGGGCTGGCAGGATCACTAAGGCGTTACTGCTGGGGCAGGTTCCTTGGCTTTAAGCACCCCGCAACTGCTGCTGCACCTGACAGACAACTGCCTGTCAGGTGTAGGAGGGGGGAGCATGTTTGAAGCCATAGGGAGGCTGGGCCAGCAGCTTTGCTTCACCTCACAGGTGGTTGGTCACTCCTGATTTCCTCAACTGTCATTAGCTCTCTGTAGTCCCCGTAACTATTTTTTTTTTACCTCAGAACATTGAGCTCTGCAGCTGACCAGTCAGAGAGTGGGGGGTGCAAGGAGGCAACAGCCTGGCAGCCACATAGTAATCAATGGGGGGAGCACATTTTACCCCTTTTGACCCAGTTAGGGGTCGAATTTCTAAAAATCCCTTCTTAGTGAGCATCTACGCCATGGTAGGAGCTCTCTCCCCAAGTTTCGTGTTTCTAGGTCCAGTGGTTTGGCTGGGCATTGATTTTATGGAGGGGACTTTCTTTTATATATATAGAAGATGGATTACCAGAGGGACTGCTTTCAGTTGTAGCCAGTTTGCTACAATCATCTCAGGGAGTCAGGAATGAGCTAGTCCCCTTCCCCCAAGCTACAGATATGTGTATGTTATTTCTTCAGACATTTTAAGTTTTGTCCTACATCTTGCAGATCACCCCATAAATAAATAGTGTGCAATTAAGCACAGACATATCTGTTGTTTACAATGCAAGTTGCTCATCATTTCAACATGCTGCAAAGAAGTACAGTTTGGAAAGTGCCTGGCTGGGCTGCAGTTTTGTTTGCCTTGTTTTCCAGACATTTTCTGGCTGTCTCACTCAGCAGCAAACCAAATATTAATAAAGAGTAATACATGAGGAAAGGCTACGGGGTAACAGATTTCATTTCTTCTTTGAAGACAAATGGAAATTGTGAGTCTTGAGGGCAATGAAAAAAATGTTGTCTTGAAGAAAATAAAACTGTTAGAATGAGTAAAATCCTCATTCCATGTATCTAAAGTACAGTTAAAATGCCCTTTTGTATTGTCCTTTCGAGCCAGAGGCAGAAGAATGATGCGAAGGGTCACATATGAGTGTTTTATACTTTAATATTTGGCGATCACTGCAAAATTCGTAGCCTACCATTTCATGTGTTTTAATAACATTCTGGTATTTTGAGATATATATTTTTTTAAAGAACACATTCATACTATCATCTCTCCTGGCCTCAGAAAAGAAATATTTTACATTGAGGAAGATGGGGTTAAGAGAATGGTCTTTCCTGAGTTTTAAACCTGATACGTTGTTTACTTCAAGGACTCACCTGTTCATCTGATGATATAATTGGTGCATTCAGTTATTACATGTCCAATTAGCAAGTGGTCTCTTTCCAATTTAGGCACTCAACCAGGCTGAAAGTGGTGAAAAATACAAATACAGGACTTCCGGCGGTGCGGCGCTGCGCCCGGGCGCGTCTCTCGGAGCTCCCGAGAACGGCCCTCTCCCGTTCGCTTTTTCGGAGCCCCCCGAGGTTCGGGGGAGCTCTGCTCGTCTCTCCTGGAGGGAGAGCGAGGCATGGGGCTTGGCCGCCCCCCCCGTTTCCCATGGCAAGGGCGGGGGTGTGACCGGTTCGCCCCGAAGCAGAAGTGTCGGGTTGCGGAGAACATGGCTGCCGTGTTTCTCCTACAGCAGCAGCCAGCCGTGATTTTAGCAGCTATTCTTTCTGCACGGGTGTTTTTTCTTTGTATATCACTTTGAGTGGCGATCCTACCGATAGATATTTCAAAGAGGATCTCATCCCCTTCTGGCTGGATTTCCTACCAGACCGAAGAAAGCGGCCGGGACCAGGAGAAGGACTCTATGTTTTAAGCGTTTGAAGGGGTAAGAGATAAAACCTTTACTTCTGGACTCATTAATCGTCAACCTATATCCACAGTTGATGATTAGAATAAGCAAACTTGATATCTGGGAAGACCTTTCCTTTCCTTTCTCTCGTAATAATATTAAGGGAAATTAATTAACCGGTCAAGAGGAAATGGCGGCGGCGCTCATTACCGAGGCAATAAAAGCCAAACTGAACTCAGAGAGCTTTCAGCAGATGTTAGATGAGAGAATGGAACAAGCATTAAACCAGGCATGGATTAAAATCTTGAAAGAACGTTCAGATACTTCTATAGACGACAATGAGATCACTAATACGTTACCACAAAAAGCCCAGGCGCAAGGTGACAATCATGGCAAGAGGCGGAAGGAAAGACAGTCTGTGATGCAATGTGATACATATATTCTGACAAAGGAAGAGACAAAAAATAGTGACTCCCCCAAGGCTATACTACAAAACAGAAAGGACTTTAAAACAGCCAAGGAGAAAACTAGGAAGATCAAACCACTGAAAAGAAATGAGAGGACGTTGAGGAAAGGTAGACTGCAAAATAGAAAGAACGTTAAAACAGTCAAGGAGAGAGAGGAAAAAATCAAGTCAGCGAAAAGAAAAGAGAAGACGATGAGGAAAGGCAGATTAAAGAATGAAATCAAGAAGACAAAGAAACGTAAACTAGGGGAAGACCTGGGGGGATCCCTCCCCAAGGAATATAAAACTCCAAGGCACCTGCAAGAAAGTAGCGGAAATGAGAAAAAAAAAGTAATAGAACTGGGGGCCAACAAAACATGTTATATGGTGTTCTTCTTTTCTCCCTGTTGTGCTATGGCTGTAGGAATACTGTGCGTATACCACTGGCAATAATGACTAGAACATTAACTATGTATTGTAATGCCTTGTCTGATTTAGAGATTCTGATTTAGAGATTTTGCATGAGGACTAGGTAATTCATGAACATAATCAGAGGTACAATTGATGAAATCTGGGAAAAGAAATGGGATCTAACCCTATGATACTACTTAGTTTCTTTAGAAGTTTGCGGGAAAAAAAATAACATAAAAAATAAAAAATAAAACATGGATTGTGTCGGTAGTGTCCGGAAGAACCTTCCCCCGGTATTACTTATTAAGTTATGACTGAAAGTTGAAATCTTATAGGTTAAATAAAATCCATTAAAGGTAATTTAACCTCTGGAGAAAGTAAAGAATAATAGAGAGACGAAGTTTGATGTACAATTCATCAACTGTCTTCTAGCTCAGAAGTATTGAGTATATTGAATCAAACCCATTGGGAAAAGAGCTGATGTTATATTAACAAAAGAAATGGATGGAAAAAATAATGAATTTATTCACATGTAGGAGATATATGTTAACTTAATTATTGTGATATAGAAATCAATACTGTTTAGGGAAATTTAATTGAAGGGATAGTGAGATGTGTGCTTTTAATAGATATATGTCTGGTTATATGTTTTGTCTTTGTGTTTATAGATGTTTATGTTGAAATTCTAATAAAAATTTACTAAAAATAAAAAAAATACAAATACATACTGAGTTGTACTCTTCTAAGTCCCTTGACTTTGGAGCTGATCTTGTGACTTCAATGGACTAACTCTGCTTAGTATCGCATTGCTAGGCATTAACTTTTTTTCCTATATGTGTAAAATACTACTCTCCTCCCCCTAATCAAATAAAAGCTACTGCTGCGTGGAACAGTAATTTGAATCCTTTTGCCTACAAAAAACCCTTTTTGAATTCTGTTGAAGCCTTGAAGCTTGTTTCCAGCTATTTTGGCTGCTTGATGTCTTTTAGTTCAAAAGATTGTCCTTATTCCAAAACAGCACCAAACCAGAAGGACTGTATGTATTACTGGACACTGAGTCCACAGAGAAAAATACCAGATTGTACTAATGGCTTGGATGCAACAGAAGATGGAAGGGAGAACAATTTTTGCCAGTTCCTCCCTCCCAAGATTCCACCCTCCTACTGTTCCTGGGGCAGGTACCCAGTCCTCCAAGAGCAACATTTTGTGATGCAAGGAAGTTGTGCTACATAGTTGGAAGTCCTTTCCATCTGCACAAATTACCCATCTGCATAAATCACAGCAACTCCTGTGATTTTACAAATTGAAGAAAAACCCATTTGTTTAATTTTTAATTAAGAATCTGCATTCATAAATAGGAACTAAAGTCATATCTGAGAAAAGTTTAACAAAAAGCCATTGGAGTCCTTGAATAAAAATATTTTCCAAAGTATGATTTCTTTCTACATGAAATATGCATCTGCCAGATCAAATTAAGGAACACGGGCAGTGATCTTTGGTATATGTGTTGCAATGCCCCAAGGGAAGAATGCCTGTTTCATCTGAAACATGTTGAATCCTGTAAAGTACTGGCTTTGCCACATGGAGGACTCCGACTATGACATGCGTTCAGACGTGTTTATTGTACTTCACAACATGACAAACTAAACGGCCCTGCAAGGCCAACTATATACACTCCACCCGGCACACCTATGTTCCCATTGGAGGGTTTGAATTTCCCGCCAAGGGTGCTATTGGTGGACCTGAGGTGGACTAGGATCCTTTGTGTTTGGGGACCAAGCTCCTGCTTTAGCCGCGGACCCCTGGTGGGGGTCCACGTACATAACAACCCTCCCCCCTTAGTTCTGATTCAACCTATGTTACATTGTCCTGCAGATAGGCAGGGGGTCTGCGCTCTCGTAAAGAATGCTGGGGCACTGGCACAGGGTTGCTTATGGCTGCCTCTGGCTGGCTGGCTGTGTCTGGTTATGGTGAGGGCAGCGGCTGCTCTTTGGGTTCTGGCAGTGTGGCCGGGGGCTCGACTGGTAGGGGCTCACCTGTGCGGGAGGGTTCGGGCCGAGTGCTGGCCTGCGGAGTGTAGAGTCCTGGTACCTCGAGCTGGGGGGGTGCTCTTCAGCCTCTGGGAGCTGTCGCCGCCTAAGTTGATCAATATGCTTTTTCAGGAATTGGCCGTCCTCTGTAGAGACCTCATAGGATACCGGGCCGGTGACTTGGACAACCATTCCGGCAATCCAGGGAGGCCCCTCCAAAAGATCTGGATGAACATGGGATTGCCTGGGAAGAACGCCCAGGGAGCGTCCGTTTGTTCCGTCAGCCTCCTTGAGTCCGGTGCCCGGTCTGGAGGTAGGCAGTCCAACAGGATAGTGGGGCGCCAGCCCATCAACAGTTCCTCTGGGCAGCGCCTGGTGATGGGGTTGGGTGTCGTCCGCTGTGTCAGTAGGAAGCAAGTGAGCCGGAACTCCCAGTCCCCATCCGTGATCTGGCTGAGGGCTTCCTTTGCTGTGCATACCATCCTCTCCGCTTGGCCATTGGTCGCGGGGTGGAAAGGCACCAATCTTACGTGCCGGATCAGGTTCCGCTGGAGGAAGTCCTGGAACTCCGCCAACATGAAGGCAGTCCCATTGTCAGAGACTATCATGTCCGGCAGCCCATGGGTGGAGAAGATCCGGTGGAGTGAGTGGATGGTGGCCTTCACGGAGGTGGTGGACATGGGGCTGATCTCCAACCATTTGGAGTACGAGTCTACTGTTACTAGGAATATCAACCCCTGGAAGGGCCCAGCAAAGTCAATGTGTAACCGGGACCAAGGTTTGTGCGTTGACTCCCACAACTGCGTGAGCGCACTTGGCGGGTTTGGGCAGACCACTTGGCAGGTCTGGCATCTCCTCACCCAGGCCTCGATCTCAGCATTGATTCCCAGCCACCAAACGTAGCTCCAGGCCATAGTCTTCATCCTGACTATTTCCGGATGTGTCTCATGGAGCGTTGAGGACTTGTTGTCGCAGGGCGTGGGGGACTATGACCCTGTCGCCCCACAGGAGACAAGCCTTGAGAGCCAACAGCTCATCCCTTTGGGTTGCGAATGCCATGAACTCGGGGCCGCAGAGGACGTGGGCCACCCCCTCACCACCCAGCCCAAGACCCGGGAGAGGATGGGGTGGCAGGCTGAGTGGGTAGCTATATCTGTGGCCTGAAGGGGCGGCTTGGGGAGGCCTTCGAACATCAGGACCCCAGGGGTGGGGGCTGAGTTGGTGTCCCCAGACAGGAGGGGTAGTCTGCTGAGGGCATCGGCGTGCCCCATCGCCTTGCCCGGGTAGTGTTCCAGGTGGTAATTGTAGCCGGCTAGGAAGAGGGACCAATGGAGAACCCGGGGTGAGAGCACCTGGGGGGTCTGTTTGTATGTCGCAAATAAGCCGAGGAGAGGACTCGGACAACAACATGTGTTCAGACGCATTTATTGTACTTCACAACAAGACAAACTAAATGGCCCTGCAAGGCCAACTATATACACTCCACCCGGCACACCTATGTTCCCATTGGAGGGTTTGAATTTCCTGCCAAGGGTGCTATTGGTGGACTCGAGGTGGACTAGGATCCTAGGTCCCCTTTGTGTTTGGGGACCAAGCTCCTGCTTTAGCTGCAGACCCCTGGTGACGGTCCACGTACATAACAAATCCTATGATGTGAGCTGTAGAACAACAGTCAGTACTTGCCTCCCCACCAAGCTGCAGCCTGTTTGTATGGCCACATTTCCATTCCCACCATTGTTCAGTATCTGTCGAGCATTTTACTCATTTTACATTGATTTGTTTTGACATTATATACAAGTTCATGTATCTTCTGCATAGTTAAATATTAAACATTTCAGTAAGGTTTTTTTAACCACTGGAAAACTGGGGAAAGGAAATTATCAGCTCATGGTTTTTATGTGAATCAGACTTAGTAGCACTGGGATAAGTCCCTCTGGGAACTGCTGTCCTTTGCAACTAAACTCAGAGCTCTGGGAGGCGGCACCATGGCACTTCTCCGCTGACTCTCAAAAACCCTAATTCTTGATACAACAGCATTCTTTTATAATTGTTCCAGTCTGCGGTAATGAGATTTATCCAAGCAGCAACATTTCCCTGTTAAGAATAAATGCATTTAGTCAGCCAACATTTGACATGTCTAGCAGTTATAATTTCTGAATAAGAATGATGCAGAAATTATGGCAATGTCTTATATTAAAATGCACATACCTGTTGGGGTTTTATGACATATTTCTTATTGCTGTATGATAAACAAATATGCCATCTGTATGTAAAAGGTAGACTGGTTCTAAACAAGAAGTTTCCTAATTTGAAATGCAGTCAGTGTTTGGCAAAATTAGTATAATTTTGTTAAATTATTCCCTTTAGAATAATTTGTGTGCATGACACAAAAACTAGTACGGGAATTTTGGAATTTTGACAACAGGGAGTGGGTTCCACAATAGAATGGCTGCCATGGATGCTGGGACAAATTACAAAACACTACAAAGATAGATTCAGGTGGGTTGGTCTGAAGCATAAAAGCAAAGTTTGAGTACAGTGGCACCTTTAAGACCAACAAAGTTTAATCCTGGGTATAAGGTTTCGTTTGCATGCACATGAACACTTAGAATTAAACTTTGTTGGTCTTAAAGGTGCCACTGAATGCAAACTTTTTTCCAAAACACTACAAAGTTCCACAAAAGTCACAAGGTTTCCTGTAATTAAAATAGCTTTTTCCAAATGGGTGCAGCCTGCAGACACAACAGCAATGCTTCTTGGGTTCATATGAAAAACGACCTACTCCAATGAAGTTTCTGAAAAGCTATGACAGGCCGAAGAAAGTGGCCACCAAAAACATATTGGTGGGTGCTGTGGTGTCTACAGGCACCATATTGGGGAACACTGAAATAGTGTGTCATGTACGTCCTTGAGGACATTATTTTACAGTTGCTACTGCTACCAACAGAAGAAAATTCTCCATGATATTCAGGAATACCCAGAGAAACTGTGCATGCGGTCGGGTCTGCACGTGACCATGCGAATGGCCCAAGCTTCGCTTCCAGAGACAATAGCCAAACTGGGCGCACCTATCGGATGGCTGGGATCTGAGTATTGACCTATGGGACTTGGGTACACTGTAAATATCCTATCACGGGTCTTGGTGTGTGTCTGGGTGTGGTTTGCTACGGGGATATAAGCCAGCCTCTGGCCCAGCTACTCCATCTCAAGTTCTCCTGTATATAATAAAGTATGAGCTGAAATCACTCCTCCATGCATCAGTCTCAGTACTTTATAAGTACATTCAGGACTCAGTGGTGGCCAAGGCAGAAGAAATACATATATTGTTGAGAAGAGAAACATGAAGGAAGATTTAGCCACCACAATAGTCCATTCAGTGACATAATCCACTATTAATTTGGTCACAATTCTCAAACTATTTTGAATAAATCCATATAATCTTGAGGAAGTGGCCATGGCTCAATGGTAGACAACCGGGTTTGCATACAGAATGTCTCTGGTTCAATACTCCAGCATCTCCAGCTAAAAAGATCTGATCATAAATGATCATCAGGACTCCCTGAGATCCTGGAGATCCACTGCCAGTCAGAGGATATAACATTGACTGTGATAGAAAAATGGTCCAAGTCACTAAAAAGCAGCTTTGTGTGTTCATGCATGATCAAGATTCATGTATTCAGTGTATCCATGGAGTAGGGTTGCCAGATCCAGGTTGGGAAACTGCTGTAGATTTGGGGGTGGAGCCTGGGGAGGACAGGGACCTAAGTGGCGTATAATGCCACAGATTTCACCCTCCCAAGCATCCATTTTCTTCAGGGGAAGTGTTCTCTGTAGTCTGGAGATTACTTATAATTCTGGGGGATCTCCAGGTCAAACCTGGAGGCTGGCATCTTTACTGATGGAAGTTAAATACCAGTTTTGATTTACAAGCTGTGTAATATTTGTCCTTGGAGAGGACAGTGCCATGTACTGCTCCTCTTCTGCCTCCATTCCACTGGGGCTCTTATCAGCTGGTAAACAAAATGCAGCCATACACCAGCTGGTCTCCTATTTATGTCTTCCAATGAAGGCTTCTCAATCACCCACCAATTCAGATCACAACTTGAGTTCAAATTGTGGTCATCATAGCTGAATTTCTGACACACTGTTTACCGGTGTCTGAACAACCTGACCATGTTTGATTGTGGAAAATGTTTGTATGCTATCACAGACTTCTTTGTTGCCCCACTTGCTTCCCCCTCCCTATCTGCCTCATAATATGAAATCCCCCCCCAATTATACTATTCTACAGTGTTTCTTATGGCAGCTTCACCATATGTTTAATAATGGCTAGAAAACAATGGAGATAAATTAAGATGGTGTACGTTCCAGCATTATCTTGTTGGAATAGTAGTTTCACCTCCCCTTTCAACCAAAATCTTGTTTTATGATTTAACTAATGAAAGGAGTATTTGGGGGCTGGTTTATCGCAGTATTCTCACTTACATACATGCTTTCTTGCCTGGTGATCAAGAAGATTTAGATTGCCAACTACAAATGCACAAAAACAGCCACAAACCGCAACACAGAAGTAAAAATGAAGCTTTCTTACTGGGCATGACTTGGCCACAGTCATGTGACAAACATGTAGCTATTGTTCATGTACAGAACTGGTCAGCAGGTAAACCTGGAGCAAAACCATTACCAAGAGGATTTGACTCAAGTGTAACAAGGGAGTTAGATCATGGCTAGCTCAAATGGTGATCATGTTCATATTGAAGTACTCAGTATCCCTGTCTCCACTCTTAGAATTATACTTTCTCAACCACCTCTATCTGCAGCTGCAATGTTCATGTCACCCACATCTCACACCAAGGAATCTAAAGCCCCTGGCAGTTCCAATCATCTCTGTGTTTCCCTGCCCATCATAGGTACATAAATGTTGGTTCTCATTTAGCTCAGATAACTCTATTGCAATTTTAATACAGTTACTAGGCAGGTAAACTGTATTTATTTGCCACTTATTGTCTAATCCAGGGGTGGCCAAACTGCAGTTTGGGAGCCACATGTGGCTCTTTCACACAGTCTAATTTAATGTTAATAAAAAGCAAAGTTGCATATTTTTGAATAAAAATGTGTGTGCAATATTTGTTCATGTCTTGTGGCTCTCAAACATTTGACGTTTATTCTGTGTGGCTGTTACGTTAAGCAAGTTTGGTTAGCCCTGATCTAATCACCAGTTTTGTACATCTCCTGCCACCGTGTTTCTAAATGTTACTGTGCATGTGTATATTGGCAATAGCATGAGTAAACATGATAGTTAGAACTCAGGCATTTAGGGATCTTGTCAGCTGCAGAGAAAGATATGGCAGCAGTGGTAAGAGAAAAATCAAGGAAATGTGGAAAAAGAAACATAATGCATTTGAGGAAGACAGTGTCAGCAGACTTGACTACAAACCACCAGTTCAAGAACGTAGCTCTGTTGGAGGCCTTCCTTCACAAATACCAAAGCTCCATGATGAAAAAGGGAAACAAAATCTTGCTGAATGTGACTATGTCATTCAAAATTTGACGCAGGAGGGAGGGAAAGTTTCTGGGTAATTACCAAGCCACCATGGATTGATCTTTTTCACTAAGTGCTATCTTATTTGAATGCCCTTTGGATGAAAAGTAGTAGAAAGGGACTACATCACACAATCTTTCATTTTGATGGGTACTTGCTGTAGACTGATGAAATTGGTTTCCTCTTTTTCTTATTTGTGATGTCTGGCTCTTTAATGCTGATCTATTTGAGAAGATTCTTGGATGATAAATAGGCAAAATTGTGCAAATGCTTTATTGGAAGCTTTCAACACTCTTCAGAAATGTACCAATATTGTTAAATATAAGCCTTTAAAACACTTTTAAAAGAAATTAGTATTTGATTAGTCTAACCTTTGAGCATTCAAAAACAAAAAGAAGACATGAGAATTTACAAATTCCATGTGTCTAATGACAGAGTCATAGAAACCTGAGTAAATCTATGGCAGCTGTACATAAGAGCCTGGCAGCGGTTGCCTGGTAGGAAAAAACAGAGCTGGCCATCTATGCCCCATTTGTAAAACAATGAACTGAGCTTTAACCACAGTGGTTTAAGCCACTGTTCACGCAGCACCTACAGTTAACATTAATTATTGTATTGGCATCTTGCCATATCAGATTTAGGTTTGGTTCAGACACAACACCAAACCATGGCTTACAAGACTTACAAAATCCCTCCTCCCATTTTTTTTCCCTCCATGCATGTTCCACTGACTAATACACCATTTCTGGATTTTTGGCATGTCATGGTTTGCTGTTACTTCTGAATTGGAAAATTGTGCTTCCCACTTGCCCTGCAGACCAGGACTACATATTGGAAGGAAAGTAGAGTTTAGATTCCTGGCTTGCACGAGTAGCGCAAGCTATATTTTGCCAGACTGACAACAAGCAAACTATGGTTTGTTAACTGGAGAATGACTAAGCAGCCCGTGGTGCACAAGGAGAGAGAGAGAGAGAGAGAAATACACGGGGGAGCTGCAGTCTTCTCAAACCTTGCCTAAGAATCCAGTAGTAAGTATTTCAATTGGAGTGGAAACAGCAAATACATTTTCAGAGTTCCCTCCTTCCTTAAAAGAGAGCAGCTAGTTCCCTTGCTTGCTTACTTGATTGACTGGCTGATGGGTGGATTCATGGCATTTGGATGCTCCTTTTCTCCTTGAAGGACCCAAAGCGCTCACAGAAAAATACCAAAAAAGGAAATAAAACAACAAAATCTAACTTCTCCTCTACTTTGTGTTCATAAGCATATTGTCATTATAATAAATTATCTGTTCATTACTATTGAATGATGTGATTCAATTATTTCAAATAGCAATAGTTCTATATTCTCAGGAAACTCAAAGAAAGTCCAAGAAGCCCTGAATTGCCTCTATACTATCCAGGAAGCACAAGCAGCTAGGCAGAATAACAGAGTGTTGATGCTTGTGTAGTCAGCTCCTTCTCCACTTTCTACCACTTATGTGTCTCACAGCAGCCACATAGAACTGGGTCATCAGGAACCACCATAGATGCCCCAAAGATTCTGTGTGGCTCTTCCTACAAAATATTTAGTTCTCTGTCATGTCCCAAAGAATACACATAAGATCAGATCACCTATGCTGCTACTACCTCCAGTGGCACTTTGCCAGGTCTTCTGGGCTCCTAGGATGAAACGGGCCCCTAGAATTGTGGACCCCTGGTCTCTGACTTGAAGGCTTTACTCTAATTATGCACAAGCACAGAATCCACTGGGGTCTAGATGTTACACAGGAGACATGTGCAAATCTCCCAACCTTGTCAGCAGTGATCAGGATGGTGAGGGAGAAAAGAACTGCCCTGGCCCCTTGTTTCTGTTTTTTCAGTCTAAATCCCTTTCCCCAGGTATTTTCCTGCATGGCAGGGAAACATGCAGGAAATATAGAGAGGTGAGTTTGAGCGGGAAATGAGCAGGAAGAAAAACATTTGTGAATGGCTCCTCCTTACTGTTCCTCCAATCACGTCAGCAATATCCCATGACTTCTCTCTGGAGGAACCCTCCCCCCCAAGCCATCAGGAGATTGTTTATGAATGTAACATTTTATACAAATCTGTGGTGAAATTCAGCATGGAAACATTCAGAACGTATTTTAAACATCTTGAGTGACTGACAGTCATGAGCTTTACCGGAATATCCTTGAGGTACAATGATTTCTGGCACCAGTGTAAAAAAAAATAACCACATTACATAGGCAGTTTTCAAGAATGTTGTTAATGTTAAGCCCAAAGGAGCCGGGCTTTAAGTGTTCTGCTTGATGGGGAACATTCATTATGCAAATAGAATAGCCTGTGGGCAGCTGTCTGTTTTGTTGAGTTTTGCTCTTGCCACTTTTTATTTTTCTTTGTTCAAAGGATGCAAGTGGAAAAAGGAAACTTCCAGAGTGAAGTTAGTAATTCATTTAACTATAGCTTTTCAGGGTGTATTAAGAAGAAAAATAATCCCAATCGTCAAAGAACAAGAAGATATTAATCTGAGAGATAGACCTAAATGAAACATGGATGGGTCACTAGCGAAGAAAACCTAATTAATTTCAGTTGGTTTGCCTTTAAAGCTGTAATGGCTACAGGACACTTAGATTTGTCATGTGTCATACTGCATAGTTCCTACAAAGATACAAAAAATTGAGAAAACCACTTATTTGCAGATATGTGTTACCAGTGACAGTTCCATACATTTTTCAAATGTATATATGAGAAACTCTCCCAAGATGTTGTCTGCCACAGATGATCCATTGTTGAACTGTGTTTCCCCACATCTCATTCCTAGAAGGCACCTAACCCTTTTGATTAATTTCACAAGCCTTTGATAGGAGTGGATGCTTGAGGTTGCTATTTTTTTATGGTGGGCAATGGACACATGGAAACTGAAATTTAAGACAAGACTCTTCTTAACTGCTCTAGTTGGTTATTAGGAACCAAAAAACATACTGGGCCTTTAGCATGGATCAGGATATTTCCCATCACAGCCCTTTGTGTCCTTGAATGCTGGGGACCTCTCATATTAGAATCTAACAAGAGTCCTTTACAGACTACATTTTCTGCATTGCTTTCACAACATGCAGTACCACCCAAAGCAGGCTACAATGAGATACGATTCAGCTGAACCTGAAAATCAGCAAAAGTCCCATACATAGATGGAAGCATTTAGGTCAATGGTTCTCAGTTTTCAGCAACCTGAGGACCCCATTTTGATTTTAAAAATTTCATGGACTTTCTCTTCCCCTTCAGTGGTACTTCCTAAGCCCTGGACAGCCCCTTTTAAAGTGTGCACATGGAATCAACACATAGATTTCACTGCCACAGCTTCCAGAGGAAATTAGATAAGGACAAGAAGCGGTGACCCACGATACTCGTGGAGGGGGGAAGGAGCTCCACATGGAAGAGGAAGAAGCAGCCACAGGTAAGCCCTCTCCCACCCATCCCCAGCACTGGCAGTGAGGCCTGAGTGACTTCCAGCTGCTGGGCCTGCCGAGTCTTTCCCCACCTCTCCAGCACCAGCGGTGAGGCCTAAGCAGCTCCCAGCTGCCAGGCCTGCCAACGGCGGCAAGGCAGTTCCCAGTGCGTTCTCTGCGCATGTGCAGGGAATGCTCTTTTCCTTTTGGGGGGGTTTAAGTATCCTCCATATATTTTTTCACCTTTTCCGATTTTTCTGCACACCTAGGGATTGCCCCAAGTGTGCAGGAAAATCTCTTTGCCCCCCAAGTGCCCCCGATGTGCGGAATTAGATATCCGCACAGAGGGGGTGTCTTGGCTATTAGTATATAGATATGGAGCAGAAGTCCATCAATGGCTATTAGCCACAAGGTATAGGTAAGAAGGAGCTGCAGTGGCTCAAGTGATTAAGGTGCTGAACTGCAGGCTGGAAGGTCAGTAGTTCAGCAGTTCGAGACCTGAGTGCCACATGATGGAGTGAGCTCCCGTCTCTGTTTCCAGCTCCTGCCAACCTAGTGGTTTGAAAGCAAGAAATTGCAAGTAGATAAATAGGTACTGCTTCGGTGGGAAGGTAACAGCATTCCGTGTGCCTTGGCATCTAGTCACGCTGGCCACATGACCATGGAAATGTCTTCAGACAGTGCTGGCTCTTCGGCTTGGAAACAGAGATGAGCACCACAACCCTAGAGTTGGATTCGACTGGTTTTTGAGCAAGGGAAACTGTATCGATTCCTTGTTTTTTTTTGTGTGTCTCTTTAAAAGAGGCAAGTGTGGTATGATTGGTGGTTGACAGAGAGGGGGAGGGGTTTTGAAAGTGAATCTGAATGGATGAGTATGTATGTCAGTCAGGAGTTACAGTTAGATGTTGACAGTTGATGTTCAGGTAGTTAGATAAGATAAGCAGTTCTGTGTTGAAGCAGATATAAAACTGACAGCTGAGGTAGTTCAGTGAGACAGAGAAACAGAAGGAAAGCTGAGTGTATAGGAAAAAGTAAATGAAAGTTTAATTGAAGACAAGTTATAGGAAAGGCTGTATGTCCTGATAAACTGGACAGAAACAGTGAACATATATGACCTGGAGTTAAACAAGTGTTACAAAGTTACCTGAAAGATCCCTGTCAGTGAGAGAGAAGATTGTGTGGGATACCAAAGAAATTGTTCAGTATTTACACATTACTAGTTACATTGTACTACCCTCTTATTCATGCTTTATTTTAATAAATCCTCTTTCATTCAAGTATATTAGCTCTGAAAGAAATACTTTCCAGTACCACATAGTTCCTCGTAAGCCTTGAACTCGGTCTACCTAACCAGTAAGAGTAAAAGTAAAAGCATAAAGGTTTGGAAATCCTTAAAATTTCCTGGTGGCAGCTGTATATACCCAGTAAAACAAAGTAAATAACACTTTTAAAGTGAAACTAGTCCTCCCCAATAAGAAGGACGTCACAGAAACCTTTACCTTTTCCTATAGATCGGAACTCTCAGGCTGGGGCAAGTGATGCACTGTATTCTTGGTGCTTGGGGAGGTGCAACAGTGGGAGGGCTTCTAGTGTCCTGGCCCCACTGCTTGACCTCCTGATGGCACCTGGTATTTTTGGCCACTGTGTGTCAGACTTTTGGACAAGATGGACCATTGGCCTGATCCGACATTGGCTTCTCTTATGTTCTTATGTGCAGAAAGCACTAACCATGAAAGGCTCCATCCTCTTGTGTCCTCAGAACAATACAGTGAGTACTATATGAGCTACACTTCAAAATCAAGTTTAAGGGGGGGGGAGTTTGTTGTCTGTTCATGGTCAAAAGATGAGGTCTCAGATGATAGCTGATTCTATATGGCCACAACTTAAAGACCCTGACCTGAGTGCTAATCAATCTCATCTCTTGATTGGAAAGGACTTTGTACCAGAGACAGCAAGAAACTGATTTATTGATTAAGTGGCTTCCAGTCAGAGGCTGGCTGAAGTGGAGTGGGAAGGGGTTTTGAAAAAGAAATAGAAAAGGCTTAGTATTTTACAAAACCTTAACTAGCAGAACTCAATTAAAAACTGCCATTGGCTTTTGTTGTAAATGGATGCAGAGTGGCATCTCTCTGGCTGTCTGCCGCAGCCCTTTGCATTAGAAAATAGAGCGAGCTGAAAACCAATTATTATAACTGAAATAACTGTGATGACTGAATCAGGACTGTGCCTCCTTGGCTGCATTAGATTTCCTAGAACTGATCCAATAGGGCTCTTCTTAGGTTCTGACGGACCAACAGTCTGACAGAATAAGGTGGTCCCATATGTTCATATATATATATATATATATATATGTTATTGCTTTCCTTTCCTCATCTGATAATACAAAGAAAGCCCCATTCTTTTTACTTGCCACATTACAGTTTTGCACTGCTGATGAGGCAATTGTTCATACAGAGCCTGGTAAATGTAAAAAGTGTATGAAATGTGTATGAAAAGACCATTCCATAAGGGAGGCTATTATAGAAGACAGGAAGCATGATGATGGGAGAGCAGGTGGCTTTCATCCGTTGAGTGTGAGACTCACTGTCATTTAGTTTCCTCAGGAGAGGCTGGCAATAGCACAAAACGTGTTTTGGGAGAAATGTCAGTGTAAATTTTGGTCTGCCTTTCTTGGCAGTGAAGCCCACCAGCTGTGGAAGCCCACATCTCTGTAGGACTCACAGTACACCTTTCCTCACAACAGAGAAAGAGAACAAACTGCAAAGTTTTAAGCTGCGAAGCAAATAATGAGCTTGTTTGAGAATGAATGTGAAATGTGCAGCCCTTATAGACTGAGAAGTGGGTTCGGATGTGAATGTGTGGGCCTGTCAGAACATGAATTATTGTGATTGTGGTCAAGAAATTACACAAATGGCTCATGATAAAGATGTCTGTGTTCATTGTTGAAATGATGGAAGTTCAGCATGAACTCACTGGTAATTTGTGCTCTTGTTGAACACAGAGTGCACTACAAGCACAGCAACTCACATTTGGGTGTGCTAAATTGATTATGTAAATTTGCCCTTAGTCCAATTCCAAGGCCAATTTGATTTAATTTGTCTGTGCTCTGTTGCGCAGATCATCCTTTCCTTTAAAGCAACACAAGCAATTCCTTTTAAAAACATTTTCATTGCTCTTTTTAAGGTGGATTCCTCTCCTGGTGCAAATATTATAGAAGATCAGAGTTAACTCCTTCATCTAGTCAGAAGATATGAATTTTGCTGACTGGGGCTGGAACACACATTTGCTGTAAGGATATTGCAGACAAAAGCCTTCCAATGCCCAATGATCCTTATCCTGATCGGCAAAAAAATTAGAATTCCCCAACAGGCTCACTACAACTATCACGGCAAGAGGATTCCCATGCCAGCTGTTGGCTATGAGGATTATGGATTGGGGAGTGGAGTCTCTTCTAATTCTCACTCACTCATCAATAGAACTCACACTTATGGTAGATTATACAGGGCTATTTTTGGGCAGGAACGTACAGGAACGGAGTTCCGGCTGGCTTCAGAGCTGGCCATGCCCACTACAGCCAAAACATCTGCGTGGGTGGCTACAGAGGAAAGGCCTGGAGAGCAACCTCCCCCCCAGCGACACCGAGGTGGGCGGGCCAGGGGGGGTCCTAGAAGGATCAGGGAGGCATTTAAATGCCTCCCTGTGGCTTCCCCAGCCTGTCCAAGGGCTGGGTGCCCGGGTAAGCCAAGGGAAGGCATGGGGGTGTGGCCTAATATGCTAATTAGCTGCACTGTCAGTGTGTGGCCTGATATGCTAATGAGTTCCTGATGTTGGGTGTGGCTTATTATGCTAATGAGTTCCTGCTGGGATTTTTCTACAAAAAAAAGCCCTGGGTAGATACGTGTGCAGTAGAAACCTACAGTGTATCCAGTGAAATGAAGCATGAGTAGAGGAACAAGTTTTGGTCCCTTAGCACTAAGTGCCCTCTCATAGTTTTCTATATACTTGGATTTTGGGGGGGAGGGGGGCGTATTGGGGAATATTCAGGCATAAGAGCACCATCTACATTCTGAAGTGTTATATTCCAGACAGAGGTTTACCTCTCCAGTGTGGTACAGTACTCAGATTAGGATCTGGGAAACCAAGGTTTGAATCCCACTCAGCTATGGAAGCTTGCTGTGTTACCTTGTGCCAGTCACACACACTCAGCCAAATGTAACACATAGTGAACCTCTCTAAAGCGGTTTGAGCTGAGGTGGTAACCTGTGTGTGGGCTGTACCACTTCAGACAGAAGATTCTTCCATTTAAAAAGAATGTATCCACAAAGGAAAAGGAGATGTTCGGAAGGAGGTTTCTACCCTAAACTTCTCCCTGATAAGCGTTTTTTAAAAACTTCTTGGTACTATTTAGTCATGTGAGCCCCATCTGCAATTATATTTGCCTCTGTATGCTGAAGACCAGGCTCTCTATTTAAACAGCTCTCTGGCAGTAGGACTGGGAAATATCCCTCCCTACTCCATTTTTTTTGCAAAGCCACTGCCAGTACAGGACTGTAAGGACCAATAGCCTGATTCTGCACCAAGCTTCATATGCTTATATTCAGCCTCACTGGAACAGCCCAGACACAGGTTTACTATGATCAGCATGAATTTTGCAAATAATCAGAGCTAAGGTCCAAAGTCATATATTTGATTTCTGGATGTTCATTTCTCAAGAGTATTGTTAAATACTGGGTTCCATGGATGAGCAGACCCCAAGTCAAGTGATCAGCTCAGCTTTATTAGTGATTCAGCAGATATAAGACTAAACTCCAGGGCAACAACCCCATTTAAATAGCATGCAAACACCACACCCAACTCCCAGCGATAGGCTATTTACATAACATTAATTCTTCATTGGTTACCTCCAGAGTTCTGGTGAACTATTGTTCTAGAGCTCCAAGCTCAGCCAATCTCTGGTAAGAACAGTCCTGGAATGTTCCAGTCCCAATACATAACAAGTATTTAAGCCTTTCTTTTATATAGCAACAGTTCAAACCCAGGAACTTAAGTGAAGACACTTTTTAAAAGAACTGTGTTGCTTTCTTTGAAATCATATTTAGGTGAAGACCATGTCTACAACTGTATTTTTAGAAAGCATCTTAGGATCGATTCCAATACCTAGAGAGAAACGATATAATTACCAGGAGAAACAGACAGACAGACAGACAGACAGACAGACAGACAGACAGAGCACTTGGATCTCTGCAGGATGGAAATGTTAGGTGGGTGGTGTTTGCAAAAATATAGAAATATAGAAAACCTATTTCAAAGAAAGCGACACCTGTGTGTTTTTGTTGCTGCGGAACAAGCTTGGTGGTAGCTGAGCTGGTATTTTCCCAGCCATATTTGCCCAGCTTCCTGCCCCTCCCAGTAACCCAGAATTCTGTACCCCTTCCCTCAGCAGTCCTGAATCACTATAATTGGCTAGCATCCCTGAGAATAGGGATAGGCATGAACCAGAAAATTTGGTTCAGTTCATGGTTTATGGTGTGCCTGGTTCATGAACCATCACAAACTTTTAGGAGCTAAATGAAATGGATCAGTTCATGAGGTTCGTGCTGTGGTAGAATGCTCCCCCTGGCATGCTAGGGACACCAAGCTCTCAGGGGATTTTTGGCTGACTCTCCTCTACCTGCCTCCAAGTTTGGTGAGGATTGGATTTATGGGGTCTGAGTTATGGCACCCCAAAGAAGATGCCCCTATCCTCCAAACAAGGGCAATAGAAGCTCAGCAGAACAGAATCAAAGTCTCAGAGAATCTCTGCAATAGAAGCTGAAGGTAGGGGGCATTTTTGCATGCTCAGCAGGACCAGTTCAATGTACCCAGCAGAACCAGTGCCACTGTGGCAGTGCAAACCCAACAGGACTAAGGTCAAGCCAGAGAATCTCTGCAGTAGAAACTGAAGGGGGGGCATTTTTGCAACCAGCACAATGTACAGAGTGCACAGCAGTACCAGTGCAATCAAAGAGTGCCCAACAGAATCCAGTGCCATTGTGGCAATGCCAGCTCAACAGAACTTATGTCTATCACAGAATTAATGTTATGTTCAGGGTTAAACCTGGTCCTGTTGCTCTACCCAGGATTTCCAGGATACAGAAATACAACAACAAATACAGAATGACACAGGACCAAGGTCTACAATTCAGTCCAGAGTTGTGTATCCAAAGGTTCACTCCAAGGGTCAGGGTAGGAGGGTCAAGGGTCCAGGGGTCTAGTTCCAAGGCTTGGAAACATGTGCAGGATACATGGGTCTGGGTCCCAGGCTTCAAGAATAAGCACAAATTAGACAAGATTTCTTGATTTTATAGGGGGGAGGAAAGTTGAAAACTTGATTCCCAAGAGCCTTAAAGCCATTGCTATACACTAAGTTGTTATGTAATTGTTCTCTTTTTGGAAAACTTGTTATATAAAGATTTTTTTTTTTTTAAAAAAAGAAAAGGTACAAGGTAGCAGGGTCAGGGTGTAACTCTGCTGAACAAGTCAGCACACAGAGAGGTGGCAAGCAAGGTTGCTTCTGCAACAAACCTTGCTCGGCATGTTCTTTTTATCTGTCTCTTTTGCTGACTCATCTCCCAAGGCCCAGGTGTTGTTCCTTACAGTTGCATTCACCTTCCTACAGGTGAAGGTCTTTTATTGTTTCTCTGTTAACCTGTCAGTCCTGGTCCTGTAAGGACTCCACTCCAGGAATTAATGCTGATATTGCTGAGCGGCCAGGCAGGAGCTTCATCATCTCTCCTGAGCTGTCAAGTGCACTCTCCTCCTTCTATGCTCTGCTGGCTCAGGAGAGGCTGGCAGGGACACTGGCCTCTGTGGCCTCTCTTTCTTTTCCTGGAAGAACAAGCAGCTCAGCTATGACTGGAAAGCATTCTTGCTTCCCAATCTTCCCCCTTTTGGGTCTGCTGCCAGATCCAGCTGCTCAGGTGGGGATTCCATTGGAGTGAAGCCCAATTCTTTTGATTCCTCCTTCTCCTCCTTGGTGGCAGCTGGCTGGCCCATGAGAACCACACTCCAAGCAAAGGTGTGGGGGGGTTGCAAGCACAGAAAAACCCAGTACTACTGTGGCAATGCCAGCTCAACATGACTGATGTGAAATACAGAATCATGATCCAAGTGTGTGTGTGTGGAGGGACAGGTTGCAAACCTTGCACAACCAGTTCAGTATACAGAATGCCCAGAAGAACCAGAGGACTGATCTCAAAGCACAGTGTCACAAGAAATCCAAACTCCCAGGGGGGATTTTGCAAGCTCAGCACAACCAATTACAATATGCAGAATGCCTAACACAGCCCAGTGCTACTGGCATTGCAAGCTTAAAAGGACTGCTCTCAAAGCACACAGTCACAACAAATCCAAGCTGGGGGGGGATTTGCAAGCTCTATGCAAGAAAATGGGAAAGGAATACAAAGGAATGCCAGCAAAGGGGCGGGGGACCCCTCTTGAAACTGACAAGACTAGTTTGAAATTGGCAAGTGTTTCCAAAGCTGGAGAATTTTGCCCCCCCATTGCTTTGAAGTTGATAAACATTTTGTTTGAGCAGGGACAGTCTGTCTGGAAATGTATCCAGTCACGAACTAGCATGAAACCCCACAAACTGCTTGAAAGTATGTGGAACATTTGTGCTAGGTGACCCACCATGAACTTCAGATCGCAAACCACGAACCAGATTAAATTCATCACAAACTTTAGTTCATGAGCCAGTCTGTGCCCATCCTTATTCTGGACGGAATGGTATACATTTTGTGCCAATGGTGACTGTCTGGAAATGTATCCATTCACAAACCTCCAGGAACAGCTTGAAAGTTCATGGAAAATTCATTCCAGTTGACCTGCCATGAACTTCAGTTTGCAAACCACGAACCATCCAAAATTCCGTTCGTGCCCATCCCTAAATAGCATTTCACTAAAATTAGGAAGTTAAAGGTTAAGGTATATTTCAGAATCTCCTTGAATGTGGACGCATTTTGAGCCCAACTATTTAAAGATAAGGAGAACTGTCCAACTCACAGCTTTGCGAATTTATGCTACATTTTGCAGAATGTTACTAAAAATGCAAGGATAAGTGATAGCTTAGATAAAAAGAAGTACAAACCAGCAACAGGGGAAAAGTGCTATCACCTGGAAACTGTCAATTGGTGTTTGATCTACATTGAGGCAAAAATGCACTATGTGAATAAATTCTCTAAGAAATGTCAGAGCTTTCATTAAAATAACAGGCAATCTACAAAGCGTATTTTGTTTATTTTTAGTTTTATTTGACCTCATACCTTGGCTGTCTCCCCAGTGGGGACTCAAAGTGGCTTCAATCCTTCTCTACTCCTCCATTTTGTACTCACAACAACCCTGTGAAGCAGGTTATACAAAACTAGCTTACCAATTGTCAAACTTGATGGTCTTCAGACTTGGGCAGTAGCTCCCACTTTTTCTGCTGCTTTTGTCTTTCCTCCCCCATTTCTGTGCATATGTTTTGTGCTTTGCAAAGTGAATGTCATTTCAGCTCCTGATTTTAGTAGCTACCATCTGACAATAATATGAGCTGCCTTTCCCTTCCTAGCCCACTTTATCAGACTATAAAGATGGGGAAACAGAGTGCCTGATCTTGTTTATTCAGTCCCAATAAATAATGGAAATGGGATATTTTAAAATAACTAGTGCACTGCTTTTGGTTTCTGTTTGGGAGTTTGCTGGACTTGGAACCAAAACATGCCTTTGTGTCTTGGAGTGTGTGTGTGTGTGTGTGTGTGGGAATCTTCAGGGTGGACAAGAGCTTATTTGGCCATCTCGTCTTGAAAGTCCCACTGATGTGTTAGAGGAGTGGTTTGGAGGTAGTTCCATGTTGGTTCCTCACTGCACCAGGACTAAACTGTGGCCATCGTTACTCAGATACATTGCATGGTGACTTTTCACAGTAGTGTGACTCCTTTTCAGGAAGAAGTTTCACTGTTATAGAAAGTTACCGCATGATGCATCCAAGTCACATTGCTCACTATATGTCATGGCCTGGTAACAGACCATGTGAAATGGTTTCTATGCCAACCTGCATCTGGCCTTCAAGAGCTGGGCCTGCATTGTTTATTGTATCTAAACATGCACTTGAAACTATGCATAGGCAGTTAAAAATAAATTGGACTGATGTTTTACATCAAGACCCAGTGTGTTGTAGTGCTTAGAATATTCGACTAGGATCTGGGACACTGAAGTTTGAATCCCCCCACCTCTGCCATGGAAGCTTTCTGGGTGACCTAGTGGCAGTCAAACACAGTAGGATGAAACAGTTGATCACATGGTCAGTGCTTGCAGTAAAATTGCTCAAACTGACTATAAAGAATGTCACGATAGAGTTGCAGCTACATTGCACTGGAATCTTTGCAAGAAATATGACTTCGCATCAGCCAGAAATTCATGAGAGCACAAACCAGACAAGATAATGGAGAATGATGGAACAAAGATTCTCTGGGACTTCTGATTGCAAACAAACACCTGGAGCATAACACCCCTGATATCACAATTGTAGAAAAAACGAGAAATATGGTTTGGATCATTGACGCTGCAATCCCAGGACACAGCAGGGTAGAAAAGAAAGAACAGGAGAAGATCACAAAAGATCGAGATCTTCAAACAGAGTTAGAGCGTCTCTGTGAGAAGAAGGTGACCATCGTGTCAGTTGAGCCTTGGAGCAGTGCCTAGAAGTCTCAAAAATCACCTGGACATCCTGGGCATTGAGCAAATAACACCAACGGCTCCAAAAGAAAGTGTTGCTTGGAACAGCAAGAATCCTGCGAAGATACATCTGCAGTTCCCAAGAACTTGGTTAGATCTCAAATCACAGAACACCATCTACCAGTCAAATATCTGATTGTGACAATTCATGATGATGTTAATAGAAGCAGGGTCTGTAACTTTAAGAAATAAATGCCTTCTCAGTGCCTCTTGCTATGCAACCACAATCATATAATGAGCCTTCAAGCCTTAGCTTCTGCTGCTAAAAGGCAGGTAGGACAGGGTCCTTTCCAGGGCTATTTTGGCTTTTGAGGAAAAACTCATTGGGGCCAGGACTACCAGCAATCACTGGACTACTGGCAACCCTACTGTGGAGCCAGCCTGTCCTGCTAGTGGTTGCACTCCCACTGAAGGAGCAGGTTTGTAGATGGGAAGTGCTACTAGATCCTGGCCTACGGTTGGAGATTCAGGTCTCCTCTTTGGAACTTAAGCACCAGCCATGGCCATTTCTCTAAAAGTATGACCAGTCCACAGTCATTCATGCTCTGATCATATCCAAGTTAGATTACTGTAATGAGCTCCATGAGCCTTTGAAAATGGTTTGGAAGCCTCATCTGGTTTAGGATACAATAAGCCGGGGGTAGGTTACAGGGACCATATCACTCCTGTGCTGAAAGATCTGCACTGGTTACCCATCTGTTTCTAGGTACAATTCAAAGTCCTGGCTTTTACTTTTAAGGCCCTAAAGAGCTTGGGGCCAGGGCACCTGAAGAACCATCTCCTCCCATATGATCAGCTCACCATTTAAGATCTGTCTCTCATGCCCTGCTGTTTTCGTGCCTTAAGAGGTGAAGCAGGTGGCGACTAGAAAAGGCATTTTCTGTTCTGGCATCTTGCCTTTGGAATGCTCTCCCCCTTGAAGCTTGCTTGGCACCTGCTTTACTTTCTTTTAGACACCAGGCTAAAACACATCTTTTTTACCTAGGCTTTTATTTATGGGTTATATCTTACCAGCTTTTTAATGATCTGCTTCTATGGATAGTTTTTAGGCTGCTTATGGCCCCTGCCACACGACAGGAAAAAAGCCCCGGGCCGAGCCGCCTTTTCTCCCCGGCGCGATCAAACGCCGTGGAGAAAACACGGCCCTAACCGGGAGCCGGCCGAACTGCGCATGTCGGAGCATGCGCAGTTCGGCTCCAGCCCGGGGTTGTGCCGGCGCAAGGACGCGCCGGCGATCAAACGCCCAGTTAGAAGTGCCGCGTCCACTTGAACCACCGAGGTAGGTGGTTCAGTTTGAGGCGCAGTTTCGCGAGAAAGGGCCAGTTTGGGGACGGAATCACGGCGCTTTACAGATGTTGTGGTGTGATCGCACCGGTTTGACCCGCCCCCGAACTGTCCCGCTCCCGGGCCAAATCGCCTCGTATGAACGGGACCTATGTCTTGTTTCTTATACTGCGGCAACATAGAAATACTGTTAACAAACAACCAAACAAATATCAAAGAGTGGCAACAGCATCCCTGTTTGTTTATGGGCCTCCTCTCTGCCCTTCTCATTTGTTTTCCTCCTTGGTATCTGAATTGACAAATGGTGGTGAGTTTTACCCTTCAGATCACAGCTTGTAAATACATTTCAAATTATGGTTTCAGATCATGGGTTGGAGCAAACCATAGTTTGACTAGGGCTGCCAAACCCCCCGGTAGGGCGGAATTCCCCCCGCCCCGGAGGCCCGTTACCCGACGCCGGGGAATCCGGGCCCGGGGGGAACTCCGCCCCGGCGTGCGTGTCACCGGAAGTGACGTCGCACGCTGGGGGCGGGGCCAAAGCGCGCGCGCGAGGACATTTGGAAGAGGCTCCCGGACCGGCTGGGCTCTCCCCCGCCGCTACATTTTCGTGAGTTGGCAACCCTAAGTTTGACAGATGTCACAGGAAACTATAATGAGAAAATATTTAGGAAATGGAAGAGGTAATTCACATGTAAGAGGGTAGGAGCAAGAGAGGGAGAAGAGGAAGTCTAAGAGCCAGGCATGCTGTGACTAAAAATGATACCAGATTGACTTAAAATGCAGCTTCCAACAACTCAAAAGGACATGCTGTGAATAACCCTTGAGTTGGGATGTGTCCTACATTCTGTGTGCTTAGAGTACAGAGAGGACAATGATCATAAGCACAGCCCAAATCTATTATTGCCATGCTAAAAGGGGTGGACAAATACTCTTCTTCTAAACGATTTCCAAAATGTCCATTAGTTGCTGATATTTTAATCTGGCAGCTCTGCCTGGCAATCTGCTGGGAATGACATATAGACCAATGAAAGCTGGTGAGTTGAAAAGACACAGGGAACATAAAATTCTGGTGCCTGTGAAAATAGAATACTGAACATTCCAGAGGCAGGTCAATAGGTGGATTGTTAAAAGAGTGGCAAAAGTTAGGCCTTGAATCACTGCCAGGAAGTGAAAGCGCATATTTTGTATAGAATCAGGGCTATTTTGGGGCAGGAACGCACAGGAATGGAGTTCCGGCTGGCTCCTGAGTTGGCCACACCCAGCAGGAACTCATTAGCATGCCACACCCAACAGCAGAAACTCATTAGGATTGGCTACATTAGGGATGTGTGGCCTAACATGCAAAGGAGTTCCTGCTACAAAAAAAAGCCCTGGGTTTTGACAACAAACAAGGTAAACAGAATAAGAAGCAAAAGGTGGGTGTGGCTGGATGACCAGACTTCTGGCAATATGGGGTGTGTGGCCTAATATGCTAATGAGCTGTGCTGTCAGGGGTGTGGCCTAATATGTTAATGACTTTCTGCTGTTGGGTGTGACCTGTTATGCTAATGAGTTCCTACTGGGCTTTTTCTACAAAAAAAAGCCCTGTATAGAATTATCTCTGTTCACATTGCAGTAACTGTCTTACGACTTTGCTCTAGTGATGTTTCTGTTAAATGAAGTTCACAAGAGGAATTGTTTAAAATGGTCATTGTCAACAAAAATAAGGGGCAGAATGCATACAGTCAATGCCAGGGACTCTAAAACTTTTCAGTAACCATTTCCTCACTGGGTTCCTTTCCTATATAGTTTCTGCTCCCCCAACCTTCCTCATAGGACTTCAGGCTCCTCCCCTCTTCCTTGGGCCTAGTAGAGGTTCACATTTCATTACACATACTGAATCACCACAGGAGCTTATCAATGTACTATGCCACATATGATGTGTTTGGATTTAAAAGTTTGACTTGACTTGTTTTCAAGTTCCTAACTTCCCATATTTTTCCTATAAAGCATCAGCCAACATTTCTGTAATTTTAGAGTCAAACTAGTGATGAATTTGTTTTCTTAACAAGCTGCTGTGCAAATTTGCCATTTGTATTGGAAGTTCAAACACGCTTGTGCATGTGTGTGTGTGTGGGGTAGAAGGGGCCCATGTCAGGTTTTATTCTTCATCTAACCTGCTTTTTGCCCAACTTGGGCAGAGATAAAGGTACCTCGTAGTCCCCTTTGTTGTTTTCTGTTGCCCCAGAAGGTCAGACCAGAACCAATGAGTTGAAATTAAATCAGAAGAGTTTTCAGCTAAACATTAGTTGAAATTAAATCAGAAGAGTTTTCAGCTAAACATTAGGAAGAACTTCCTGACAGAGTGCATCCTCAGTGGAACAGGCTTCTTTGAGATGTGATGGGCTCTCCTTTTTTGGAGGTTTTTAAATAGAGGATAGATGGCCATCTGACAGCAATGCTGATTGTGTGAACTTAGGCGGATCATGAGAGGGAGGGCAGGAAGGGTTGCCTCAGTGCTTAGTTCTTGTGGCCCTTTCTTACACGCTTGGGGAAATTCTGATTGCCACTTTGGGGTCAGGAAGCAACTTTTCTCCAGGCCAGTTTGGCTGAAGATCCTGGAGGTTTTTTGCTATCTTCTTGGCTGTGGAACAGCGGTCACTGCAGGTGTAGGAGGAGGTATTTGTGAATTTCCTGCATTGTGCAGCGGGTTGGACTAGATGACCCTGGGGTACCTTCCAATTCTATGATTCTATAATTCTAAAAAGCTGCTCAGAAAACTCAAGTCCCACAGATATTGTTAGGCAAAAGTGAAACGTATGCTCCACTCCTTTATTAAAAGCAATTGTAGAGGAAGCCCAGAAGTTCAAATGATCATCTATTGATTATTGTTGGGATTCCAGAGGGACTCTGGGAAAGGACTTTAGAACTTCTCCAGAAATAAACTAGCAAATTGTTAACCAATAAGCATAATTGTAGAAACAGGTGTTTTATATTCAATTTAATCGATAGAAGAGGAATTTCCTAATGAAAGCAGGTGTTCCAAGATCAGTAGACCTTTTAGGTTGGTATGGTTTGCCACAATAATGACCTGTCATAGTGGAGATTTATGTTCAAACTCTCTGCTTCAAAGAGAGCTAGCTTCAGAAGTTCACTATGATCTTTTAAGTAGCTTTAGCTATAAGGAAAAATCAAACTAAACTCTCCTTTCAGTTTAAAATGCTTTAAATATTGAACTAGTGGAAATCTTAAAGCAATCTGTAAGCAATGTACCTGTCTTTTAAATGCTTATTATCAGGGGTCATTTCCTAGAAAAAGAGCTAGGGGGACTCATTAGCATAACTCATTAGCATATGCCACACCCCCTGACATCACCGGAAGTGTGTCATAAGGCCACACCCCCTGACATCACCGGAAGTGTGTCATAAGGCCACACCCCCTGACATCACCGGAAGTGTGTCATTAGGCCACACCCCCTGACATCACCGGAAGTGTGTCATTAGGCCACACCCCCTGACATCACCGGAAGTGTGTCATTAGGCCACACCCCCTGACATCACCGGAAGTGTGTCATTAGGCCACACCCCCTGACATCACCGGAAGTGTGTCATTAGGCCACACCCCCTGACATCACCGGAAGTGTGTCATTAGGCCACACCCCCTGACATCACCGGAAGTGTGTCATTAGGCCACACCCCCTGACATCACCGGAAGTGTGTCATTAGGCCACACCCCCTGACATCACCGGAAGTGTGTCATTAGGCCACACCCCCTGACATCACCGGAAGTGTGTCATTAGGCCACACCCCCTGACATCACCGGAAGTGTGTCATTAGGCCACACCCCCTGACATCACCGGAAGTGTGTCATTAGGCCACACCCCCTGACATCACCGGAAGTGTGTCATTAGGCCACACCCCCTGACATCACCGGAAGTGTGTCATTAGGCCACACCCCCTGACATCACCGGAAGTGTGTCATTAGGCCACACCCCCTGACATCACCGGAAGTGTGTCATTAGGCCACACCCCCTGACATCACCGGAAGTGTGTCATTAGGCCACACCCCCTGACATCACCGGAAGTGTGTCATTAGGCCACACCCCCTGACATCACCGGAAGTGTGTCATTAGGCCACACCCCCTGACATCACCGGAAGTGTGTCATTAGGCCACACCCCCTGACATCACCGGAAGTGTGTCATTAGGCCACACCCCCTGACATCACCGGAAGTGTGTCATTAGGCCACACCCCCTGACATCACCGGAAGTGTGTCATTAGGCCACACCCCCTGACATCACCGGAAGTGTGTCATTAGGCCACACCCCCTGACATCACCGGAAGTGTGTCATTAGGCCACACCCCCTGACATCACCGGAAGTGTGTCATTAGGCCACACCCCCTGACATCACCGGAAGTGTGTCATTAGGCCACACCCCCTGACATCACCGGAAGTGTGTCATTAGGCCACACCCCCTGACATCACCGGAAGTGTGTCATTAGGCCACACCCCCTGACATCACCGGAAGTGTGTCATTAGGCCACACCCCCTGACATCACCGGAAGTGTGTCATTAGGCCACACCCCCTGACATCACCGGAAGTGTGTCATTAGGCCACACCCCCTGACATCACCGGAAGTGTGTCATTAGGCCACACCCCCTGACATCACCGGAAGTGTGTCATTAGGCCACACCCCCTGACATCACCGGAAGTGTGTCATTAGGCCACACCCCCTGACATCACCGGAAGTGTGTCATTAGGCCACACCCCCTGACATCACCGGAAGTGTGTCATTAGGCCACACCCCCTGACATCACCGGAAGTGTGTCATTAGGCCACACCCCCTGACATCACCGGAAGTGTGTCATTAGGCCACACCCCCTGACATCACCGGAAGTGTGTCATTAGGCCACACCCCCTGACATCACCGGAAGTGTGTCATTAGGCCACACCCCCTGACATCACCGGAAGTGTGTCATTAGGCCACACCCCCTGACATCACCGGAAGTGTGTCATTAGGCCACACCCCCTGACATCACCGGAAGTGTGTCATTAGGCCACACCCCCTGACATCACCGGAAGTGTGTCATTAGGCCACACCCCCTGACATCACCGGAAGTGTGTCATTAGGCCACACCCCCTGACATCACCGGAAGTGTGTCATTAGGCCACACCCCCTGACATCACCGGAAGTGTGTCATTAGGCCACACCCCCTGACATCACCGGAAGTGTGTCATTAGGCCACACCCCCTGACATCACCGGAAGTGTGTCATTAGGCCACACCCCCTGACATCACCGGAAGTGTGTCATTAGGCCACACCCCCTGACATCACCGGAAGTGTGTCATTAGGCCACACCCCCTGACATCACCGGAAGTGTGTCATTAGGCCACACCCCCTGACATCACGCCCCCGCCCCTCCCAGAACAAAAGCCCACACGGAGCCCTGCCGGACGGCCCGGGCTGCCCCTGCCCCACCGAGAGCCCCTCACAAAAACTTTCCCCGCATTCCCCCTAACAACTCTCTCCCCCCCTCTTGCTTCACCGCATGGCGAGAGCCCGGCCGCCCGCCCCCTCTTCCCCATGCGCCTCGGCTTTTTTTCTCCTGGAAAGCAGGAAGCCCCGCCCCCCCGCACCTCACCCGGGGGGACGGCGTCCCCTCGCGTCCCCCCCCCAAATGACCCCTGCTTATTATTCTAAAGACTGTTTGTTTGCTTGCTTAGAGAAATAGTTATACATTTAATGAACTGAGCTGGTGATGCCCAGTGAAAAGGAATTTTAGAATTGGTTAAAAAAGACATCAAGATGATTGATTGATTTAAATACAATTATACTTTCTGTAAAAAGAGATTTAAGCCTGAAAACCCCTTTTCCTTATGTGTTTTTAGATTTTAAAACACAATTTTTATATTCTGTTTATAGATGAGAATTAAGGCTATGGTATAGAATGTTTGTGAAAGAAGTAGGTAGCTGAATATTTATTAAGGCTATATTTTTAAATAATTAACTTTGCTTAAGACTAGCAAACTGCTAACAAACAAAAACTGGGAAGATGGCCAGCCAGTTTATGAAGTCACAGAAATCAATCATGGGCACCTGTCAGTCCAGTTCAACCTTATTGCACAGGGCCAATGGTCGTTACAAGTGGTAGAAAATAATATACAATAAAATACAGCATGGTAAAACTAGATTAAGACACTATAAAAGTTACATTTTAAAACTTGTTTCATAAAAAAGGAAAACCTTTCAGAAACATCTGCTGTGTACTAGTTAAATTCTTAATTGGACTATGCTGGGACTAGTTTAGCTTGAATTTTCTTTCCTGCTAGGGCATAAAGGGCAACCTTATAGAAAACCTCTGGCTCCACATCAGCAAGTAAAAATATAACTTTTTCCATCACACTGCTGTGGCCTAAGTTGGCAAGGATTGTACCTAAGAATTTCTTTCTTGGGGCTGAATAAAGTGGAAAGGCCAAAGATAATGGCACAGATCTTCAGGATCTGGGCCTCCACATATGCAGAGACGCTGAGCAACTGGTGTTTGGGTATAATGGCCTTCAAGCATAGCTGTTTGTATTGTTTGAAAGCGAATGGATGTAAAAGCTGAGCATAATTTTTAAAAATAAATCTTACTGATATTGTGCCCTAAGATGATCCAAATTATTTGATTTATACCAGAATGAGAATTTGGTTTCTTGTATAACTTGCCTATCTAAAGCAGTGTCTTGTGTGTATATTTGCACCCTACCATTAAAGTTGGCCTGAGAAGCTCCTCAGACAACATCTGGCAATGTATATATTTCAAGGAGTTTGTTATAACTGTGTTGCCGTTTAGGTTCTTTTAGACTTATAAAGAAACAAATGCTTGAAAGATGATCTGCTGGGGCTCTCTTCAATTTGTGCCAGTAGTTAAAAAGGGCTTTGTGTGCATGTGCCTGGAGAGAAGGGAGGCCTGATTCGGCTCTCAGCAGTGTGGCTGGGGCATTTGGAGGCAATGCTAATAACCTTTTCAGAAAAAGGTTTGAAAAAGAAAAAGAAACACCTTTGGAATGGTAAAATTTAAGAATTGCCCCTGTTGACTGGAAGGCTGTTGATTTTATGATTTCTGTGTGTGCCTTCCAGGAGAGTGTGTTCCCAAAAGTGATACCCGGATATTTAAAGGTTTGGCATTGATTGACTGGTGGGGTCCCATCTATTGACCACTGAGAAGTACACCACCGTTTTCCAAAGACCATCACCTTGGTCTTTGAATAGTTTATTTTTAAGTGCTCTTCTTTACAAAAGTCACTAAGCCTGGACAGCACCCTTCTTGAGCCGATGCAAGTTATGGACAACAAAACCAAGACGGGGAGGAAAGAAGTCTGAGCCTGAAAGCCTCTTGGTGATGTCATTTATGTAAAGGTTAAAAAGGAGGGGGGCAAGAACACAACCCTGTTTCATGCCTCTGGCTACTGAGATACTATCTGTCATGGAACCTGAGAACTCTAATTTTAGATGAGGGCACCTGTAAATTAAAAAGGCTAATTAAAAAGCCAATTAAGAATGCAGAACTTATGTTATACAAGAAGGACCCTTACTGGCCAAGGTAAAATAGCACATTTTACAAAACCAGAAACTTTAATTTAGATTAAAAATCTTTATGAAATTCAATAAAAATCTGATGGATTACAATGAAGGATAATAGGTGGATTCAATGTATTTACAAAAGCTTTATGCCATAGGCCCCTTTGTAAAATTAGAAAGTGCATATAAAGAGTTTAATTTTTAAAATAGTGCCATAATTTTGTATTTTTCCATAATTCAATGTAGCCTTCATATATTTTTAGTAGAAATAACCCACAAAATGGTATTAAGAGTGCTGTTATACACTTATATGCATGTATCAATATAAAGGAACCATTTTTGTAACAGAACTGATAGATTTTATATTGAAAATTAACTCAACCACCCTGTGTGTAAAAGTTCATTCAAAGGTAAAGCAAATCTGGGAGCATGGCCAAAAGATGATACATGTGTAGATACTGAAATCTTGTTATTCCCATGATCTTTAGTCTGATTACTGAATCACTGTTCTCTTATGTAAACTAGAGGGAGCCAGTGCTGACAGACAACTCTGGCAGGAAAATACAGAAAAATATTGAGAAAGAAGG
>NW_015163103.1:535128-537698 GCF_001447785.1 Gekko japonicus | reverse complement strand
GAAAGAGAGGAAGGGAAAAACCCCAAAACCTCTTTTTTACTCTCATGCAAACACTTTCCCACATGTGTTTTTCTCCCTCTAGTGGTTGTATCACTCTTTCTGTATTTTTTACCAGCACTTTTAACGTGGAAACCTAGAAAAAATTCATTGAAAAATCAGAACAACCCTTACAGGGAGCAAAACATGTGAGGAAAAACCCAGTGACAACACAGTACATGCACACAACTGATGGAACAACATGTAACCACCCCCTGCAGTGAGCATAGATATCTCCCTAATAGGTCTTGTCAGACTAATCTCATTTCCTTTTTTGACTGGGTAACAGGTTTAGTAGATTGTTTAGTAGATCATAGAGTTTTCCCTTGGATGGCCGTGGCCCCGCCCCCAGCGTGCCCGGTGTGGTCGCGTCACTTCTGGGTGACGCGCACGTCAAGGAGGAGTTCCCCCCGGGGCCCAATCCAGCGGCAGCGGGGAACGGGCCTCTGGGGCGGGGGTTTCTCCGGCCCCCAGGGGGACTTGGGAAGCCTATTAAGGGGGGATATGGTTACTTTTTGTAAGTATTTGAAGGACTCTCATTTAGAGGAGTGTAGGGTGCTATTTCAGTTGGAAGTGGAAGATAGGATTTGTAAAATGGGTTTAAATTATGGGTAGGGAGATGTTGACAGAATATTAGTGGTAGAATTGTTTGCCAGGGATGTTGTGTGATTATTTGTCAGGGATACTTCAGGTCATCCTGCATAGTGCAGGGGTTTAGACTGGATGGTCTTCAGGCCCTTTTCCACCTTTTTGATTCTCTGAGTAAAAAAAGAAAAGAAATTATCTTGCTATTGGCATCTGATAATAAGGAAGCATTCCAGACAGGGAGGGGAAGGAGTTCCTTGCTCGGGGGGGGGGGGACGAAGGGGTATTATATATTGTGATATTTGGTTAGTCCCAATTTGCCCAGTCATAGAAGCGTGATACTGAGTGCAGTAAATTAATCTCCCAAGAACTATATTCTAAAAAAAATGGTAAACTTACATTTATTCAAGTAGATCCAGTTCATGTTCAGGTTGCAGTCAAAAGAAGAGAAAGAAGCCTCATCTAAAGAGTACTTTCCCTATCACAAATGGCCAGCGTGTCTGGCATCATGTGTGTGGAAGTATGAGGGCATTGTATCTACAGGAGAGGCCTGCAGAGACATGTGTCTCCACAGAAGGCCATGTAGAGGGAGGGAGAGGACAAAGTGAGAGAGGAGGGGTCAGAAGGCAGCTCCCAGGTTAAGACAAAGAGAGGCATCCCATTCAAGGAAATAACACCTATACGCCGGAATGATGTAGTGCCCCCTAATGGCCAGGCATGCTGAGTTGCTCTCTCCAACATTATAAACACCAGATCCCTCAGTTCTAGTGCTTGGCATGCCAGGCTGAGTCCCAAGTGGGTCTTTGATAGGGCCCCAGCCTCCAAACACTTGATAGGTGAATTTAAAACAATGCTGGGAGCTCCATTCATGGAAGTTAGCATCTTGTATAGTTTGGCCCATCAAGCAGAAAGGGGGTATGGGATCTAACCATATATTTTAGAGTATATCCACATATGATTTGCTACTTCAGAACACTATAATCAATGGCAGTTACTTTGCCTTGCAGTTTGCCACAGTATTACTGTAGTTCTTACTATACTGAGAATGTACAAAATGCTTTCACAGTCTGCAGTGCCCAGGTTCAAGGACCTCATACAAATCTCTGACCATTCAATATGCTTTGACAATAAAAGTTTATTTGGAACAAGGAAGTTACTACACACATAACAATGGGAAGCCTGTCCATAAAATAAGAAGGCACCGAGATCTGCCAAAATCAATTCTGTTCTTGGTTTCCAGGGGACAAAAGGTGTGACAAAACAGATCCAGGTGAAAGCATTGTGCTTCAGAGGCGAGGAAACACAGCAAGACTGAGAATGTGAGAAATTACAGTGAAACGTAAATAAAACATAGTGATTATGAAATGCACTAACATGCAGTATTAACAAGAGTGTCCTGCTTATTAATTCATTTAAAATATTTGCACCCTGTCTTATCTCTGCAAACTCAAATTGGTTAAAAAGCAGCAAAAGCTGAAAGGACACAAACATCAGGAGCATCCAGCAACAAGTTTAAAATCAGTTCACTAATTCATAGCATTGCCGTAAGTGGGAAACAACTTGATGGCACTTGACACGCAGCACACACAGAAATACAAAGTTAAAACCCAGTGCACATAGTTAAAACATAGCCAGAGACAGTTTCTACCAAATGCCCTCTGGAACAAAACAGTCTTGCATACCTTCCAGCAGGTAGCAAGTGAAGATGCCCACTCCACTCACTCTGGTAATGCCATTGACCAGAGGAATGGTTCTGCCACAGAGAATGTGCATGACCTAACTGTTGCCAAACACACCATCCTAGCTGAAGGTGACCCCAGGAGAAGGCTGTCTGAGGAGTGTAACTGGGGCCTGGGAGTACAACAGAAGATGCAATTTGAGAGGTATGAAGCCTTTATAAAAATGTAACCAGCATTTTTAATTGGGCCCAGAAGCAGATAGGCAACGAA
>NW_015163103.1:511565-535058 GCF_001447785.1 Gekko japonicus | reverse complement strand
TATACCTTGCCACTGATCATCTAGCCAGCAGAAGAAGGGCTGGGGAAGACCACTGTGAGCACTTCTGCTGGTGCTGGATTCTACAGTCATGCAGTTCTGTGATTTAGCTCATTGTTATCTATTTGGTTGTTTATTACATGTTATTTTGACCTTCCTCCAAGGAGCTCAGGACAGTGTACATTAGGGGAATCCAAAATTTAAATCTGAAGGGTCAAATTTTTTATTAAAAAATTAGATGGGCTGGGTCTATCCTATTTTTTTCCCCTGCTGCCGCCCCAACACGAGTAGGCTGTAGCAGTAGAAGGATGGAAGCCAGTCACTTGCCCTCCCTGCTGCAAAAGCCTACTGGGTTTGGTACAGCTGTGAGGAAACTGGGGGAAACTGGGGGAACTGTAAGGAAGCCAGGAACTGTGGCTTAGTCAGAGATGGCCTGAGAGCCAGTTTGATGTAGTGATTAAGAGCGGCAGACTCTAACAGGGTTTGATTCCCCACTCCTTCACATGCAACCAGTGTTCCCTCTAAGCTGAGTTGGTATGAGCTAGCTCACAGTATTTTAGCCTCCAGCTCACACATTTTTGCCTTAGCTCAGGAAGGATGGCTCCAGAGCAACCTAATTTATGCAGCAGCCAAATTGCTTGCTCATAACTTTAATGCCAGGAACTCACAAAGGCCCCGGTCACACAGAGAATTTGCCGTGCAAAAGGCACAAATGCTGGGCGGATTTTCGGGGCGCGATCACACCACAACATCTGGCAAGCATAGCACACCCATGGCCAACCCGTGGAGTGCCGCTGAAGATGTGCAGTTAAAAAGTACCTGCAAAGATCTACTAGCAAATGGTTTGCCACGGGCTGCAGATGGACTCGTTCGGTGTGATCGCGCTGGCGTGTGCCTATTCCCTCCGGCCGTCCTCTTTGCAGTGTGTGCCAAAGGACGAAACCCCGGTGTGCCGCCGTCATGTGTCTGAATGCATAATGGCGGATCAGAATGCCATGGCGCAAATAGCCCCCCCCCCCCCGCGTTTTCTGGCACGTGTGGCCGGGGCCAAAGTAGAATTTTTGCTCACAAGACTCCACAGCTTAGAGGGAGCATTGCATGCAACCCTATTTTCCCAGCCCTAATCCAACACTCTAACCATTACACCATGGTTTTTAAAGTGCTAAACTTGTATTTTCAATGGCAGTTGAGTTTATTTTTAATTTTACAGTTCTTTAAAACAAACAAGGCATATTTGTATTTGTAAAATACTAATTGTGGGGAAAGTATTCATTTTTTTCATTTATTGGACCTGTCTGAGAAACTTAAGTTATATGAATTATGAGGGTGCATTATCAGTGAGCAGTATTAAGGCATATTGTGGCATGGGTGGCAAGGCAGAGAGAGGCAGAGCAAGAAAGAGAAGGGAAGCATATTGCATTGAGACTAGAGACAAGTTTTAGCTCAGAATGTATTTTGGAGCCATGATGTAGGTACTGGATCTGGAAGATCATTATTGGCCCCTGTCACATGGAGCATTTGCCCCGCTGAAGGCACGGGAGTCCCGCGGAGTATCCGGGCGCGATCACACGGGAATGTCTGGTAGGCGTAGCACTCCCGTGGCGACCCCGTGGCAAGCCGCTGAAGCTGTGCAGTAAAAAACTAGTACACCACATGTACTAGCAAATGCTTTGCCACGGGCCGCCTATGGAAGCCTCCCGGTGTGATTGCGCCGGCACGCGGCTTCCTCCCCCGTCGTCCTCTTTGCTGCAGGGAAGCCGCCATCACGCCTGATCGCATAATAGCGCATCAGAATGTGACGGCGCAAATAGCCGCGCTCCCCCCCCCCCGCATTTTCTGGCACGTCTGGCCGGGGCCATTATTTACTTTTTAGTACAACTTTGTTTCTACCTTCATGTTGCTTTCTGAACAAAACGCTCCCTTAAACAAAATTTTCTCTTCCTACTGTCAAAACTTCCCTTTACTGGAAGAAATTTCCTGCTGCTCTAAAAAGTGTTCAAACTGAAGAGCCAGGCTATATAGGACCTGAGATGATATATATTAGGTGAAATCCCAGTTGGTCTTGCTGTCCATCTGCTTTGGGAATGTCCAAGTGCAGGCCAGCAGCTCTTTCTCAGAGCAAGGTTTCATAATCTTGTAAATAAAGTGCTTACAAATGGCTGCCATCATGTGAGACTACGGGGCCTTTACAAGTAAGCATTGCTCTTTAGATGAGTCAGTGCTACCACAAAGGAAGAATTAGCTGCCATGGCTGCCAGGTTGCAAGTGAGATGGCTGAAGCTCAGAATCCCTGATCCTAGCAAAAGCTGTTGAATCACTGGAGTCTCTGATTCACCCCAGGATGCATAAACAACTGAGAAATTGATCTCATGGCTTGTTATCCAGGATCACTGATATGCCATCCAGATGCATTTTACAATCCATCCAGATGAAAAATGAATATGCTAGTGTTTTATGATTAAACATAGACATTAACTCAAACCGTACTTAATTGATTCTAATGGAAGCTTTAAGGAAAGTTCCTTCTTGGTGTACTTTAAGTAAGTGCCTTCTTTGGGGGTTATTAATCAGAATAAAGATTGTTCAAGTAAAAAAAAAAACACTGATTCATGAAAAGCAGTTATCCCAAATGTGCATTTGAGTGCAGGGAAACTCAGATTTTCATTTAAAAATCAATTCTCTTGTGAGCTGGAAAATTACAACATGTAGCATTATTTCCCCAATAACCAAGATAATCTTTTCATAATATTCTTTCAGTGGTCTCTCTGCTGTACACTGTGTGAAAGGGCTTCATGAGGCAGAGCACATTCAAAGCAATGTAATTATCATCATAGTTTATATAGCAGAGGAGGCAATAATCTAAACCACTAAGGATGTCATAAATGTTTGCTAAATTCCCAGGTATGTTACACAAATATATACAAACAACAATAACCAAACATGAAAAATAAAAGTATTCCCTGCCCCCACCATCTGTAGAATGTCCAGCAGTTTTAGAATTATATACAAAGATAACAACTGCAATGTGGAAATGAAAATGTTCTCTTTTATGCATTTCTCCTTTGTTTCACCCTCTCTCTTTGCTTGCCATTTACTGTTGACTGTGAGTTCTTCCTAGCTATAGCCACTGGTGTGTGATGTCATAGGATCTTAATAAACATACAAATTACTTGAGAGAAGAAGGGGGCTATGAAACGAAAGGCCAATAGTTTAATGAAAATACTCACACAAAGCCTAGGAACATTAGAGAATTGTGTGCTGTGGGCAGTAAGGAGGCCAAGATGGAGTAAGGGAAGTTTAGGAACACTGTGCTTAAGAAGGTTTAAGGAAAAGAAATGGAGTAGTAGAGAGCCGAGACACAGGGAACTGTGGAAAAGATGAGTAAAAGTGGTAGAGATAGGGCTGGATTATGACATGATAAAGCCTAAATTATGTCAACAAGGGGTTCCATATGATAAAAGTAAAATCTGGAAAGGCTGCATTGGTAGGCTTATGTGTGTGTGGAGGGTGATTTAATTTTTTCTTGTAAAAAGGAGAAAACCTGTCATTATTAGGAGTGAAACAAACTCATCATCAGTATTCCAAGTTTGCATGATGAAAACACAGAGAGACCCATCTTTCTCACCCAAACACCTTGAATTTCCGGCCTTTAGAATTTCTGAATGGTCCAAACTTTCTAGACGAACTTTGAGAGTTTAGATTGCCAACTCCTGGTTGGGAAATTCCTGGAGATTTAGGGGTGGATCATGGGGCCTTCCAAAACAGTCATTTTCTCCAGGGCAACTGCTCTGTAGCCTCTGAGAGATCTCCTGGCCCCATCTGGAGGTTGGCAACCCTCATACTACATGAAATCAATTCTCCACTACAGTCAAGAATGGTTGATTAAATCATTTATGGAACATACTGTGAATTCCACATTGTGTTCAAAAACACAGATTCATGAAATAACCTTGAGGGAAACATGGCTTAAACACTAAGACTTTTTAAAATGAAATTCTAATTTATAATAACTAGCTGACCAATTAATTTGCTCATTCTTTGTTCATTTGACTTCCAAGCATTGAGCAATAACAAGTATGTGGGATAAAATTTAAGGCTATTATTGAACTGTGTATGAGTATGCATACATGAAATAGTGCCATTTGCCCTGTATAGTGTTTGAATG
This sequence comes from Gekko japonicus, assembly GCF_001447785.1. Classification (NCBI taxonomy): domain Eukaryota; kingdom Metazoa; phylum Chordata; class Lepidosauria; order Squamata; family Gekkonidae; genus Gekko; species Gekko japonicus. Next base: position 530,896 of record NW_015163103.1, on the reverse strand, counting down.
CACAAAAAGTAAATGACAAACAGCTTGAGTTCCTCACAAACAGATTAACAGCCTATCAAAAATCAGCTCCCTGCTTGCAACTGGTGAGCAAAACATGAGCCAAACTGGCAGGTGATTGAGAGTTCTTAATGTAGACCAACGTCTTAAACCCTTTTATCAGTAATTGCATTCCATTGACTTCAGTAAATGTATTGAGCAAAATAGTCAACTAATAGCATTCTACATTTTATTTGTATGTAACTCAGTTGGTTTTGTTGGAATAATGCATTCTTTAATATAAATTTATAGGTTTCCACCTTGAGACCTCCGGATAATGTGGGTTACAGTATCCATTACTTCTACACTGTAGGCACAATATTCTTGTGAGCCACTGCTGGGTCTCAAGCAGCTAGTTTAGAATTGTTACTATTTCAAGGGCTTTTAGCAGGAGGCTTCTTTGTTTGCAGCTATCATCAAGTAGACTTTATTTTGTGAAATAATATGGGTTGCTGGATGGAAGCTGATGTGCTAGGGAGGAAGAGAAAGATTACAGTATCACTGGGAGGTAGTATATAAGATTTGAGTAATTATGTTACAGGAATCAAAAATAGTAATATGTGAATAATCAGTTCCATAAGCCCCATATCTATCTGGTATACAAGCGCCACAACAACGTAGAGCATTTTCTCTAGCAAGATTCAATGTAATACCATCAGCAATCTTGCATGGGAGATATAACAACATAGTATATGCGGATAGACTTTGCCATTGCAACTCTGGATGCATTGAAACTGTTTCGCATATTTGTCTGCATTGTCAATTTGATGTGGATTTACGTTCTAGATATTTAAATCCTATCTTAGCCAACATGATGAACCTTCCTGATGCTTTAAAAGTGCACCGTCTTTTAAATGACTCTGTTCTGGAAATATCAATGAACGTAGCCATGTTTTTATAATCAGCAATCAAATTATGCCAGGAAAACTACCAATGAGTAATTGTTTTAGGGACATACTAAAACTAAGGACAGTGATTGCCCATAGACAATACATGATTGCCGGGCAATTGCTGTCCTTAGTTTTAGTATGTTCCATTGTTTTATGCAATACTATGCAATATTATGTAGGTGGTAAAATGCTCGGCTCTATACGTATGGTTCTATATGGTTTTAAATGTATATTTCCTTTTTTATAGTAATCCTCTTTTAAGGTATTTTTATGCCAATAAAGGTTAACTGAAACTGAATTAATTCCACAAAGCAAAGACATTGTTGGTGTGAAAGCAATTTCTTAACCATTCTTGCCATATAACAGGGGTGGCCAAACTTGCTTAACATAAGAACCACATGGGGGGGGCATGGTTTGGGAGCAACAATGGCGGACGCGTAGTTTTGAAGCTCCGCATCTCCCTGGGCCCAATACAACAAAAATCGCACCACTCTGCAATTAAAATATACTTGGATGGAAGAAGCAGCTGAACCAAGCAAGACTGTTGGAAAGAACTCTGGACAGCTGACGGACTATTTTAAAACGATTCCAAAATGGACTGATCAGATGGCTGCTGGAGAAACAAATTCCAAGATGGCCGACAGAACAGCGGAGCAAGGTAATGGGGACTCACAAAATGTACTCAAATGAGTAAAATGGAATCCCAAATGTTAGAAATGATAAAACAAATGTTTGACCCCATACAAAACCAATTTAATGACATTAAGCTTGCACTAACTGAAGTAGAACATAAGGCTGCTAACACCTCACTTCTAAGCATGCAAAATGAAGCTGAAATCAAAGCTATAAAAATGACGATGCAATAACTCGAAAGAGAGTTTTTGCCTTGGAAATGGAAACTCGGCAATTCAACCTAAAATTTAGGGGCTTTCCTGAGGGCTCTGAAGAAACTAAAGACATGCAAATATTTCTTGCACAATGGCTAGCTACAGTTTTAAAATTAGAAGATGGAGTGTCTCCTATAATTTTAAAAGCACACCGTTTGGGGCAGCGACATAAAGACACCAGAAGAGTTCCCTGAGATATTCTTGCAACATTCCAAGACATAAGAATAAAAAACAGAATTCTAACTGAAGCAAGAGCAAATAAACATCTGAATTTTCAAGACATCAATAGTGAAATATTTCCAGACTTGCCTCCTAAAACCAATAACTGCAAAACTAAGAGAAGAAAACATAAGATATAGGTGGAGTGCAGCTGCAAAACTCCAGGTCTGGCATAATGGCAACCTACTATCTGCAATAGATATAGACTCTGGACATCAACTATTAGACTCATTGGGACTTGAACAACAAGAGATGGAAGTAGAGAAGTTATCTACCAAAAGGAGACTGAACTATAACTTAACTCCACATAAGGGGAAGAAAATACAGGCGTGCAACTGAAAAGAACAGAAGACATCCTACAGAGTGCATGTAAAGAATATATTTATTTATTTATTTATTTATTTATTTATTTATTTATTTATTTATTTATTTATTTATTTATTTATTTATTTATTTATTTATTTATTTATTTATTTATTTATTTATTTATTTATTTATTTATTTATTAGATTTATATCCCGCCCTCCCAATGGCTCAGGGCGGCTAACATATGGCAAAGCCGGGTTGAATAGATAAAATACAATAAAACAAAACAGCGTTAAAACAACCACAATAAAACCCCTACAATAGTTAAGGTGCTCTGATGTCTTCCTATGTGTAAATCACCCAAGATGGGAACAGTGATCCCAATTCGGCAGCCAGATGTCTCAACAGCAAGGCCTCTTTTTTTTTAATACTAGTAAACTACTTATTTGTATCTTATTTTAAAATGACAAATTCTTTTACATGTTTATCTTACAATGTGCGGGGCCTGGGAAACCCAGTAAAGAGAAGACGTATATATTTGCAAATATCCAGGGAACACCCTAATTTTATTTTCTTGCAGGAGACACATGTTTTGGCAAAATCTTCTACAATCTTTAATTCAAAAAAATGTAAATATCAGTGGCATGCATACAGCTCATCTAAATCTAGGGGTGTAGCCATTTTGGTTTCTTCAGATACCAACTTTGTGTTTGAAAAAATACTCAAAGACTCACAAGGAAGATACCTCTTTGTAATAGGCCAGGTAAATAATACTCCTATGACTTTGGCAACCTTATATGCACCTAATGATAAGCAAATTGACTTTTTAACAGAAACGTTAAATATATTGTCTAATTTCAGAGAAGGTGAACTCATTGTAGGTGGAGATTTAAATACTATCATAGATTACAGCTTGGACAAATCGCATAAAAAGGGGGAAAATATGCAACACAAAAAAGTAAAAACTCAAAACCAATTATTGATAGACTTTTGCAGCAACATTCACTTATTGATGTTTGGAGACAACAACCTATAGTTGAGAGGGACTACACATACTATTCCTGTAGATATGATACTTATACGAGTATTGATTATGTTTTAATGTCACCATCCCTTTTTGCTAAAGTACAACAATCACAAATAGGTACACTACAATGGTCAGACCATAATTGGGTGAAATGTAAAATTATATTAAATAGAGACAAAACAGACTTCTTGGAGATTAAACACAACTTTATTGCAGAATGAAAATATAGCAAATGACATTGAAAATATTATTAAAAATTATTTTGCAGATAATGACACAGGTGAAGTTTCTCCAATATTTGTTTCGGATGCCTTAAAACCTGTGTTGAGAGGTCATCTAATTTCCAAGGCTTCCTATTTAAAAAAACAAAAGCAAGGAAGGAAAGAACAATTATTAATAGATATTAATACATTAGAAACTAAACATAAACATACAGGAAGCCCTAAAGTTTGTAAACAGCTTATAACAAAGAGGAGAGAATTAGAAGTGTTAGAGACTGCTAAAATACAACAAAGCTTGCTTTATTTGAGACAAACATCATGGCAAAATTCCTCTAGAGCACTAAAAATGTTAACCTGGCGAGTCAGACAAAAGAAAAAATCTACTTTTATTACTGCAATTAAAGATAAACAAGGAGTTTTTACATTTTGATACTAAAACAATAACAAACTCCTTTTTAGACTATTATAAAAAACTATATAGCAACCAATATATACACCCAGATGATATCACTACTTACTTAAAAAACAATTTTAATGATTTGCAACTATCTACAGATCATATATCATGGGTGGAAAGTAATATCATGGAAAAGGAGGTTCTACAAGCTATCAAAAAATTAAAAGTGAATAAAGCTCCTGGACCAGATGGGTTTAGTTCAGAAATATATAAAAAATACAAAAACATCTTAGTAAAACCCTTGACAGCTGCATGCAACTATGTCATGACTAGGTGGAGAGGTGGAAAGAAAGCAACTATAACTTTAAAGGCATCCTTCAAACCCCCCCCCCCATGCTGGCTGGCTTCTCTTGAAGGGGGGGGGGCTTTGAGAACACATTTAAAGTTAAAGTTGCTTTCTTTCTCTGCTCCCCCCCACCTCAAGCTTATCCAGCAAGGGAAACACTGGCTGGGAAAGAGAAGACCGATTGGGGAGGCATGCTTCCCCTTCGCTTCCCCAGCCACCCTGTCGGGATCCACACAATATGTCTGAAAGAGCCACATGTGGCTCCCGAGCTGCAGTTTGGCCACCCCTGCCATATAACTTGTCAAGAAAATTCCTATAATAATAAAGTAACAACAAAACAACAACTGTCTCTTACAAGTACAAACCATAATTGCAAACAAAAACACAGACCATTACTAAAAAGGTGTAGGCAACACTAATTTGTGGTATGACAAACAGTTGCTTGTTGCAAAGTTATTTTTATTTTCTGATGGCTGGATAAGTGGAAGGTTGTGGGAAGCATTTGCAGAACCCTGCCTATCTCAATTGATTTTTGTCCTCTGGAAACAGAGTGTTTCTGAGAAGTTTCAAATAATTCCTCCTTCCCTCCCTTCAGGTAATTTCGGAACAGAAAGGGAACAAATGGGAGTCAGGCCAGTGAACAATACAGCAGAGGAAAAACAAGAATAAAATATTTGTTTCTGTCTTATTTACAAGTGACGAGCTGATTCTTTTCCCTCTGACCTGTTGGAGAGTTATCCCAAGAGTACTCAGGATATTTCACAAATACCTAATGGATCAGTTTATTCCTTAAAAGTGAATTTGAAGATTAGTTAATTCTCTGCTATTGAAATTTACATAGAGCACTTATCCCCACATGAGGCACTTCTTTAATCAGATTAAACACCTGCTAAGCCTCGTTGCTGATCTATGTCTCTGTATTCAGGGTGGTGATAAGATGACTTAAACCTCTGTTAAATATTAAAGAGAAACTTTTACTCTTTTACTACCTTTCAAATTATTCCTTTGTCAACAGGCAGAAATGAACAACCCAATTCCCTCTAGGCACTCTGAAGCCTCTAATTTTCATGTCATGCACTAATATAGCCGAGGCACTGGAAAAGCTGGGGAGTTTGTTTCCTTAATTCAGAAGTGAACAACCTTTCCCCCCAGCCATCTTCACCAGTAGACTATCACCCATGTTTATGTCTATGTAGGACAGGCCACTTGCCTCTGTTATCTGAAAAGACTTTCCTTTAGTTCTTTGTGTCATACTGTCTCCAACAGCTATGCTTACCAGCCTTTTATGGAACTCAAGACACAAGACACAGTTTGAAATTCCTTACTAAAGAAATAAATGTTTAGTGCTTGTCACTGAATGTGTGGAGGAGGGGAATGGAATGCTGTCCCCACTCCACACATTCTTTTTAAGAACAGGATAGAACCTTCACCTGTGTACAACTGTACATAAGTTGGGCTTTTTCAGTGTGTTAAGAAATACTAAATAAGTGGGATTTTCATTTATCTGGAGAGACCCCTGTAGGCACTGTATGTATTGTAATTGTATAAAATAAACACATGAAAGTTAGGAGTGGGGGGATGTCCCACTTCCCCCCTTCACACATTCATAAAATATGTGAAAACCCTCTAATTTTCACATCTACTTGGACAGTTTATGAAAATATGAATACTGTCTCTTTAAGATTAACCAGGAACCATGCTTGTTCAAGATTGCACACTGTGCTGCCTCCACTAAAGCTGTGATCACATGCGCCTTTAGATCTGACATAGCTGCGTATGCCTGATGGATCTAAAGGGTGTGATCAGACAGCAACATCTGGGAAGCGCCCCACAATCATTGGCAACCCGTGCTGCTCCACCATTGAAGTGGAGTTAAAAGACACCGGGGAAAGTCCGGTACTAAATGGGTTCTGACAGGCCATGGATGGACTTTCCTCTGTCTGATTGTGCAAGCACACACTCGTGCCATTAGTATGGTCTGATCAGGCCACCCCGGCTCAGTGCCGTTCCCCCCCCTCTTTGCAGTATGCTCATCATCACAAACTCCATAGGGGACCCTCAGTGCGGAGGTGCGATTCCTCATTTATGTGCATGGGAAACAAACGGCCAAAAAACCCAACGACTCCCCTGCAGTTGTGTCTGATCACACAGTGATGCACTGCGCCCACAGCTACAAAGGGAGGTGTGATCTTGCAATTGCGTGTCAAATTCCTCTGGAGGAAATAGCCTTGCTTCCCCTCCATTTCAACTGGCGCATGTGACCACAACCTAAGACATCCCACTTCAGTTTTTAAGAATGCTAGAACCACACTTAATGCACTGCTTATGAGACTTGAACTCATTAAGCTGCCTCATAGAAGCCCAGTACAGATGACTGTGAGCACACTGCTCCTGCCCCCTGCCTGGTCCTCTGCAGAATGCAGTTGCACGGAAGAAGCACCTGCTTTCCAAATGGTGATGATCACAGTGAGGGACAGTTTGGGAGGCCACTTCCTTCATGTGATTGCACCCTGCAGGTGACCAGGGCTAGGGCACTCGTGCCTGTTCTCTGTTACTGTGAATTCATGAGGCTGTCCTCTTTACCAGGCTACAGAGGCAGACCATTAGTCTATTAAGGTCAATACTGGCTACAATAAGGGGCCTCATCTTTCCAGGGTTGCTGGTAGAGGTCTTCCATAATGCCTACTACCTGCTCCTTTTAACTGGGGCTGCCAGGGATTGGATCTAGACCTTCTGCATGCAAAGCAGATGCTCTGCCAATGAGCCACATCCCCTCTCCAGTAGGGAGATTTTTTTTTAATGCAGCCAACCCAATCAGTTATGCTTTCACGGAGCCTCAAATTGGCCCTCATCCACATCAAACATTAAGTACATGCGAGTCCACAGTTCATGGTGTGTTTGTCACTAAGGCCTTGGCTACGAGAACTCACAGGGAAAAATAAACAATTCTACGAGCAATTAGTGGATTATAAATCAGGTTCATTTTCTTAGAATGTGGTTAGCTTACTTGGAAAGAACAAATGGTTTCACTTGGAAACACCTATTTGCCAGGCAGGTATACTAGTGAATTAGGGAGAAATGCTAGCAAGCACATTAAAGACCCAGAGATGCATTGACCCAGGGGTTTATAAACACATTTTGCTAGATATTTTAACAGCCTTGGCCTAATGCATTGTGTTGTTGGTTATTAGCAAGGGCTAAAAGGCATGGAAACCAGATTGGGTTGCCTGCTGGGACTGGAGGCACCAGAGAGCTGTGGATGTGTAAATGAGTGAATTGTTGAAGGTAAGATTTCTTCTTTGCCAAATCCTATAGGTGAATATTTTCAAAACAACCCCCCATCTCTCTTATTGAAAGCAGGGTGCACAATATTCTATGCTAGGTATCACATTAGTCTCTTTCTACCTAGGAGTGGAAAAGGACAAGAAGAGGTTATGCATACAAGGCTAAGAAGTGAAGAAGGAAGGGTGTAACAGGCTCAGCCTCAGATTCTTAGACAGGAAAGGAAGGGGATGCATCTAAATATCTTTGAACTTTAAATATACCAAATGGCATCCATAGTATGAGCCCAGTAGCAGATTATAAGTGCATATTGTCCATGAAGTTTAAGGAAAAGGCAACTAGACAGATGCTTTGACTCCAATAAATTCTGTTGGCTTGCTAGAAATTAAGCATTTCAGCAAGAATGCTGGGAAATATTTGTGATGGGTTCAATATGGATTTATTTTTCTGTTTGAGAAACTGCCTACTGCCTTAGTGGATTTCCATGTCATTAAAAAAAAAAACATACAAGATCTCCTGAAGAGTTAGGCAGGATGGCAAAAGAGGAATAGGATTTACATGTTGGGAGTAATTTGCTGCTCTCATAATAGGGCCACCCATTTATTGTTAGAACAGTGCCAAGCTGGGAGCCTGTGAACAACCACAGTAAACAATTTGGAAATCCATCCTAAATCAAAATCACTCAATCTACAGTTCATTAAACTCTGAGGGCCTTAATCAGGTTGGTTCCTTTCCTCTTTAAATGGTATTCAGCTGATGTCAAAATGCCATCTCTTCCATAGCGTATTTAGGGTTTGTCAGGGTAATACTTTCCCCCCCCCCCCCTTTGGTTAATTTACCTGAAAGATTCCTTGAGTAGTCATAGATGCAATTCTGAACAGGTATGTTTAGAAGTAAGTCCCATGTTGTTCAAAAGGATTACTTTCAGGAAACTGACTTGCAGAAAACTGACTTTGGGATTGCAGCCTCTGTCTGTGGGTGGCCCAATTATTGTGCAGCTTTCATAATCCATACAGGAGCAAGTCACTTAACAACTAAAGTGACTATCATCTAGGCTATGTAGTGCCACTGATAATGGGCAAGTTCAAAACTTCAGGGCACTTGGTTGAAAATGGTGAGAAGAGCAGAATCTCAAAATTATTCTCTTAACAAATAAAGCTAGTAAATGGATATTGGAGATAATTTGGTAATCATATATCTTTTGTCTGGTTTTTGGAATTAGCCATCCACCATATACTGCTCTCCATATGAGGTGCTTTTAGTACTTCAGAAGGCGATAGATGACCCTAGGCACTAACATAGGTGAAGTTACCTAATTCAAAACCTTTTGGAATTATTTGAGAAAGTGAACAAGCATTTAGACAACAGTGACCCAGTAGACATTATATGTCTGGATTTTCAACAGGCTTTTGACAAGGTGCCTCACCAAAGACTCCTAAGTAAACTTAGCGTCATGGGATAAGAGGACAGGTTCTCTTATGGATTAAAAACTGGTTAAATGACAGGAAGCAAAAGTAGGAATCAATGGACAGTTCTTACAATGGAGGGAAGTAAGCGGAGGGGTCCCACAATGATTGGTATTGGGGTTGGTACGATTTAAATTATTCATAAATGATCTGAAACTACAGGTGAATAGTGTAGTGGCCAAGTTTGCAGATGACATAAAATTATTCAGGATGGCAAAAACCAAGGCTGACTGTGAAGAGCTCCAAGAGGACCCCCACAAACTGGGTGAATGCACGGCAATGTAGCAAATAAAATTCAAGGTTGGTAAGTGTAAGGTGATGTACATTGGGACACAAGTATAGGATGATGGGATCTGAACTTGCTGAGACTGAGAAGCTCTTGGGGTTGTAGTGAATACCTCAATAGAAGTGTCAGCCCAGTGTGCTATAGTGGTGAAAAAGGTAAACTCTATGTAAGGGATTATGAGGTAAGGGATTGATATTAAAAATATTGTAATACCGTTTTCCGGCTACGGCGATGTGAATGGTGGTCGCACTCTCGGAACTCTCCCGGAGGCAATTCGCCCACGCGCTTTTTTGGGGGGGGGCTCCGCATAAGCGGAGACCCTAGGAGCCTTAGTCTAAAGGCTCCGGACCAGGGGGCGCACCGGGGAGTTGCCTCTTTGCTGACCCGAAGGTCGGGAAATTGAGGTTTTCCCCATGCCCCAGAGGCCCCGCCGCATTGTGCCCTGAGGGAACCTAGCAACGCCACCGGACTTACCAGAGTGATGGAGCGATAAGGCGATTAAAAGACACAGAAAAACCGCTACAAACTGTGAGTGGATGATCGAAAAACTTTAAGAGTGTTCCCTTCCCCCTCGGAGAAAGTGCAGGGAGGAGGGCGGGTAGCTCCCCCCCACAATAAAACGAGACTTTGTTTGATTGTGAGAAGAAGGGGGGAGTGGAAATTGAAAACAGTAAAGTTACCTTTTGAGGAATTCATTGAAGCGAAGATGAGGGATTCATTCCCAAGCCGCGCGACACAGACTTTTAAAAAGTAAACAAAAAAGTCAAGATGTTGGGGCTAAAAAGAGACAAAGAGAAGGAGAAGCAAATGAAGAAGCAGGTGGGAACTTCCGGTCCTAGCCCCTGCCTTTCAGAGCTGGCTGCCACTCAACAAGAAAGGGAGATGCTTCGCCCTCTGCTGGATCAAATGCCGAAAATTAGCCAAACGTTAGTAAGCATGGAAATTGTTCTCAGGAGTCAACAGGCACAACTGACAGATACAGCCAAGAAGATGGAGGAGATTGCAAACAAATGTCTGGTATCAACAGAAGATACACAAAACATCAAGAAGAAGGTCAATAAAATGGAAAAAAAACCAAGAAATACAAGATAACAAGTTACTGATGCTACAAATGGAAAAATCAAATTTAACTCTCCGATTTCTTTGGAATCCAGGAGGTTGAGAAGGAAGATCTCAGAAGCATATTAGCGGAAGCATTGGTGCCACTGATGGGCAGTGAAGCGGATAAGTTAAGCGAAGAAATGGATCTGGTTTACAGAGCCTATTCTAACTTTACAAAGAAAAATAATCTGTCAGCTGAAGTGGTTGTCAAATTTACCAAACAACACATCAGAGATCAAATCCTAAAAGCGACATCAGCAATGCCCTTGAAGATTGGAGAACAGGCTATAAGGATTTTAAAAGATGTACCATTTGAAATTCGTCAGAAGCGGAAGGCATATAAAGGACTGACCACATTCTTGCAAAATCATCAAATTAATTACAGGTGGTTGATTCCAGAAGGACTCGTCTTTAAATTTAAAGACAAGAGAGAAAAGATAGACTCCATTTTCAAAGCATAAGACTTTTTGAAGAGACACGCCAGTTCAGAGGACGAAGCAGAACTTGCTAAATGGAAGGTATTTAGCAGTGAAGAAGACAGCGACTCAGAAGGAGGTGATAGGGAACCAGAAGAAGGAGGAGCAGTAGGAGGTGCTCCCTACAACCTTAGAGGAAAAAAAGGCAAACACCCCAACATCTGAAGAACTTTTGATAGCACATTAAAGGACTATACTAATAATAACCCAAAAGGACATTACTAATATAGTTAACGTCTTTTTTTTTTCAGGTAAAGAAGAAGGAAGATCGGCCATTCACAGAAGAAGCTATAAAATGCATTAAAGATTAATATACTAATTTAATCATCACTCACCACTTTTCTTAATCCCTCTATATACCCTCCTTTTTTCTGAAAATTTTAAAAGCAATAAAATTCTCTCCTTTTGAGGAGAGTTTCATTAAAATATATATATATATATTGTAATGCCTCTGTATAGATCTATGATGCGGCCTCATTTGGAATACTGTGTACAGTTCTGGTCACTGTATCTCCAAAGGGACATTGCAGAACTGGAAAAAGTACAGAGGGCAACCAGGATGATTAGGTAGTCAGAGTACCTTCCCTATGAGGAAAGGTTGAAGAGTCTGGGACTTCTCCGTTTAGAAAAGAGACAACTAAGGGGGGGACATGATAGAGGTTTATAAAACTATGCATGGGGTGGAGAGAGTTGACAAAGAGAAGTTTTTCTCCCTCTCCCAGAATACTAGAACTCAAGGGCATCCAATGAAACTGATGGGCAGTAGTTTCAGGATGGACAAAAGGAAATACTACTTTACACAGAGAGTGATTAAATGTGGAATTTGCTGCCAGAAGATATAGTTATGGCCGCAGAAATAAACAGTCTTAAAAGGGGATTAGATAGATTCATGGAGGATAAGTCTGCCAATGGAAATTAGCCATGGTGGTTGAGGGGAACCTCCATGTTCAGAGGCACTAAGCCTCTGAATCCCGGAGCCACATGGGGGGAAGGCCTCGGCCTCTATGCCCTGTTGTTGGCCATCCAGAGGAACTGGCTTGCTACTGTGTGAGACAGAATGCTGGACTAGATGGACTTTTGGTCTTATCCAGCAGGGCTCATTATGTTCTTATGAAATCCCTTGATTATATGTACAGTAAAATATTGTCTGTATTGCCTCAGTGTTCTTTGACAAATTTCATCTTCAGCATAGTACTATACAGAACAGTTTTGTGTTTGCACCATAGCTACATGTGCTACAGGGCTACATAATTTTAGCGAGTGGCTACTTTTATATAGATGAACTAAATCATCTCAGTTACCAGGGAAGAAGTATATATCCACTGAGGTTGGGTTATTAATTTGATCAACTTATACTGTTGAGCTTGAATTCGCTTGCAGTTCATAATCTTTTTGCAACTACGTAGTTGGCTATATCCTTCAAATGACTGTCTTCAAATAGATGCTTTTTGTGTCTGCAAAATCAACAGCATCTATTTGAGAAGAACTGATTGCAAAATTAGCTAGGTTCATGGGCTGAGTGCCAAAGAATAGATGCTTTTGAATTATGGTGCTGGAGAAGACTCTTGAGAGTCCCTTGGACTTCCAGGAGATCAAATCAGTCAATCTTGGAAGGCCAGATACTGAAGCTGAAGCTCAAATACTTTGGCCACCAAATGAGAAGGGAGCACTCACTGGAGAAGACCCTGATGCGGGGAAAGATTGAAGTTCAAAGAAGAAGGGGACGGCAAAGGATGAGATGGTTAGACAGTGTTATTGATGCAACGAACATGAGGTTGAGCACACTCTGGAGGACAATGGAGGACATGAGGGCCTGGCATGATGTGGTTCATGGGGTTGTGAAGAGTCAGACTCGACTGCATGACTGAACAACAACAGCAAAAAATGGACACATACCAATGGTGCACAGAGACACCCATGTAGTAAATCTCAAGTTAAAAAAAATCTGAAACTGATTTTCCACTCATACCTCTTTTTATTATGTGCTTTTTAAAAACTGGAGGCAGCAGCAGATGCAAGAATGCTGTCTGATCATATGAGAAGACAGATTGTGTAAGTCAATGCATATGAATTCACTCTGCTTTATCTATACAGCTCACGAAATGATCAGCTTCTTGTTTGCAACCACTGAGCAGGGTATGAGCCAAAGTGGTTGGTTAATCAAGAATAACTATCTGACTCTTGCCAAAGAGAGTCCATTTCTGAATTCTTGTAGTACATTCAAAATCATTCCAGTTAGTAAAGACCACTAAGCAACAGCTTTCAGAACTTTGAAAGGCAAAAGATAATCTCATCATTTCCTTAGCTTTCATTATTTTATTTTTTTAAAGGCCATATACAAAAACTAGCTTATGAGCTTTGCTAGGATAACAAACCTGCAATAGATACAAAATAGTTCTTGCATATTTTGAATAATTAATATTGAATAGCCTAAGATTGCAGTAAATACTGTCCTGCACTTACCGATGATCATGTGGTATGAAACAGACTTTGAAAGGCTCTGTTAGATTAGGGATGCTACAAACTTTACAGAGAACAGGTTTGGCAGGCAAACAAACTGTGTTCAACAGCCACAATCACTCATGAGCTGAATCTTGGATCTTCTCAGCTCCCTCACCACTATCCAACGCAAACAGCTTTGCAGCTAAACAGTCATTCTGTTGGTGGAATTTCATTCTCTTCTTCCTATCTGTGCAGTACATGAAGCTGATTCTCTTCAGGGTCATGGATGGTCAGGTAATGTGCAAAACTGCCCATGTGCAAAATAGCCTCAATGATATGGACTTAAATGAGCAGGAAGTAATAAGTATTTGAAAAGTGTTTATTTATAATGACTGGTTGATTGGTTTTTTTTTTTTAAAAATATTTAAACAATCAGCTGCTGAGCAACATGCAGTGATGACAGGTTGGGATAGTGTAAGAATGTGCATGTGTGAAATACTGCAGATTGCACTGTAGCATACTGTATTCACACGGTAAGTAATCTACCAAACAGGCTTGAGCTGTTCATGAACAGCTGAACTACTTGAGAAAATACTCTGCTCCCTATTCATGAACAGCAAGAAGAGCATGTACCCAACTGGTAGGTGTTTGAACATTCCCTATGCCAGAACTTTCTGGGCATCTTCCATGTCTTGATTGCATTTGAAAGTACTTTCATTATATTTGTACAAGCACTCTTCATACCCCCCCCGAAATTTGTTCAAGTGCGTTGACATTCTCCTAGCAATTTGTAGAAATAGTACAGTGCAACACATAAAATTTAAATTCAAAACTGTTAGTGTTCATTTCTTTTCCCCCCCATATTTTTAATATGTGCATGTGTGCGCACCTGGAAGTCATGGCGATCTCTGGTGACTGACCCCCTACTGGGGACCTGGAGGATAATCAGAGAGGTGACTGAATAAAGTCTGCCACCCCCCAGCTTTGGGTATTTCAAGGAGGTCTCCCATCCACATACTTGTCAGAGTCAACCCTGCTTAGTTTCCGAGATCTGATGAGATTGGGCTAGGCTGGGCTATCCAGGTTAGGGCTGCTAGTGTTCATTTCAACCCTTATTGTGATTGAAAGAAAACCTTGTTATTGTTTACATATCAGTGTATTTTGTTATAAGTATCAGTGCATTTAGAATCCATTCTGATGAGGCATTCTTCAAGTGGACCTCACATAGCCTGGCTACCAGGTGGGACCTGACCACAAATTGTGGCTGTTAATCATGGGGCTCCACATCAAGGACAGCCCTGAACTGGCCAGGATGGCAAAAGGATAGTTAGGTGGGAGTCCACCCAGCAGGTATGCTGTGAGTGTGACCGAGGTAAATGCCAGCATGCTTGCTGTAAGTTCAAGCACAATTGTGATAGCTGTTTTGACCCTCACTCTAGGCCCTCCTGCCTTCAAAGCCATAGCAACTGCCAGCCCTTTCAGGACAGCTGACCCTCCTCCACAGCGATAATCAAGAAGGATGGAGGGTTAGGTATCTCCCTCTCCCGCTGACCCTTTGAAATAATTGCCAAGGCTCCAGTGACATGGGTCTAGGGCTGGCTTGTACTTCCATCCTCCTCAATGCCCTTCACCCTTTGCTAGACTGTTACTCCAACCATGCTGACACCCATTTCCTCTATGAGGAAATCCATGCCATCCATGGTTTTCGAATCCCATGCACAAGGTCCTAGAATTCCCACAGCCTTTAGCTGCAACCCCCTCAAGCATTCCCCAGGCGGATTTCAGTCTGTGGAGAAGCACCGGTGCTTGGAGGTGGGGCAGCCCTGGTTGCTGGTTCTGCTTGGCTTATCTCCCCACCCTTCAAGTTGCCAAAAAGTATACTGCCAGTAGGGTCATGGACCCCTTCAGCTCCCCTCCCATTTTAAATCTGAGAGTGTCCCCACTGGGGATGATTCCTAAGAAGGCCCTGGGTACGTTCAGATTGATTCACCACCTGTTCTACCCCAAAGTGTTCATCAATGAGACCATCCCTCAGGAGTTTTGTTCAGTGCAGTATGCCTCTTTCAATCAAGATATGGCCCAGTTTGGTGTAGTGGTTAAGAACGGCGGACTCTAATCTGGAGAATCGGGTTTGATTCCCCACACTTCCCCATGAAGCCTGCTGGGTGACATTGGGTCAGTTACAGTTCTCTCAGAGCTATTCTCTCAAGAGCAGTTCTCTCAGACTCTCTCAGTCCCACTTACCTCACAGAGTGTCTGTTGTGGGGAAAGGAAGGGAAGGAGATTGTAAGTTGCTCTGAGACTCCGAGTAAAGGGTGGGGTATAAATCCAACTCTTCCCCTCCTCCTCTTCCTCTTCCTCTTCCTCTTCCTCTTCCTCTTCCTCCTCCTCCTCCTCCTCCTCCTCCTCCTTCCATCCATGGCACCACCCACCTCCTGGATGACAAGCTGTATGCCTTGTGTCACCTCGTAATTCAGGCTGTCTCCAACAACAAACGTATGCTAAGGGAGCTCCAGGCACTCCTTGGGCATCTTAATTTAACCTGTGCCCACTTGGCAAGGTCCACCACAGGGGTTTCTTCCCCACACCATCACATCAGGGCTACCTGGAGCATGCAGGAAGACCTTCAGGTTTGCCTTACCTTCCTTTCTAAATTGAATGGGGTATATATTTGTTGGTCCCCCTTAGACCTTGGTGATTTTCCACAGGTTCACATGGATTTAGCATTTACCGTACTTCACAGGCTTCTGGTGCATTTGACTCTCTGCTTGAGTGGCAGACTGTAATGTGATGGAGGAAAGACAAAGTAATTTCAGCTGCTCTTTCATATTAATCAAATTAGACTTTATACCTTAGATTCTAATAAATGAAAAAAATGATCCAGTGTGCAAATTAATATAGTAAGAATTAGTCTTCATTTACTGGCAAACATGAGAGAAGTTGGCAATGATTCAATCCAGACTACTAATAGATGAAAAAAAATGATGGCTCCTTTGAAATGAAAAAAAAAAGTTTGCTATTTAAGATAAAAAGTAGTTGCTGAAATTAGTAACCAGCAACTATTTGAAACAAATTACAATACAGGGTAAATGAGTAATAAAAATAGCAAACATCTTGTTCAAAGTTTTCCAAGAATAATGACCCCCAAATTTGCCAATAAGTAGGGTTTAAAGTTTGAAATGTGGTGTTGGAGGAGAGTTTTATGGATAATGTGGACTGCCAAAAACACAAACAAGTGGATTCTAGATCAAATAAAGCCTGAACTCTCTCTAGAAGCTAAACTGACTAAACTGAGGCTATTGTACTTTGGTCACATTATGACAAGAGTAACTGGAAAAGACAATGATGCTAGGAAAAGCTGAAGGCAGCAGGAAAAGAGGAAGACCCAACATGAGGTGGATGGACTCAATCAAGGAAGCCACGACCCTCAGTGTGAAAGACTTGAGCAAGGCTGTTAACTACAGGGCATTTTGAAGGTCATTAATTCATACGGTTGACATAAGTTGAAAGTGATTTGATGACACTTAACATACATATCATTTAAAATCACAGTCCAGCTACAATTTGTTGGGTAGAAACATTCAGACATCTTGCTAAATTGCAATTCAACCAAACCATGGTTTAAAAACGGTTATTTATTGTGGCATCTGAGTACATCCACAGACTCCAAATCTACCTATCTACTTATTAAACAGAATATTGAAATCATCCCTTCTTTGTGCTGATTCTTTGACCAGGCATTTGCCTTTAGGTAAAGGACTCTAGGGATGCGGTGCTCATCTCTGTTTCCAAGCTGAAGAGCCAGCACTGTCTGAAGACATTTTCATGGTCATGTGGGGCATGACTAGATGCCAAGGCGCACGGAATGCTGTTACCTTCCCACCGAAGCAGTACCTATTTATCTACTTGCAATTTCTTGCTTTCGAACAGCTAGGTTGGCAGAAGCTAGGGCCAGAGATGGGAGCTCACTCCATCCTGTGGCATTCGGGTCTTGAATTGCTGAACTACCGACCTTCCGGTCTGCAGTTCAGCATCTTAACCACTGAGAATTCCAGTCTGCTACTATTGGGTGATCTCCAGATGAAATGGACCAAGATACTCTAAGAATGCCAAATCCCCAATAGCTGGGAAAAGTTCCAAAATTAACTTCAATGTAAGATACTGCCAGAAATATAGATGAGACTTTGATGGCCAAGGATGAGCTTCCTCTCTCATCAACTTACGTTTAAGATTAATTTGCACAAAGGATTAAGTATATGCCCAGAAAATTTGCTTTTCTTTACTTTAGAAGACTATGAAAAAAGAAGCAACAAGGCAATTTGCTTCTGTAACTAATTTCATCCATAACTTGGAAACATCAGTACTTTGGCAGGCAGTGGTCTGGATAATTGGAATAAAACCTACTCTTCCAGGATGAGAACAGGAATCAAGTACTTTTGCTATCTATAGGTTCATTCCTAATATCTAAATGCAAAAAGACTATTTCTCAGCAATGTAGTGGCAGAAAATGAAAGAAACGTAGTTCAATTAAATCAAACCACACATTTTCTAAGGGTGTCTGCTGCACTTATTTTTTAATGAAACTTGAGAAAATGTTCTTTATAATTATCGTTAGATTTTTTTCATCCTAGCCACTTAAATTGCCAAGGAACTGCAATATCTCCAGTCTGTGTACAGAGATCTGATCTGACAAATGTAGGCCAACCAGAAACATTTGTATTTTGCATGTTGCTCCCATCTTTGTATCACATCTTCACAGTCAGAGTTGCCAACCTCCAGCTGGGGCCTGGTGATGTCCTGGAATTACAGTCGCTCTATGATGACAGAGAGCAGTTCCCCTAGAGAAAGTGACTGCTTCTGATGCTGGATTCTGTGACATTTTACCCTTCTCAAACCCTGGCCTCCCCAGGCTCCACCCCCAGGAATTTTCCAACCTGGAGTTGGCATCCCTAGCCGTAGAAGAGGGACTAGACAAAGTAGGAGGCCTTTCCCCTCCGTGTCAATTCCCAGCCAAACTTTCTAATTCAGTCTGAATTAGGATATTTTTACAGGGATGCAATGTTCTGCACTTTCCTTAGAGCAGGGGTCCCCAACCTTTTTGAGCATGTGGGCACCTTCTAACCAATGTTCCCTCTAAGCTGTGGAGTCTTGTGAGCAAAAATTCTACTTTGTGAGCTACTGGCATTAAAGTTGTGAGCGAGCGATTTGGCTCCTGCATAAATTAGCTTGCTCTGGAGCCATCCTTCCTGAGCTCAGACAAAAATGTGTGAGCCGGAGGCTACAAAACTGTGAGCTGGCTCACACTAACTCACCTTAGAGGGAACACTGCTTCTAACACAGGGTGGTGGGTGCATGTAGTGCCCGCTGACCACCACCGGAGGTCAGCGCACATGCCCAAGCTTCAGGCTGAAACAACAATGGGGACTAGGATCCTAGTCCCTCCACTGGGGAACCAATGGGATCCGTGGCGGGAGATTTGAACCCACCAATGGTGACCAGGGGCGGTCCCCAGGTGTGTATATAGTTGGCCTGCCGGCCGTTTATCCGCATGTCTTGTTGTGTGCCAATAAAGCGTGCTATGCACCACGTCGTTGTCTGTCGTTCATCCATGCGGCTACCCACTACATAACAGTGGCGACGAAGGTGGGATTCAGCCGCAACTGAGCCGGGCCGTTGTGAGGGACCAGGAGGATGCGAAGCAGCCGATCCGATGAGCGATCCAGCGAGCAACGGAACCGCTCCTCCCGCATCCCCTCCGACGCGCACAATGGCAACCGCACCGGGGCTTATTCAGCCGCAACTGAGCCGGGCCGTTGTGAGGGACCAGGAGGATGCGAAGCAGCCGATCCGATGAGCGATCCAGCGAGCAACGGAACCGCTCCTCCCGCATCCCCTCCGACGCGCACAATGGCGACCGCACCGGGGCTTGGGCTGCTGCAGCCCTTCGAC
>NW_015163103.1:511349-511451 GCF_001447785.1 Gekko japonicus | reverse complement strand
ACAGGCCAGAGAGACCGCCGCGGAGTTCCTCGCAGAGCTGCGACAACTCTCGGCGGACTGCAACTTCGGAGAGCACCTGGAGGATGCCCTCCGCGACCACTT
>NW_015163103.1:457320-507919 GCF_001447785.1 Gekko japonicus | reverse complement strand
CACGCACCAGAGAACTCACTTCGGGGCACCCAGCCCCCGTCTACAGAAGAGAGGCCCCCTGAGCCAGAACCTGCGGCCGCGGAAGCCCCGGCGCCACCTTTAACGCCCGCTCCGGAGGTCAGGCCTCCCGAGGCCCCCGCACAGGGACCCAGACGCTCAGCAAGGGTACGACAGCCCCCAGCGTACCTGAAAGACTATGTTTAATAGGGGAGGGTCCGGACTATGGGGGGAGGGGTGTAGTGTCCGCGGACCGCCACCGGAGGTCAGCGCATATGCCCAAGCTTCAGTCCGAAACAACAATGGGGACTAGGATCTTAGTCCCTCCACTGGGGAACCAATGGGATCCGTGGCGGGAGATTTGAACCCACCAATGGTGACCAGGGGCGGTCCCCAGGTGTGTATATAGTTGGCCTGCCGGCCGTTTATCCACATGTCTTGTTGTGTGCCAATAAAGCGTGCTATGCACCACGTCGTTGTCTGTCGTTCATCCATGCGGCTACCCACTACATAACAGTGCAGCTACAAATTGGCTGCCACAGGATGTGACACCAACCACAACATGTCAGGGAGTGAAGTCATGCATAACTCTAATAGTAACAAGATTTCAGGCAGAAGCTTTGTTTAGCAGGATGCTTTTAAAATGAACATATTCCTGCATACACACAGGTTACCTTCAGTCATGCAGTGAAGAGCCTTCTTCTATGTCAGTTGCTGCCAAAGCAATGTGTTTTAAAAATCTGCATAGCCAATCAGATTAGATCAGGGTCTAATCAGAAGCCCTGCTAGGCTAGGGTTGCCAGGTACCTCCTGGAAACTAGTGGGGTGTGTGGCTGCTGACGGCAGTCATATCACTTCTAAAATGCACCAGAAGGGATGACATTGCATTGCCGGTAATGTGGGATGCTCTGGTATTTGTACAAAAGCTCCATGGTAGAAGCCATTTTCCCTATAAAGTCTTTGCCCAAATACCGGAGGGTCCCCATGCTGTCAGTGATGCGGTGATGTCACTTCCAGTGCGCACCAGAAGTCACTAGCAATGGCATCCTAGGCCTCCCTCCTCTGCTGTTAAATCCCCCGGTGCTCAGCTGATCAGTGGTGGGGAGCAGGGCTGGGGTGAGGGATCCCCTGCCTCTAGCAAGGGGCTGGCCACTCATTTTCAAAAAACATTTGGTGGGCAGCATGGTACCCACAGGTGACACGTTTGGAACCCCTGTCCTAGAGCTTTGACTGGTTCCTATCTTCCTTTAGGAACCAGGCCAAAATGCTTCTCTCCCCACCCCCACTCAGATTTTAACTGAGAGGGTTTTTTTTAGTATGCTGTTTTATGGTCCGTTTTTTTGCCTAAGGACTGTTTTATCAGTATCATTTTAATGGTCAGAGTTCATTAGTTGTACATTTTCCGGGCTGTATGGCCGTGGTCTAGGCATTGTAGTACCTGACGTTTTGCCAGCAGCTGTGACTGGCATACTCAGTGGTATAACACAGAAAGATGGAGTACTCTCTGTGTCAAGGTGAGAAGAAACATGGTAGGCAGGTAATTTATATCTACTCAGGAATGTGGGGTAGGGCTGAGTCATTATCTTGTAGGAGTTTCCCAGGCTGTGACATGCTAATGGCGGAGCTTTCCTGAGGAAGTTCTTTTGGATATGGATTGGCTGTTGAAATTCTAATCTTATCTGTAGTGCTGTTCTAAGATGTAGAGCATTTTGTGTTTTTCAGGATGGGAAACCATGCCCTATTTATTTTTAAACTCTCTTCTTTCCTGTTGAAATTGTGTTTATGTTTATGAATTTCAATGGCTTCCCTGTGTAATCTGACATGGTGACTGGATGTGTTGTCCAGCCTTTCAGTGTCTTGGAATAAGATACTGTGTCCTGTTTGAGTTAGGATATGTTCAGTCACTGCTGATTTTTCAGGTTGGCCCAGTCTGCAGTGTCTTTCATGTTCTTTTATTCTTGTCTGGATGCTACACTGTGTGGTCCTGATGTACACCTGTCCACAACTGCAGGGTATGCGGCATACTCCTGCAGAAGTGAGGGGGTCTCTTCTGTCTTTTGCCAATTGTAGCATCTGTTGTATTTTTCTGGTGGGTAGATATAAATTCCTGATTAGATATAAATTACCTGCCTACCATTTTTCTTCTCACATTGACAGAGAGTACTCCATCTTTCTGTGTTATACCTCTGAGGATGCCAGTCCCAGCTGCTGGTGAAACGTCGGGTACTACAATGCCAAGACCATGGACATACAGCCCTGATAATCTACAACAACTAAAGTATAATTTTAGTCTACTCAGGCCCTGTTCACACGAGGGGTTTTGGGCCGGGAGAGGGACGGATCGGGTCCGCAGCAAACAGGCGCAATCTTACAGCAACATCTGAGAATCGTGCTGCGCCCATCCCCCATCCATCCCTTCCGCCAAAAAAGGGCACCAAAAAAGAACCACCTAACCGGGTGGCTCAATCGAAAGGGCCGTGGCAAGTGCGGCCGTGGGATCGCCGGCGCGTCCTTGCGCCGACGCATCCCCGGCCCCCGGCCGAACTGCGCATGCTCGAGCATGCGCAGTTCGGCAGCCTCCCCCTCCCACTCATCTCTTCCTCCCCGGCATCTGATCATGCTGGGGAGCAACGGCACGTGGCTGACGGGATCCGTGGGATCCCGCCCGCAGCGTCTCTATTTTGGTTTGGCTCTAATTAGCCGCACTTTCACCGGTGTTTTCCCTGCCATGTGGCAGGGGCCTCAGCATGTCTTTCATGCTGTTTTTATGCCCTGGCGTATTTGAAATGGCTTGTTCAGTTTTGTTACATTATGTGATATGTGGACCACCTCAAGCAGGTCTTTTTAAAAAAACATTTAAAAACATTTTTTAAAAAGAAAGAAGTTATAAAGCAAGTTTCTATATATAAAGATTTAAAGGAAACTCATTTATACACATTTGTATACATACCATATATAATGAGTTTCCTTTACATCTGCAAATGTAAACCACTATGCAAGAGACTAACCTTGTAACTGTCAAATTTCTTGAAATGGGAACACATAAAAGAAGCTGCTTAATTAGCATGATTTTGACTCCACCAATTCTTTTGTCTTTTTCAGCTGATTTCTAATGCTCCTGTTGCCTTAGGAATGAGACAGAGGTTCATGCATCTTCAAAAATAGTAAATACATGCTAAATTTTTATGAAAAGAAAATGCTTGAAATACTTGCTTGATTAAGGAAGCAGCACAAACACATTATTATTTAGCTGGAGAGTTTGTACGTCACTTCTTCAGAGACATGCTCAAGGTTAATAATAAGGCAACACACACACAGTGCATCCAGTAGAAATATTACATATGAAATGCACAAATTCTTCACTTGCAGTCGGAGTGAAGAAAGCATAAATCCAAATGTGTGAGTTAACGAGTGCTGGACCTAAGGTTGCCAACTTTGGGTTAAGAAATTCCTGGAGTTTTTTTTTGGGGGGGGGACCTGGGGAAGGTGGGGGTATGGGAAGGGATGTCTGCAGAGTATAATATCATAAGAGTACACCCTCCGAAGCAGCCATTTTCTACAATCTGCATAGTGTGGAGATCATTTGTAATAATTTGTAATAATTTGGAGATCATTGTACAAACTTTTGCTGTAATAGTCAGCTAAAGATCTCAGCCCATTTAGCACTACTAATATAATTTTAATGCTTGAAATGCTCTTCTTAAAAAGCTTTAATACGAATTCGTCTTCCAGTTTTCTATTTCCTTAGGGAAATAAAGAAAAGTGTCACAATTATGCTTCTTCTTCTACATTTTAATACTTGTATGCTTACAGATTATCCTCTCTGTGCCCATTTCCAATAAACACTATGTTAGTGAGCCACAGATTTTTCTTCATGTAGAATTTAAAAATTAATCTGTAAAATCAGATGGCTGAGCTCCAGCAAAGAAACTCAAACTGGAAATGAAACTTCCCTGGCTGTATTTATGTCTCCATAATATCTATTAGGCAGTGAGTTATCTATCAGTATAAATATGATTGTGTATGTATGGGTGATTTAAGTAATACCACAAGATAATACTACTGTATTAGGGTTTAGATTTTATAATCAGTGGATTTTCAATGTGTGCGCGTGCACATGTGAAGCATTTACCTGCAATTTGCTTGCATTATAAGGCCATTCCATTAGGGAAACATATTTGCTTTTGCAAATAGGAGAACCAGAGACAAGACATAGAGGCTTGTGGAACACAAGATTGCATGACCATATTAGATGTCGCTAGGCCCGTTACTAGGAATTGCTGACCTTTGCTTGTTATTCTGTTATTGCTAAGAAACTTCCTTACTGCTGTCATGAAGAAAGTTAACACCTGGGTGATAACAGGAAAACTTGTAGCCTTCCCACAAGGGACATGTGACCATCCAAGGATGTTTGTGGTTTTGAAGAGGAACACAATGCTTCAAGCTCAAGGTCTTCTGTGTAATAATCTTGCATGCTAATGCTAAAAGAAATGACCAAGGAAAAATGATTTTTTTCCCTGTACTCTGTGGAAAATCTATATAAGTCTGTCCCACCTGCACTCTGGGTGCAGCCCTGTTTTGAAAGTACTCCTGAGTGGATGCTTTTGGCTGTACCACACGCTTAATAAACAACTGTTGACTCTCCTTGCTGAATCCCTGGTGGTCTCTCTCTCTCAGAATTCCCACTACACATGCACATGCATACGCACATGCAAGCTACCCAGAAGCAAACTGCCTGGCAGGTCAGGACAGACCTTGGGCCCAGTAGCAAGACCCATGTGGGTGAAGCAGGTGGCAGAAAGGTGCAGCCAGGATAGCCTCAGCAACAGGGCAGCCATTGCAGTCTGGCCCAGGGAAGCTCAAAGGGTGTGGAGGCAGTGAGCAAGCTTGGGTAGAAGAACAATGGCTCTCTGGGCTCTGCTATTTTGAGGTAAGGCAGGCAACAGAGGAGAACAAGGGCCAGGTATGAAGCTAGAGCTATAAAAAGGGAGGAAGTGAAAATCCGAGGAAGTTGGCAGGAGAAGGCGGCATAGGTAGGAGGCAGGTTGAAGTATCATGGCTAGGGTTGCCAGGTCCTCCTTGGCCACCAGCAGGAGATGGGGGGGGGTAAGGTTGCCAGATCCAGGTTAGGTGACTCCTGAAGATTTGGGGGTGGAGCCTGGGGAGGGCAGGGGGCCACTGTGGTGTGAAATGCTGTAGAGTCCATCCTCCAATGCATCCATTTTCTCCAGGGGAACTGATCTCTGGAGGGTTGCCAGCCTCCAGGTGGGGCCTGGGGATCTGCTTTTACAACTGACCTCCAGCTGACAGAGATCAGCTCCCCTGGAGAAAATGGCTGCTTTGAAGGGTAGACTCTATGGCATTGTACCATGCAGAGGCCCCTGCGCTCTCCTGGATCCACCCCCAAAGTTTCCAGGTATTTTCCAACCCAGACGGGGCAACCCTAGATCTCTGTAGTCTGGAAATGAGCTTTAATTCCACGGGATCCCCAGGTCCCACCTGAAGGCTGGCATCCCTAGTCATGGCTCTTCTCCTATGTAATGCAGTATAACCCTGGGGTGGGTGAAGTGAACTACACCTTCAGGAGTCTGGATTGATAAATAAAGCAACCTCCATAAGAAAACAGTGATTGGGCTCATGATCTCAAGACCCTATGGACTTCAGGTATATTGTTCCTCTGCCCCCAGAGGGCACTACAGTGTGCAAGAGAGAGCGTAGTACAGTTACTATTTTGTAAGTATAAAGGCAAACTATATTTTATCTCTGTTTTCCACTGTACACAAGTAGTAGCTTCAGAATGTTTAAGTGAATTTAGAAAACATCAGTTTGCAGGGTTAAATACCTATAGCAACATTTTTACAAACCACTTTGGATCCTGTTCCAAAGCAGGTCTGATCTTTTTTTTTTTTTTAAAGTAGGAGATATGATCTCAGGCAAATTTAGCATATTGTGACTCTTAATTTGTTCCCTGCACCTAAGAATAGCTTTGCATCTTGATCGTAGACTGTCATCTTTCAGATGGAAACCTTTTTAGTTATTCTTGTTACCTTCCATGTATATTGGGACCTACAAGTAGTTGGTAATATCAGTATCATCATGAACCTCTGGAAACTGAAATACCAATTTATAGGACTGGGAAAAAAAGACTTTTCAAGCCACATTTATAAAAGGACTTTGATACTCTTCAGACGGACAAATATGTAAAAGATGAAAAGCGATTATGATCAAAATTGTTCCGCTGTTACTTCTGTCTACCATTGAAGCAATAGATGTATTCAGCCTCTACGCACTTGCTTGTGAACCTGTAAACTGGTTACAATAAACTTTGGAGATCCTGATCCACTTCAGACCATTGCCTCAGGGAGGGTGGGTGGTTATGAGGGCCTTCTTGGTTGTAGCGCATCGGTTGCACTACATTCATCAAGCAGATGTTGAGGTTTTAAAATATATTCATTTTCCTAAGCATTAAGTTACTAGTGATTGACTGTTGCATGGTATATGAGTTCCACATCTTTTTGTGGGTATGATTTGTTTTAATATGGTCCTGATATTGTAATATTTGACTGGTTTTAAAAAGACATTTCTGTTATTTGTTTTTACTGTATCTCTACCAGCAACCCCTGAATCAAGACACAAGGCACCATTGCATGGGTTAAATTAGATTTTATGGCTGATTTGCATCATCAAATTACAAACCAATTTTTAAGTATGGCTTGCAACTAATGTCACACAGAGGCTACCAGCATGTGGGTAACTTCGCTGTAGGGATGAACACAAACCACATTCTTGCAGTTAAGTTCGGTTTCCGGCTCAACCACAAACCGAACAATGAACTGAATCCTAATGGATTTGCCACTTAAAAGTGGTGGTGAGCAGAACCAAAGGGTTAAATGGATCCATTTAACCCTCTGGTTCTGCTCCCTTCTCCTGAAATGGTGAGGAGCAGATTGGGAGGGTTTAAATGGCTAGCAGCCATTTAAACCTAACAGCTGAGCTGCAGAACCAAAGAGTGCATGGAGTTTTGAACCAGCCCAAGTTTGGTCCAAATTTTGGCTCATGAGCCAGTTTGTGCCCATCCCTACTTTACTGTAGTAAGAGGTGCCATACCTCATTCTCCTCTGCTTCTGTACCACTCTAGCAACTAAGAGTTTGGTCGATGCTCAGCACCAAGAGTGTGCCCTCCCCAAGCTACCATTTTAGCAAATTATTGGCTGTTTTAGGAACATCCCTTCATCATTAGATTCCTCAGAGTGCTTGCCAATTATTCTTACCTGTGCTTTTAGCAACCTGCATTATTCCTGCCATTATTTCTGCCTATCTTCAGAAAATTTTGAAGACTAATGTGGCAGTCCTCCCCTTTGGGCCCTACCAGTTGCTTTCTGCCATTGCTCCATTTCCTGCAGGTGTCTCCTCAGGCTTCAGATGGGGGTCAATGGGGGGGGGGCTAATGGCACCCAAGTCATCTCTTGCCTCCCCAGTAGCAGGGAATCCTTCAGCCTTCATTCTTCCATTACTCTGGGACCCAGTACCCAGGTGGGGCAGGCCCCTGGCTCTCAACCTGTTCCCTTGCTCCATTGCTGCCCCCTCCTCTACTTGTTGATCACCTGGAAGCTTGTCAGTTATTAACAGTGGTCATGGTCCTTCCCATTCACCCTGCCTCTGGTGGAACAACGCTTGGTCCCACCAGAGGGTGCAGCTTCCCTGATCACATTGTCCTGGCCCTGGTAGCTCCTGTTGGTGCTACTGAGACTGCTAGCTGTTCCAGCTCCCCTTGGCTGGATTGGCCCTTGCTCCTAGATGCTGCGTGGCTTCCAAGGCCAGTGCCAGTGAAAGACATCTTTCCCCAGCCACAATTGCTGAGCAACTTGTCAGGCTGTAGGTGATCTGGCATGGCCTGCCACCTTGGTTTCCCCTTGTCAGGACAGGGCTGCACTCTCACATCAGCTCTGCATTAGTAGGGGTGTGCAACAAAAATATTTGTTTTCAGGTTCAGGTATATTGGAACCCCCAAATATTGTTATTTCCTGATATTCCTGAATCCCAATTCTGGTATGGGATTTGGGCTTTTTTTTGGGAATACCATTTTTCTCTCCATTATACCCTATGGGGAAAATTATTCTCAATGAGGAATCTATCCAGGGGTCTGGGGGGCTGTTTTTTGAGATATAGTCTGGGTTTTGGAGGATCAGGGCCTTAAATAGGGCTGTCCAAAGTGTGGTGAAAGCCTTCAGGTGGCTGGGGGTTCATTGGATGTTGTTGGATTGGTCTTTGTGTAACCAATCAGACAGGGAAGTGGCTGGGCTTACAAAGAAAGTGCTATAACTGTTTTTTATTCCCTGAGACTGGACATTGCTTTAATCTTGCCACTGGATGGGTATTGGATGGCCATGACTGACTAGGAACCTGAGGTACTTCAGTTCTTGAAACCCCACCCAAGTTTTCCTGGTGTTGTGTTTTAATTCTGCCTCCCTTAGGGCTGTACCAGGCCAGTCTTAGCACCAAAGCCACCTTGGGGGGGCATCCTTGTCCATCAGCTCTGGCCCTTCTAGTAGGTCTTCTGTCAGTAGGACTTTCAGTGGGGCCATTATGGTATGAAGGGTTTGATGAAAGTCAGGTGTATTCCTACTCAACAACATTGGATATGGCAGGGCTTTCACCTAGGCTACCTCTGTCTCCCAGGTGTTTCTCCAGTACATCACAGGGGCACCACCATTAGATAGTGTTCAGTGTGTCAATGAAAACAACCACCACAGTGATCTGAATGACAGGCAGATCTGAAGGCAACAGGTGGGTCCTAATAATGGAAATGAAACTCCCACTGTCCAACAGGGCCGTCAACCAACATTCTGCCACTTGGACCATAACTAGCAGAGGTAGTGAGTGGGAGTGTCTGGGATAAATCTGTGCAATTTCCTCCCATCCCGCATCATGCTTCATCAAAGGGCAGTCCTGAAGGAAGTGGCCCCATTGGCTACAGGTATAACATAGGCCTTGTCAGCCAGCTTCCTTCTTTGGCTGTGGCTCCTTTTCCTCAGCAGCTGTGGTCTCAGTCTAGATGCAGAGGTGTCAAACTTGTTCATTATGAGGGCCGGATTTGACATAAAAGTTACTTTGTTGGGCCGGGCCAAGTCTGCCATAAAATGTAATGCCAAGTACCAGAGATATAAACTTTATAAAGGACACAGGCAAATCCAATTAATGATATTATTTTATCATTATCAAAATACAGACAAAAGTAATTGATTCCTAGGAGTGAAAGCAATTGATTTAGTGGGGAATCCACAAAAGTCCCAATAAATGTATTTAATCATATGCAAGACTAGTTTTTTTTCCTAAGGGATACTATACCTGTCCCCTAGCCATTTCCTTTCATTTCTTGGCAGCTTTGACAACACACATGCCACTGTGTGCACCTGTGCACCGGCTCCCCCTGAGCAGCCTCCTGCCTTCCCTCTCACCAGTTGCTTGCAGGCCAGATAAAAGCCCTGGGTGGTCCAGTTCCAGCCCCTGGGCTGCATGTTTGACACCCCTAGTCTAGGGGTACCCTGAGATGGAAAAGTGCTCTCCCTGCCTTTTGGTCCTCCTCAGCTTTTCCTTTCCCCTACCCATTTTCCCCACAGCTTTGCCACCAGGCAAAGTGGTAGTTTCCTTTAAGTCAGACAGCTTGCGACTTCCGGTACGGCGCATCGACGGGCGGGTGGGAGCTTGGGTTGCTCCGTCCCCGCCCGAACTGTCTTCGCTCCATTCGAGCCTTCCATGTGTTGGGAGAGCTCGACCAGCTCCCCGTCGGTGGGGGCTGGAGCAGGGGGCGTCTTTCTGGCCCTCCCCCGCAATCAACTATACTTATCTCCCTCTCAGTTACCATCTTTAGCCATCAGTAGGCTGTATCTTGGAAGGCTTTCACTGGCTGCGGTCACACGCAACATTAGCCACGCAAGAGATACGGAAGACAAGCGGAGTTTCCGGTCGCGATCTCACCAGCACATCTGGGAAGCGTAGCGCTTCCGTGGCACAACTGAGGCTTCCTGCCGAAAAAGCGCAGCAAAAAACTAGTACCTTGGAGGTACTAGTTTCCAGAAACTGCGGGGCAAGGGCGGGCATCTGATCGCGTTTCCGGTGGTATCCGGCGCCCGCCCATGTCCCCTTGCGGAAAAGGTTTTTTTCCCCCCCACGTCTCCGTGGATGCGCACACGCACCCAACGGAGCATGCGCATTCGTAGTGTACACAAAAAAAGAAAACCAGTTCGCCGCGCCGCGCGCATCTTTATTGCGCGCAGGCGTGTGTTGTGATCGGCACCTCTCCCTTGCCATGGAACCTCCACAGTACCTCCACAGAACCTCCACAGTAGGTCTGATCGCTTTACTGCATGTTAGTTTGCCCCGGGGCAAACAGCCACACTTCTCCTCTGCAGTTTCCTGCCCGTGTGGCAGGGGCCACTATTGCCCAAGCCTGGGCTGCCTTCTTAAAGGTCATGGCTCAGAACCTCTGGGGATATGTCTCTAGTGAGATCTCATAATGTTCTAGTATGGCCATCTTCAACTTCTTGTAGTCAGCCCCTTCCTCTTTGGGTAATGCCCTCTGTGACAGACTGCACTTTAAAAGCTCATAAGTGCTGTATAGATATGTAATGGACTGTGAAGTGTTATAATGCCTCACAGAGCCAGAGATCCTTGAGTGACAGGCTGCTCAAAGGAATTTGATTGGTTAGCATCAGTTGAGCAGAAAGACTTGGGAACTGACTGCTGAAGAGAACTCATTTTGAGCTTAGCTCTGAGTGAAAACAGTTTCATACTGACTGAGGACTGGGAGGCTTGGCAAAGAGGAGTGGATCAGTGAAGACTCCCATTCAGGCCAGGAAAAGGGATAGATCTTCTAGTCAGAGAAGTGATTCCCTGCTGAGTTGAAAGGGAGGTAGCTTTAAAGAGTGGAGTGATCCCTGGTTTATTCAAAGAAGGAATTTGGGTACTTGGTAGTGTATCCCTGCCTTCTGAAACCTGAAGAATCAGTTAAACTCAAGAAAGTAAACTGGAGTGTTTGGGAAAAACAGAAACAAAAGTCTCTCATCTTAAAGATTCTCAGACTGTGTGAAAAACTTTAAAACTCTCAATTGCTGGAAACATATGAGCTGTATTTTGTGAAAATACTAAGTTATCTCAGAGTTCTTATTGATTTACCTCAGACATTTTACCCCTGATTTCACCTGACCTTTCCTCCTCTACGTTGAATAATATATGATGGCTGCAGATACACACACTAAATAATCCACTTTCAATCCACTTTCAGTGCACTTTCCAACTGGATTCTTACTGTGTGACCTGGCAAAATCCAGGTGGAAAGTGCACTGAAAGTAGATTGAAAGTGGATTATTTAGTGTGTGTGACTGCAGCCATTGTTTATTTTTGAATGTTATAAAGTCTCTCGTGTGCCATTTTAACATGTTGTCATATTTAATATGTTGTCATATGTGTGTATCACATCCTGTAGGAGCTGCTCCTGGTGTTCAACCAACCACTGCCTGAATTGTGCAAAGTCCATGGCAGCAGCAGTGCTGGCTGTGGCGTCTCTGGTCCAGCCACCAATACGGCTGGTTCTGTTGTCGTAGCCACTGGAGTAGGGGCCATCAGTACAGCCGTTGCCAGTGCTACTGGGGCTGCTGCCTCTTCCACTTTGCCTCAGCTGGGTTGGCCCTTGCTGCAGCGCTTCTGGGGCCTACACCAGCCAAGGATATTCTTCCCCAGCCTCAGTTGCTAAGTGGTTTGTCAGGCCATAGATGATTTGGTATGGCCTGTCTCCCTGCTTCCTCCTGCAGCTCTCCCCTTGTTGAGACAGGACTGTATTCCCACAGGTAAGTACCCAAACTGCTCCTCCACTTTTTTGACATTCCTGGTGTGTGAGGTGGTCCAGGCTGTTAGCTGGCCCTGGACAACTAATAATTTGCTTATAAAGTAGAATTCTGTTAGTTTTCTTAAAAAATGGTTTGTGTTTTTGATTCTTTTAATTGTAAATTTGTTGTGTTTTTAAAGCCACTTTGAAATTCAAAATTGGTCCAGAGGGTGCAGCATAATATCAAATAAATGATGTCTTACTTCCTCATTTAGCATATTTCTGGAAGTAATCTATAACATAACAGCTTGCATGATCATAGATGTCCTAATTCTTCAAGTCACTTGGAGATAGTCTAATTTTATTGTAAGTAGAGCTAATGGGATTCTAAGCTGTAATATTATTCTGGACTTATTCTTATTGGCTTTCTTCACATCCATTTTCCATTCCTTCATGTATGCTTAATAACATAGCTTTACTTACTGCTACATTTCATTAACTTTTATTATCCTGTTTGGGAGAGATTGTGAATTAATGCCAAAAAAATAGGAATAACTTGTCCATGTCATCTGAGTTCGTATCTTATTTTATTCTCCTCCAGGTACCAATGCCCCTCCTAGGTTATGTCTTTGCTCATAGCCAGAATTGGTGAAAGCAAATTATGTTTGATCATAGCATATTTTCTTTTTCCAGCACCTTTGAACTATCACTTGGATCTTGCTTTGTCTAATTCTCTGATTATGTGTTGAACTATGATCTCATATAGAATTACTGCACGTATGGATGTGAAAGAAGGGAAGGTTAAAAAAAGTAAAAGCTCATCTGTGCTATAAGGGCTTTTCGGTGTGAAAGTAATGGGTGAGGACTTGAGAAGCAGTGGTAAGCAAGCGGGTCTGCAATTGGGCCGCTTGAGCAAGATCAAAATGGCAGCTGTAGAGGCCTTAGCTATTGTGCTTGGTGCAATATTGTACCAAACATTTTCTGAAACAAGGGCTTCAAACACTGCCTGCACTTTTAGGGGAAGTGGCTCTAGAGTGGCTCTAGAGCAGAGAAGCGGTTCTTGAACGTTTTCCTCTTAGGATACAGTTACCAGTATATTAGTAAATAATATCCCCCAAAGTACAGTCACTCTTGATAACATGATGGCCATTCCTGAGTACCTTGGACAACATTTACTTTGCCACACAGAGATACGGTCTTAGGGTAGAAAAAAATACCCTAGATAGCAAACAGCATTAGCAGTTACAATTGTTAGAAGTTTCTGCTTCATACAAAAATGTGTTTCCAAGCTTTTAGTGTTTGGATATTGTGAAACATTATGTCTTCTACCACCACAAATAGTTGGTTTTTTGACGGTAGGACATTTTGCCACCCCAAGACACACTGTAATTTGCCTTGGGCGATGAATATACCCCTGAATTCGATCTGTGAAAGTGTTAACATCCTTGGAAAAAATATTTAAAAGAAATCTTCAGTACCAAATATTGAATACCAGGATTGCTTATGTGTAAAAAAATGTACTTTGTGAACTCTTTCTTGTGCCTTGTTCCAAAATAGTTGAATACAAGTGGGAACCCTCAAGGACTTGTGAGGAAGTGCATCAATTCCCCCTGTATCCCTCTCCTCACATTATTTTCCCTAAACCTTCTCCTAGCAACCCCCATATCCCCTCTCCTTTCCTGCCTCATTCTCTTGTTCTCAGCCATTCACCATCCTACTTTTTATCTGCCTCCTATCTTCAGCCATATCTATTACGTACTTCATTTATACTCTCTCTTTCTCCACAATAGGGACCAAAACAGCTTACATCATTCTCCTCTCCTCTTTTCTCTCCTGACTCTCCTCTCCTTCTAGGTATAGTTTGGTGTAGTGGTTAAGTGTGCGGACTCTAATCTGGGAGAACCGGGTTTGAGTCCCCACTCCTCCACTTGCACCTGCTGATGGGACCTTGGGTCAGTCACAAGCTCTGGCACAGCTGTCCTTGAAAAAGAGCAGTTTGTGTCAGAGTTCTCTCAGCCCCACCCACCTCACAGGGTGTCTGTTGTGGGGAGGGGAAGGAGTTTGTAAGCCGCTCTGAGACTCCAAGTGAAGGGCGGGGTATAAATCCAATCTCTTCTTCTTCTTCTAGGGTTGCCAGGTCTTACCTGGCTGCTGCTGGGGGGGGGGTTCCTGGTCCTCTTCCTGGAGTTTTTCTCCAGGAAGGGAAAACTCTATGGTTTTTCCTTAAATGACTGAGCATCCCTCCTGCAACATGCCCAGCGTGATGATGTCATCTCCGGGTGATGTCATTGCGCCAGGTGCATTGCCGCAAATATGGCACTTTGGGGGCAGGGTTCCCCCCACCGGCCAGATAGGGGCCGGCAGATCTGGGGGCCTGAAAGTGGGCAAACCCCCTCCCCTGTTGGGGGAATGGCAGCCCTATCTCCTTCTTTTATCCTCACAACAACCCTGTGAGGTAGGTTAGGCTTAGTCTATGTGTCTGGCCCTAAGTCACCAGGTGAGCTTCCATGCAGAGTGGGAATTCAAATGAGTCTCCCAGACCCTACTCTGAAGTTCTAACCAGAACACCACACTGGCTTTCTTAGGGTGGCTGCTTTTGTAGGTCATTCATGCAAGTTGGGTGGTATTGGGTCACTTAGTGGTTGCTGCCAGGCCTGGCCCTGGTAGTTCTTCCTCAAAGGCCAAAGCATTTTAACCATTTGGCATTTGACCTTTTCATGGTATAGCTTGTATGCATGGCTGTCATTAGTGGCTATACTAGGCAGCATGAACCAAAACAGTTGGTTGAAAATAGGTAGTAAACTAAGGGTCTTAACTTCTGCTTCTAGCTGCTGCATCCAACTCTTTGCCAAACATATCTGCTTATCCAAGTCCTTAAATATTTAGAGCAATATGCACTTTTCTCTCATTCCAAGCTTCAGTTTTTACACATGCATCTGAATTATGCATGATCAGCACCATTGTCTTGTTTCTGACATATGAGAGCCGAACGCTGAATCCAATGCAGCATCTCCAGTTATGCAACTTGTGGTTATTTAACCCCAAAATGGCCAAGCAATAAGAAAATGGGAGAGAGGAATGGAAGAGACAGATTGGTAGAGATGCACTAGGCAAAGATAATTAGGACCTGCTAGACCTAATGGTCTGCTGATACCTATTATCTGATTATGATGGTCCCAAGAAAAAGCCACATAAATTCATTTATTCTGGTAATTTCATGACTATAAACTTTCAGGCACTTCCCACTTCTGTAAAGGGTGAGATATTCTAGGGATCATTGCAGCTATGTTGATTCTAATGAGATGAAAGAAAGCACTGGAGACTTATGACATGTTTTTAACATTTGGTTATTTATGACTGTACAAGTACAGCACTGCATTATGCCGTACTAGATCTCAGATCCCAAGGTACTTCAGCCATTAGATAGCGCTGTCTCCTTCATATCGTCTGGACTAAAAACTATTATCTCTTCACATGCATGCATGCATGCATGATCATGTGCACACACACACACATAATCCTCAACTGAGAGAGGTTGTCTCTTCCTCTAAGCTCTGATAGTTTATCAACTGAGTTATCTGGAAGGCTACCCCTCCCCAGAAAGATCTGGTCACAGTATTCAGACTGCAAGCAAACCCTCAACAACAAAATACACTATTGCACATGATTTTTCAATTCCATTCACTACCAGTTCACTTACCTGGAGGCCAGTTCAAATCACTGCATATATTGGCTGCCTGTCACCATGTGGTGCATACACCATTTGTATACAAGGGCTTGCTATGTGGACTGGGACATTTCCCCAAACTGCCCAGTAGATGATCACTCCTTACATTACATCTACGATGGAGTACTATCAAAGTTTGCAAGCTCAGATATTTCATTCAGTTCCTTCTTTTAGTGAAAACCTATTCTGTAAATATTAGAGAAAACAACCTGTGCAGTAGATCACAAACTGCAAGGAAATAGCTATGTGAAAGCAATCATCTCATGGTTTTCATGAGCTTATGTAAGTTTCAAAACTTACTGAAAATTTGCTTTTGATACGTTTATATAGCATATGGCAAATAAACGTCTAATTAAGATGCTTTTTAAAATTAAGATGTACGTGTATTTCTGAGCTGTTAGTGTGGGTATATTAAAAGACTCTCATCAGTTTTTGTCTATACCACTTTATCTATGCAATTGGTTGTTCCTTTGATTTCTGATTTGCTTACATGTACCCAGTGTTAATCAGTGGCAGAAGAAAAAAGAGGCTTTGGTTAGTTTGGGTTCTTGATTTGCCTTTGTTTTTTCAGTCTTGGATTATAACATCAATAGTACATACTGTTGAAACAGGAGAGTGACAAACATTCACAGAGAATAACTAATGTTTTCCCAGTTCTTCTGCTAGAAGAACACTGGAAAGGCTTTCTAAAGTGACTGTTGAGTGGCTCATTGAACTTATTGAGCTGGAGCTGATTGCAATAATCATTATAGTAGAGGATTTACAAGTTTGGGAGGCAGCATTAATTTCCCAGAGATTGCTGTGATAAGTGTATCACACAGACACAACAAGCATTTGTTTACTGCATGCGAGGGTGGCATGCTGTGTCTAGCAAGCCAACTTCTAGCCTCCACTGTGAAAAATGATGCCTATCAATCATTAAAAAATCTTCAAAACTCAGCCAGGTATGCCCGAAAATTGACCTGGCTTTTAATATTGAAGTCAAAGCTGTTCTACACTGTCACATTAGCCTACCATTTAAAGCCACTGAAGAATAATAGTTATCTTCTTCCAGTTCTCCATTTAAATCAATGAATACTTCAATGTGAGGCTTTTTCTCTGGTATTAACATAACTCATTCACTCATCCACTACTGTGAGTCCAGACTATGTTCGTTAATAGATAGATATGGAGGCAAGCAGAGTCACTGACCACATCATCAAATATTTCTCCAGTCAACCTGCTCTCCCAACCCATTACTCTTTCCTTCACCATTCCTCCCCCCTTCCTTTAAAACTGACACATTTAGTGGCGAAGCCAAGTCATTTTCACCAGTTACTGACTGACTTACTTCTAGACCACCTTTCAGTCATAACGACTCAAAAAGCCATAATGAAGTATGTCAGCTTCAGGGGAAGAAACAATGAGATTATTCAGACCTTCTCACCAGCCCTCTAACTGTACCAGCTGTTACAGATTTATTCTTCAGTGACCAGAGACAGGCCCTTGCCTTGTCAGTTCATTCTAAAAACTAAAGAACTTTTATGTCCACCCGCACATGTCCTCATGAATTAAAAAAATCCCGCCTCTAAATCCCTCATCCTTTTTTGCAGTACAATAGTGGCAAAAATGGTGATATAATGGGAGCTTAGGAAGAGCTTCCAGGTTCCTCAAAGAGCTTATCCCAGTGGCTTGCTTAGGAACTCTAGAGGTTATTAACATATTATACAGCATAGGCCTAAATGGCCTAACTGCAACTGCACAACACTTCTTCCCAGACATCACCAGGAGACAGAAGGCCTCTCCTCCAAACATTAAAACCTTCTTAAATGTATCATCCTTTGTAACTCTTTACCACAAATGGCAAAGTCAGGGGAAAGGGATGGATGGTTGAAGTTTCTTTCATTTACCAGCTGTGGTACTGCTATAAAATGGTTTGGAGAACTTTTGCCCCCAAAGGAAAGAAGTGTCCCAGATCTGTGTCAAAAACATGGAGAGGGGAGTTTCTGAGAGCCAGTATGGTGTAGCTGTTAGGAGCGGAGACTCTAATCTGGGAGAACAAGGTTTGATTGTGGCCCCCAGGTTTTAGGTGAGGAGGGAGAGGTCCTACTGGCATGTATCATGACCCTGTATAACAAAACAGACACATAACAAATTTGGAATAATTTGTGGAATAAAATGACCACAACTTTATTGGTTACAGCTGTAAGAAGCATTAGTGCAGCATGGGCCCCCTGGATTCGGAGCAATGGCTGGCCTGCACCAGTTGATGTACCCCATCAAACCCAGCCTGCTGGCTTGGGTGGATAACTGTGGGATGACAGGTTCCTGAAGCCCACATGGACGTTTGCCCCTCAGTGATCTCCCCTGCCATCTGCTCATGAGTGCAAGCGCTGGTAGTCCTGGGGCAGGCTTCCTCCATAAGACCTCATGCCAAGACCGCTTAAGGGGGTCCCCGTATCCAGGAAATGGCACACAGGGACAAATTGCAGGGTTCCAGTCACCTTGGGACCCTGTGATTAGTCCCTGGGGACGTGGGAAGGCCCAATTTTCCTGCTGCTCTATGCCCTGCCCCCCAGTCTCTGGACAACACTCCTCCCCCTACTTGGCATCACAAAAGTCGGACCCCTCTAAGTCAGGCCCTCCCCACTTTCCCACTCCTCCACATGCAGCTGCTGGTGTGACCTTGGGTCAGTTAGAAGTTCATTCAGAGCTGCTGTCGCATGAGCAGTTCTCAAAAGAGCTCTCTCAGCCCCACCTACATCACAGGGTGTCTGCTGTGGGGAGGGGAAGGGGAAGGGAAAGGAGATTGTAAGCCGCTCTGAGACTGCTTTGGATAGTGAAGAGCAGGGTATAATCCAATCTCCTCCTCCTCCTCTCCTTCACAATAAGAAGGGTGGAATCCAGCAAGAAGATATACTCATACTGGGCATCCTTCCCTTTCCCAGCTGCACAAAGTCTGAATTAATGAGTTGCCACTAAATGAAGTTTGGAGCCATGGAGACCAGCTCAATCTCTGCATGAATTTGTGGCAGACTGAACTTGGGTCTTCCATTTCACCCAGTGCACACGCACACTCTCTCTCTTTCTCCCCCCCCCCTCTGCAATTTGTTTCCTTGCAGCTTCATAGTGGCTTATCGGAGCCATGCTGGGCTGCTGCTTCTGGCTCTTGCAAGGGAAGTGTTACATGATTCCCTGGGTTGACTCAATTTGTGTGCCAGGCATTAGCAAAGAAGGAAAGATTCTGGCAAGGGGAGAGCAGGCAGGCAAAGAAGGCTAGTCTACCTAAAGTGACCAGACTCGTAGCCACAGTGGGGCATTTTGGGGGCCTGCCTCCTTAATTAAAAGCTACACCCCGCAAATGGCCGTGCCAGGAACCTTATTTTTGAGGAGAGACCCTTGCTGCTGGCAGCAGCTGCAGCTTGCCCTTGGGCTTCCCTCTCCCCACCACTGTGGGATTTGGGGGGCGGCATCATGGGACCTGGGAAAAGACAACTCAGAAGGAATTTAAATGCCTTTTGACTTTTTCCCACAGGACAAGAAAACTTTGAAGGGCAGTCAAGAGTGGCACCTTCTGTACATCTCCAACAATCTCCCTTTCTCCTAGCCCAGTCCTGCTGTATACCACCGAGGTCATGGTGAGTCTTTCAAAAGCATTCCAAGGAGCCTTTGGGAAACATGCAAATTAATTTAAATGCCCTCTGAGCTGTTTTTTCCTTAGGAACTGACATGTTCACTGCCTTGTCCCTTGAAAGGAAGGGCTAGAAACAGGCTCAGAGCCTCCCCCTTTAAAGACAGGCATTCAGATTAATTTAATTAACTGTAATTTAACTGCCCCCTTAAACATTTAGATGCCCCCTGAACAAAAAATTCCTGGCTATGGGCCTGAAGGTGACTCACACTGGAAGGAGCATGAAAGGCAAATTAGGTATTTACAAGGGGGGGACCCCGCAATACTTGCGGGAGGGAGGCAGAGGAAGCAGGAGGAGGAGGTAAGTACCCCCCCATCCTGCTGGTTCCCCCGTCTCCTCCACCCCCACTTGCCTTCCCCCCTTGCCTCCCCCCCCCCGCTCCTCGCCGCTTGGCACTCTGGCAAGTTTTCACCGCCAAGGCTGGGGGGAGGCTACAAATCAAGGCAAGAGGGACTCTGAGCATGTGCAAAGAGCTGAGTGACACCCACAATCCCCTACTTATCTTTCCCTTAAAGGGGGGGGGGGAAAGGGAGCCTCCACGTCCCACGGCAGTCTACCTCCGCACGCCAGGCGCTGCCCGGGGTCCCTACCTGCCGAGGAGGTGTCTTCACGGTCCGAGCTGCCGCTGGTGGTCCTGTCACGGCCGCCCCCTTGCTCGGGGCCATTGCTGCAGCTGGCCGACTCCCGCTCTCTGGAGGGGCGCTGGGGACGGCTTCGGGCTGCGGGAGGCGACGCGGCTGCCCGGTCCCAGCACCGGCTGCCCCTCTGGGCGCGGGGTGGCGGGACAGGGGGGTTCGAAGCCGGCACGGGCGCGAACTGGCCTCCTCCTCCTCCGCCGCATCCTTCCCACACTCGCGGGTGGCCCAGCGCTGCCTCCAGGTAGCCCGCCTTGAACTTCTCTTCGTTGCTGGTTCCCCCCCCTTCCTGGCCCCGAAGCGAGGGCCGAGCGGTGCGCCACTCGGCCCTCGCTGCTGCTTCGCCCCCCCCCCATCGCAGCGGCGGTGAGGGAGTTTGCAGAGTGTCCCCTGCACATGCGCAGGGGACGCTCTGTCAGTTTCGGGGGGATTTAAACATCCCCCCGGTTTTTTTCACACTTTAAGATTTTTGTGCACATGTGGGGACCGCCCCACGTGTGCACAAACCTCTCCCTGCCCCCCAGGTGGCCCAGGAGCGCGGATTTAGATATCCACACGCACGGGGCCACTTCAGTATTAGTATATATATTAGTGGCAGCTGGGAGGAGGGATGCTGCTGTTGACTTTTGGGGCCTTTCACCTCATCTCCCAAGTGCTGAACAGATCACCCAGTAGTAATACTATGTTCCCAATTTCTGTATATTCTGTATGGATAGGCACTGGAGTTGTCAAAGGGAAAACAGGGAAATGTTAAGTGGCATATGGGACTACAGTGATAAATTAACTTCCAGACATTTGCAGAGGAACCTTGCTAGTGCACCACAAAAGGGCCCTATTTTGGAAACATTCATCATTAACACTAATGAAGATGTTCTTTGGGGACTTTGTGAAGAAGGGGCATAGAGCAAAAATGGTATTTTTAAAAAACAACAACAATATACCCCAAGATTTCTGTAATCTGAGTTCACCAACCTGTTCATTTAGTTTTGCTTTAACCCATTGCCATGAATATCTAATACTGCCTATGAATTATTACTCAGTGTTGTATAAACGTGACCTTTTCAGTATTCCAAAATTTAATAAGAAAACTCCTTCTTCTTGACATGCTAGCAGCAACTACTAGCAACACTGAACATGCTGATTCCAAAATCTACTGAGTCAATTTCTTCTAATGAGTTGTAAAGCTTACACTTATTGTTTATTTCCTTATCTTGTACTGTTGGGACATCCATATCCAGATTAAAAACAAAGAAACAGAATTTTAAAAACTTAAGCTTAATAAATAGTCAGATAAGAACAAACACTTTGGTTCTGTTTTAAAGGAGTGCATATCCAAGCCTTATCCAGAATTTTTGTTCAAATGCTGTGCAGGCAGATAATTGAAGAGTTTAAAGAATAGTTTGGGGACTTGGTGCGATAACAGTTTCAATGTGAACTTGAACAAGTATACGGATGTTGCATGTAAAAAACACCAATCAGCCACACATAAGTATGCAGAGGACGTGTGTCCACAGCAGTGTAGAGAAAGCTTACACTGGGAAAACTCAAGATGGTTGGTCTGTAGCAGTAGAAAAGAGCAAGAGAGACTGCTGAATTGCAACTGATAATGAAGCTCAAGACAATGCATCCACTTGGATTGAATGGAGACCTAGGTTTCCTGTTTCATTACCAATGCTGATTTCTCCACACCTATTACTCCTCTGCATATCTCACCTAAATCCAATCACACCTTCTATTGTCATTTGCCTGCTACTGTCATTTGGTATCTGAAATCACTTTCCAAAAGGACAGATGGACTCCCATTCTAGCTGTATCTGAAGAAGTGAGCAATGACTCACGAAAGCTCATACCCTGTCATACATTGGTGTCAAACACCAAGTTTGTTCGTCTTTAAGGTGCTATTGGACACTCTCACTGTTTTCTACTGG
The DNA here is from genome assembly GCF_001447785.1 of Gekko japonicus. Taxonomy (NCBI): domain Eukaryota; kingdom Metazoa; phylum Chordata; class Lepidosauria; order Squamata; family Gekkonidae; genus Gekko; species Gekko japonicus. Next base: position 486,137 of record NW_015163103.1, on the reverse strand, counting down.
GAAAACTGTATTTTGCACAAGATGATGTTATGGGAGAACGGGAAGTATGTTCTTCCTATTTAGTCAGCATCACTGGTAAGCTTTAAGCAGTTCACAGAATTAGTAGGGGTTCACAGCCATCCAGCCGGAACATCTATCTCATTGCACAGTGATATTCTCTAGGAGGGCTCCCAGATTTTTTGTGGACAGATCAAAGGAACTGTGACAAGACTGTATTAAGGGGGAAATCTACATGAAATAGCAACCTGATACTTATTTTAATTGTTACCCCAGTTACCCAGAGAGCCAGTTTGGTGTAGTGGTTAAGTGCGCGGACTCTAATCTGGGAGAACCAGGTTTGATTCCCCACTCCTCCACTTGCACCTGGCTGGATGATCTTGGACAAGCTGTAGTTCTGATAAGAACTGTTCTTGAAAAAGCAGTTTCTGTCAGAGCTCTCTCATCCCCACCTACCTCACAGGGTGTCTGTTGTGGGGAGGGGAAGGGAAAGGAGTTTGTAAGCCACTCTGAGACACCTTTGGGTAGTGAAGGGTGGGGTGTAGATCCAATCTCTTCTCTTCTTCTTCTTCTACCCCAGCCTTATGACTGGTCCAATTATTATGATTTTTGGATATTGAAACATTTGTACATACTTTGGCTTCCCTTTGATCCTGACAGAACAGCTCTTATAAACACTCCTGGTGCTACTAAAGCCTGCTTCTCATGTTACAAAATGAATGGGCAGGTGTCTCGTATAATGTATTTAACATACTTTTTTGACCTAAAGTACACTGTGGCATAAAGAGTTGTACTTGACCCTGGATCCGCACTGTGATATACAGTAAGACATGCATTACTTTCAAACATTATGTGGTTCATTGCAAAATTTTCCATTTTCTTTATGTTCATATCTGGATATTAATCAGCTCATTCTTAACAGAAAAATATAAAACAATTGCTTTGATTAGTTCATAATGCTAAATCAAAAACAAGTGCTCTTAATAAAGTGTTGTTAGGTGAATCATTATTTCCATACACACAATATGCATATGCATCTGAATTCATGCCCAGCTTTTGATAGAGTAGCATAGTAAACTGATGTTTACTATGCTTTGGCCATTTCTCTTAAGATCATGTTTTGTCAAGGGACTTAATGGGACTTATTTTGCTATTGAGCTACAGAAGTGATGAAACCAATGCAAATAAATAGGCAATTAAGATATTGACTGTTGCCTCCCATTATCTTCACTCCCTCTGTACCATTATCTTCACTCCCTCTGTAAAAAATGGCCAAATTAGAAAAAGCAATGTCCTGTCTCAGCCCACCTCATTTCACTTCCATTTCACCCTTCATTTTCAGTATGATTTACAACAGTGGTTCTGACTACTTGTCTGAAGCTTTTGTAGCCCATATATTTGTTTGTGTTGGTCATCAACAGTAGCACTGACTTTGAGATGGGGTTTTTATTGAGGCATAAATGTATGTCTGGACTGTGGTACTTCAGTATCCAGGAGCTCACACATCTGAATTTCCTTCATAAAACATTATCTGCATCTAGACAACTAGGCTAGATTTAGAACAGTTCTTCCTGACATCTGGTCATTTTTCCATATGGAAAAGAGCCTCTATCTGCAGTCAAAATGGTACAGTTCAGGCACAGAATTTTCAACATGGCTCAGTCTCCCTCAGTTAATGGGAGGTTGTTTTTTTATTCTTCCTCTGGAAGCAGCATTGGCCCCATTCCTGACTGGCAACAACAAAACTGCCTCACAGAGAGAAATTATATCCTATACAGTAAAACTGTTTGGTTTGGGTCTTCAGTAGTCTTTTCCACATAGGTGCCAGAAGATGCTAGTTGACAGCTGCAGTTGTACTATTCAAACGTGCTCAGTTACAAGATTGACAGTTCCCACATTTTGGCAAGGAAATATTAGTTCACTCATAGGCCTTTATTGGCATATCATCAGTCATAAGGTATATAAAACATTGTACCATAAAATTAAATCTAAGATTCCATAGTACAATCAAAATAGTATTATCTAAAATTTTGAATCTTAAGAACTTCTTTTTTTAAAAAAAATTTTTTTTTATTTAGGATATCATCAAATATCAACATTTGTTATACATTTTCATCCTACCCTCCTCCCTTCCCCCCTTACATGGCCTCCCACAGTGCTACAACCTCCTGCAAAATTCTTAAATTCCTTCTCCCCCCCTTTTTAAAGTTCAATAGGTAACTAATCTCTTCATATATAGATTTTTCTATTTCTTATTCTATATTGGTAAATTTTAACATTCAATAATTATCAAAGCAAAATAATTTGTCTCTTACATTTAACATTCAATAGTTATCAAAGCAAAATAAATTGTCTCTTACATTTCAGTACTTCTCCAAATAGTCTTTTCAATCTTTCCAAGCTGCTAAAAAGTCCTCTGCTTCCATATTGTTAAGTTTTCTTGTCATCTTATCCATTTCAACCATAAAAAGTAGTTTTTTAATCCAATCTCCAATCTCCGGGACTTTGTCTTGCTTCCAACATTGAGCATATGCCAATCTGGCAGTTGTAATCATATACCACATCAATGTCCTTTTTGCCACATTGACCTCTTCCATTTTTAGTCCCAAAAGAAATATTTCCGGTTCTTTCTTAAATTTACAATTCACAATTTTTTCCATTTCAGCATGAATCTCAACCCAATTTTTTTTAGCTTTTTCACAAGTCCACCACATATGATAAAATGAGCCCTCAGCCTTTTTACATTTCCAACACTTGTTTGACATATTAGTATTCATATCGGCAATCTTTTTTGGTGTCATATACCATCTGTACATCATCTTATAACAATTTTCTTTTAAGTTATTACATGTTGATATTTTCAATGCATTTTTCCATAAATATTCCCATTATGACATCATTATTTCTTTATTCATATTTACCGCCCATTTTACCATTTGTTCTTTAACTATCTCATCTTCTGTGTACCATTTTAACAGTATTTTATACATTTTTGAGATAAGTTTTTTACCTCCCTCAAACCATACATTCTCAATATCATTATACTTTTTTCTAAAACCAAAGGTCTTTTTATCTTTTTTAAACATATTAATTTGTCTATATTGAAACCAACCGTATTTAAAAGCTAAGTCTTCTTCCATTTTCATTTCATATGACTTTCCAACTGGCTTCAACATATCTTCATATTGTACCCAGTCTTCTCCCTTATAAATCAAAAAAGGTTTTATTTCCTCTGCCGGAACAATCTAAAGAGGTCTCTCATCCGAGAAGTACCTCCTATATTTATTCCATGTGTCAAAAAGCACTCTTCTAATGTAGTGGTGTTTTCACTTTTTCATACCATAAGTAGGCATGCCAGCCAAACTTACAATCATGACCTTTTAACGCCAACAGCTTCTTATTATTTAACATAGCCCATTGCTGCAGCCAAACTAAAGTACAATCTAAAGTTTGGTAACTGGAATCCTCCTCTCTCTTTTGCATCACATAAAATTTTCATTTTAATTCGTGGTTTCTTCTCGGCCCATACAAACTTTGATATTTCTCTTTGCCACATATTAAAAATCTTCACATCTCTTATTATTGGGATTGTCTGGAACAGAAACATTAGCCGTGGTAAGGTATTCATTTTGACCACAGAAATTCTTCCCATTAGTGACAAGTTCAATGTGTTCCATTTCTTAATATCTTGTTGTATTTTAATCCAAAGCTTATCATTATTATTTTTATACAAATCTATATTCTTCATTGTCAAATCAATTCCTAAGTATTTAGTCTTTTTTACCACTTCACATTGAACCAACCTCTGTAGCTCCTCTCTTTTCTTTTCTGTCATATTCTTGCACATCACCTTTGACTTTTCTTTGTTCAAATAGAAACCTGCCAGGTCACCAAATTCTTTTATTTTCTTTAGCAGTGATGGTAAATTCTGTAAAGGGTCTTCAACCATAAACATAACATTATCTGCAAAAGCCCTGTATTTATATGAAAAACCCTTGTTAGTCAAACCTTCTATAGTCTTATCATCTTTTATTTGCTTCAGTTGAATCTTAAGAACTTCTGTAAGAAACTTGGCAACATCATTCATTAGTGATCTCAGGGATCAAATCATTCAAGAGAAGTTGACATGCTGACTTATTACTCAAATAACTTTTAGGATGAAGCCAAGTTAGAAGGAATTTTCCACGAGGTAGCTCATACAGGGGGACAATTATGTGCTCAATCGTGTCCAGGGAGTTAAGACCACAGGGGCACATCTGTTCTTGTCTTGGGATTTGATGATATCTGCCATAGAGTATTCTAGAGGGAAATGCGTTAACCCTGGCCAGAAGAAAAGCTCTGCGATGAAGAGGGATATCGAGATTATAAAAATATTGGGAGATCTTGCCTAAAAGGTTAGAAAGGCCGAGCATGGCAGGTGAACAAATATAAGGTTGGGTAGGGTTTAACTTTTGCAGATCAATGTCTACGAGTCGTCGTTTGATTAGTTTAAAAATATGAGTTTCATTGGTTAGGGCTAGGTCTTCAAGAGGAACACCAAGTTGACTTAATTTGGATATAATTATGGAGTCCCAGGAGGAATTTTGCAGTTCTTTTTGCAAAAAAATGATAAAAGGGAACCCAGCTCAGCTTTAAAGTAGATCCTGAGCCAGTAGCGTGTTGTTGAGATCCAGGCCTTGGTCTCAATCAAAATTTGGCTAATTTCAGAGCAGATTGCAAGATAAGGCATGCATTTGGGGACACCCATTATTTGTCTAAGAAAGATTGCTTGGATGTTCTCCACACCACGGTTAAGGGCAGTGAACCAAACAGGGATTCCGAACAGGACCTGAGATAGAATCGTAGAGTTAAATACTCTGATTGCAGCAGGGCCATATTGATTGCCATTGGTAAAAAAGAAGGATCTAAGTTGCTTTAGAGAGATCCTCACTAGTTTTATAGTCCTACTTCTGTGGGTTGCCCAACTGAGATTGTAGTTGCAAGTTACACCAAGATATTTATAACTTTTAACTTGTTGAATTCTGACATTGCCAATTGAAGGGAACCCATTTTTTTTAAATACTACCACATTTGTCTTGGTATAGTTGATTTTAAGCAGATTTAAGTGGTAATAGTTGTTAAAGGCTTCTAGATATCTTTGAAGTCCAATTTTTGTGAAAGATAAAATAGCAGTATCATCTGCATATAAAAGGATGGGTCCTGATTTGCCTCCTAGTTTGGGTGAATGACCGTTCACAAGCTCAAGTGAGCATGCCAAATCAGAAAGAAATAGGTTAAAAAGAAGGGGGGTGAGGACACATCCTTGTTTAATACCTTTCTTAGATGGGATTTTATTGGTCAGCCAACCATCTGGAGAATACTTAACTTGACTCATTGTGGCTGTATGTAATTTTTTTTAGAAGGAATAGGAGATGTAAGTCAATTCCTAGTTTGAGCAGTGTATCCCATAGTTTTTCTCCTGAGATTGAATCAAAGGCACTTTTTAAGTTGATGAAGGCTACAAAGAGGGTGTTTTTTTTGCCTAGAGAGAATCAGACAATGATTTGTGTTTGGAGAAGCCAATTTTTTTTGGCGCTATGATGGCATTAGATTGGACCCAGTCGAGTAAGTGATGTTCTAGGTGCTTCACATATAATTTCCCCACGATTGATAGAAGGCTGATAGGGTGAAAATTTTCAGGTAAGTTAGGATCACCCTTCTTGTAAATTGGGATTATGATTGAATTTAACCATGAATTTGGGAGAACCACATTAGTTGGTCACACCACATTTTCAAAATAGCCAGATTCTACATATTGGCTGGCTTTGTGGTTGCCACTCTGGTAGGCCGATTAGGGTAGTGAGATTCTGAATCTATTTACAGTATTTTTTGCTTGTTCTTTCCAGCCTTTAACTGATAGAGCTGCCCCTTCCTCCCTCTCTGCATAAAACAGCATGGGAATAGTTGGTCACTTTGAAGCTGAGCAAATTGGCTGGAAGAACAAGCAACTGGGACAATCATGTGACATATTATCCAAATTGATACCCATGTCCTCTACACATGCAGGGTCAGACTGTGTCACTGGGATAATTATAGTGGGGTCAAACAGTCTGGTGGATACAAAATCACAATTTGATACAGCACTCCAATTAAGGAATGAATTTTATTGTTACGGCGCTTAGCCAGCAATATAAAACCATAGGAATAAAAATAAATTACAATGGCCTAATAGTAAAATTTCCAAAATGCAACTAGGTACTAAAAAATAACATTGTACAATCATTTTGGTCACTAAAACCAGACTTAAAATTACACTGCAATAAAACACCGTAAAAGGAAATAAACTAAGATGATTTGGGAACAGTAAAAGTTAAAATCAAATAGTCCTAACCTGAGTGACAACCAGGGCACTGATGAGCTTTTACAACCAAGGAGCAAAATTTCGCAATCTGATGGAGCGCTGTATGTTCAAGGTTAAAAAACAAGTTCTCCATCTTATCCTGATCAGAAGTGCCTGCCAAAAAAGGCTCAATGAGTTTTGTGCGCGCCTCTTCAAATAACGGGCACCTTAAGAATACATGCTCCTGAGATTCGATCTCCCCCAACACGCACATACATAACCTCTCTGTTCGGGGTAATTTTTTAAATTTGCCCTCAAGAACTGCAGAAGGTAAGGCAGAGCATCTAGCCAAAGTGTAAACCCTTCTGAGTTTGCGGGACTCCAGAACATCTAAATATGGGGCCTGCACAACAATGTATTTATTACTAGTTGGCGCTATAAAAGTTGGAGACACCTGTAGATCTAGTTGGCGTTCGGTGTCCTTGATCCTCTGCTTAATTTCTAACTTAGCTCGGTCACCACCCATTTTCAAAAGCGCTTGAGGAGAATACCCCAAGAGTGAAATTTTTCGCTTAACAGCGACCAGCCATTCAGATTCAAAGGAATCAGTCAGAATCAGAGGCACTAGTCCACACGGATTTAAATTTATCTTCAACCAATAGAAGATGGAGTATAAGGCGATCATGGCTTCGACCTTCAGCATGCCCGTCTCTAGCCTTACCATTGCATTAGATACGCATCTAGGAACTTGAAGCACTGCTCTTAAAAACTTCGATTGAACTAGCTCCAAGGGGGCATAGCTAGAGGAAGGCGCTCCAAGCAGCGTACCATAAAGCATCTGGGCAAGTGTTTTAGCCTTAAAAAGTTTTATAGCTGCTGGTACAAAGTATCCCCCTTGGGATCTGAAAAACTTAAGTATACCGTGAGAGGATTTTTCACCCGAGCATGCTGCTGCCTGGCTATGGGCAGTCTTAGATCCAGAGGCTTGGATGATCATGCCTAGGTAGCGAAAGCTAGCTACCTGTTCAAGATTCTGGCCGTTTACACTCCACTTTCTTAATTTGGGTCTCCTGCCAAAGGCCATCACCTTTGTCTTCGCATAGTTAATATCCAGCTCCTGATCACTGCAATAGCTAGCGAACTTCTTAAGTGCCCTTCTCAATCCAATTGGGGTTCTAGAAAGAATAACAGCATCATCGGCATATAAAAGTATAGTAATGGAGTGCTGAGCTAGTTTAGGAGGGTGAAAATCTACATCATTTAGATATCCAGCAACATCATTGAGGTAAAAATTGAATAGAGCAGGAGCTATCATACAGCCTTGCCTAACTCCCTTTAAAGTGGGAATTTTATCAGTCAAATGGCCCAACCTGGTATATCTAACCCTCAAAGATGTTTGTTCATGAAGGGCACGAATGAGCGCTAAAAGTCTCCTGTCTATTGTAGAGGCTTCAAGTTTTCTCCATAATATAGATCTAGAAATGGAGTCGAAGGCCGCTTTAAGATCAATAAACGCAGCGTAAAGTGACGAGGGGCCCTTGCCAGAGTATTTGTCAATGAGATGCCGAAGAAGAAGGCAGTGGTCCATTGTCGACCTACCCTGCCTAAACCCAGCTTGTTCCTGGTTCAATATATCCTCTTTCTCCAATTAAGGAGGAAAAATGAAGAAGAGTATGTTTTCATACGCCACTTTTCTTAAGGAGTCTCGAAGTGCTTACGATCACATTTCCTTCCTCTCCCCATAACAAGCATCTTGTGAAGTACCTGGGGACTGAGAGAATGGTGACTGGCCCAAGGTCACTTGGTGGGCTTCATATGGAGGGGTGGGGAATCAAACTCAGTTTTCTAGATTAGAGTCCGCTGCTCTTAATCACTGCAACATGCTACTGTGAAAATGAGCCAGGCTCTTAAAAAGAAATAATCTTTATTTCCCTAACAAAATGCAAGACCAGAAAGGTGAAATGCCAGAGAAAGCAAAAACCTGAAACAATTTCGGAATACAGCAATGCAATCCTAGCAATGTTATCATTAGTTGTTGCGTGGTTGGGATGAATGGGGAATCTATGGGGAAATAAGTTGTGAAAAGAAAAAAAAAAGATATACATTGTCTTATCCAGAAGAGAAGAGTCCATGGGGAGGTGATCCAGGGCAAAAGGGAAGGGAAGCTGATCCAGGGAGAAATGAAATCCAAACCAAAACCAGCTAAGAAGCTGGGGACTCATACGGGATTCAGTGATTCAGAAAAAGGGCAACGTTCTGGGAAGCAGGCCAAAGCTGAGGAAACAGGCTCAGATACAAAACCATCCACCATGCTGGAGAAGTTTGAGATGCTTCTTTTGTAGGGGATGGAACAGTGAGTACTAAGATCCAGAATGGTCAAGACGCAGTGTTCCCTCTAAGCTGAGTTAGTGTGAACTAGCTCACAGTTTTTTAGCCTCTGGCTCACACATTTCTCTCTTAGCTCAGGAAGGATGGCTCCAGAGCAAACTAATTTATGCAGTAGTTAAATTGCTTGCTCACAACTTTAATGCCAGTAGCTCACAAAGTGGAACTTTTGCTCACAGGACTCCACAGCTTAGAGGGACCATTGGTCAAGAGTGCAGGGTACAGAACCCAGGAAGAGGTATGTGAATTCCAAGCGGGTGACTGAGTTACCATGGCAGGGGACCAGTTCAGGGCTAACCTGTCAAAGGCAGAATAGTAGCTCGATGGTATTTTCCTAGGTGCAGGATTGAATCATGGAGGTAGGCTATGTAAAGAAGAGTGTTCTGTAGCCTTAGGCTATTATCCAGTGAACTTGAGTCAATCAGGCTTTACTGTAAGGGATCTTCTGGAAGCTGAGAACAAAAGGCCTTAGATGGTGTACTTTTTGGAGCATTCTAGCAGGTGGGCTAGTCCCATGTCAAGCATCTACAGGAAATTTCTGCTAGTTCAGCCCCTTCCCCCCATTTTGATATCAAGGTGGATTGTTTCATCCAGGCTTCTAGCAGCTAGAACATCTCTTGGGGGGTATGCAAACATGGGGATGGCCTCACCTGCAACACCACCATCATGCACAAAGAAAGGGAGAATCTGAACACTTGGAGGCTGAGGATGGTTGGTTCCAGGAACCAGCCCAAGAGGAAGTAGCTGGAGAGAATATGAGGCAGGACCATCCTTCTCACCTTCTTCTGGGAAAGTAGCCCTCTCTCTTTCCTTGGACTTGCATGAGTCTAACCCCAGAACTATCTGCAGCACCAAAAAGTCCTCCTCTAGAAACACATTGAGTCACCAGGCAATGGGAAGTACTCCAGACCAGCTGGAGTGCTCTGCCATAAAATGTGGCCACTTTAAACTCCAAGCAGCATTCTCCAAGGAGGCTAGACATGAAACACATTATCTTCCCACAGATCTGTTTAAGCTCCTGGCTCTACAAAAGTGTTATAGCAAATCTTTCAGGACCAAACCAGACAAGATCCTGGCAGTTTCATGTCTGGAGGTCCCATTGGTCTCCAACCCCCCCCCCCCCGTTAATAACTGGCACATGGGCTGTGGTGGGGTTTTTTTTAAAAGCAAACTTTCCCACACTGTTTTCCTATCCCCTAATGACCATGAATCTGTTTGCCCCATTCATGAAAACCCACTTGTCCTGTATAAGGATCTGCATATTTGTAGCCCAGTGGGGGTGATTTTGTAGTCAGAAAACTGCATACAACTTTCCTAGTTTCATCTTGTTTAACCATAAACTGCTGGTACCAGAAACTTTTCATTCACTCTGCACTGTCATGAGCCTCACCACGGTTGGACCCCTTTGTTTGTTGTGTCTTCCCTTGCTACATTCTCTCATGGACAGTGGCCCCAAACAGGTCAGTTACTGCCCTCACTAGATGAAATCAACGGTGGTATGGAAAATAAGCATGTAATATTCCATATTATGAATACAGATATAAATGGGGTGAGACCTATGGGGAATCAGCAATCATGCTTCTCTGGTAACTGAAAATAAGTGAAAGTGTGACAGTAATAGTATGTGTTAGTAAGTGTGCCTATACTTATACAAGAGGAAACAGCATTAGGATTCATCTGAGAAGTTAACATAATTGAGTGACCAGTTACCAGCATTAATGAAAAAAGGTTTGGGAAATTCTGTGATGTAAGATACTTTTAAAAGAGCTTTAGATGTTTTAACAAAGCAGAATAAATTGTTTTGTACTTGTAGACAGTCATGTGATGTAGTCATCTTTCCTTCCTCAAAATGTTAAATAGGACTGTCGTAGAAAATGGTAGTTGCCTTGAATTTCTTGATTTATAATATTCTTACCTGGCATACAAAACTCATTAAGCATGACAATATTTACCGAAGATGCATTCTAAATGAGAAAGGCCTTACTGGAGCAATAACTATTCTGCTTGCAAGTTTTATGAATGCAATGAGTTTGAGCTATCATGTTACCTGATTAAGTGTTATTTACACCTTTGTTCTCTCTACACTTATTGCCACTATGAAAATCCCTTTGCGGAGATTTGTTCCTGTCCTTCTGTACCATTGATTTTGCTTTTAAATAAATAAATACTTATTCTGATGACTGTTAATTAGCAGACAAATTTATTTTGTATTTCCACATGCCACTCTGCCATACATCTTTGTAATATCTGTGCACCAGAGGCTACTTAAGTCCACTGAAGCCTACTGCAAAATGTCAGTTCATGTAATAGCTGTTAGGGATGGGCACAGACTGGAAAATGCAGTTCGGTTCATGGTTCATAACTGAACCATGAACTGAACCATGAATCATACCAGGAAGTTTGTTCATGAATTGTATTGGTTAATGGTTCATGGCCCTGCAAAACCCATTGAAAGGGACTGCAGTCCCTTTCAACGGGGTCTGCAGAAAGCCCAAGAAACAGCTGAGCCATGGGGAGCACCTTGCTCCCCACCGCGCAGCTTTTGCAGGGAACAGAAAATAGGGGGTTTAAGGGACTTGGAGTCCCTTTAAACCCCTGCTTTCTGTTCCATCCACAAACCTCCACAAACTGCTTTAAAAGTTTAATGACGTTTGTGATGGTAGGCCTGTCACAAACTTCTGTTCATGCACAACAAATAGAGCAAAATTTGTGATGAATTTTGCTACAGAGTTCGGTTCATACCCATCCCTAGTGCCTTTCTTTGCATGGTGTTGTGTTCTTTCCTCTTACCATGCAAATAATCACATGGATGAAGGATGAGCTCTCTTATGGTGCCCAGTTCACAGTCAGAGTGGCATCCAATTCGCACCATTTTTCCTTTAAGAAGGGGAGGGGGGATTGTGTAGATATGGTTCCTGCATGATCGTTCATCAAAATTTGAGTGCTCACTTTGTATGTGAGGTTATCTGCATGGTGGAAGGAAAGCCTGCTTCTCCATGATGAAAACACAAGAGCAACTTGAGCCACATTTAAAGGAATACAAATACTAATTGTTTAACTGAGAATTTCAGGATTTTAATTTTTCTTTGGTCTCAGTCTTCACTCTTTATCTTCAGACATTGGTCCTTATCTAGCTGCTTGTATAATTCTAGAAGAAGAAGAAGAAGAAGAGATTGGATTTATACCCCTCCCTTCACTCAGAGTCTCAGAGTGGCTTACAAATTCCTTTCCCTTCTCCTCCCCACAAGAGACACCCTGTGAGGTAGGTGGGGCTGGGAGAGCTCTTTCCAGAACTATCCTTGAGAAAACAGCTTTGACAGAATTATGGCTTGCCCAAGGTCATCCAGCAGCTGCAAGGGTAACAGTGGGGAATTAAACCCGGTTCTCCCAGATTAGAGTCTGCACACTTAACCACTACACCAAACTGGCTCTACCTGTACCATAATCACTTATTCCACGAATGACATGTTTTATGGAGGCAGCAACAGACTTCTAAGATGTCTACGGCTTCCTGCTAATCCAATAATAATTCATCTAGAATCAGGTCTGATTTGCCACATTTGCAATTATAAAAAATGCCAGTGCTCTGGGAATGTACATTGTCTTTTCCAGCCTAAATCGCTGCACTTACAGACAGGCTTTTTCTCCAGACAGCATTCCAAAACATTTCTGGTATACATTGTCTTATGCCATTTCCAAAATGGCCTCAGGTCATTACCCTCTTTCAAATTTAGAAGAAGTAGGAAGATGAGCTGTGCTGGCTGGATGCCCTAAGACTGTCCTGAAACCCTGACAACTTGCATTTAGAATTGACTGTCAAGTTTGTCCTTTTAAGCAATGAGAAAAAGAGTTAACAGTGCCCAGCCAGTCCCAAGGAGTAATGCAAAGGACTTGTCAATGACTGGACCATTAAGTTGGTAAAGACAGGTCATGGGACCATTTTAACATTTATACAATTAACACATCACTTCAACTAAAAAGGATTTCTTGGTTATGACCCAAGTTTCAGACACGATAAGTAAATAGGTTTTCTGTCATCTGAGAGGGAGGAAAAGAAAGGCTTTTGGCCTTTAGGCAAATTCATTGTCTCTTGCTAGCAGATGAAGACTTTTCTGTTTTGTCTGGCATTCCCTATTTGATCCTCCTTCTTGTTTTGTTTTTTAATTGTTGGGTTTACTTATATTAATTAATTTATTTATTTTTTAATTTATATCCTGCCTATCCCGTAAATGGGCTCAGGGGGGGTTACAACATTTTAATAAATACAATAAAATTTAAAATACATTAAAACATATAAAATTGGTAGTCATGCTTGCTGTAGGGAGAATCTGGCCCATTGATGTAACTAAGTATAGCCGGTTTCCGTAGGTGGGAGATCGCAACCTCGGGGGGGGGGAGCATATGTGGACGTCTGCTGCCTCAGCCAAAGGCCTGGTGGAACATCTCCATCTTGCAGGCCCTGCGGAATTGCATAAGATCCCACAGGGCCCTGATCTCAATAGGGAGCATGTTCCACCAGCTGGGGGCCAGAGCAAAAAAAGCCCTGGTGCTGGTCAAGGCTAGGCGGACGTCCTTTGGGCTGGGGATCACCAGGAGATGTTGATTCTCAGAGCGTAACACTCTCCGAGGCATGTATGGGAAGAGGCGGTCCCTTAGATATGTTGGTCCCAGGCCGTATAAGGCTTTGAAGGTAATTACCAACACCTTGAAGTGGATCCAGTACTCAACCTGCAATCCATGCAGCTGACAGAGCACATGCCGAATATGGGCCCACCCAGGTGTCGATGTCAGCAGGTGCGCCACCGCATTTTGTACCATCTGTAATTTCTGGATCAACTTCAAGGGTAAGCCTGCATAGAGCGAGTTGCAGTAATCAAGCCTGGAAGTGACCATTGCATGGGTCACTGTAGCTAAGTCCTGGGGGGAGAGATAAGGCTTCAGTAGCCTGATCTGCCTAAGATGGAAAAATGCAGATCTGGTGACTGCAGCAACCTGAGCCTCCATAGATAAAGAGGTATCCAGTGTTACTCCCAGGCTCTTCACCGACTTGGCCAGCACCAGAGGTGTCCCTTCCAGTGTGGGAATCCTGGTGCCCACCTCCAAACCCCCACGACCCAGGTACAGGACCTCCGTCTTTGATGGATTTAACTTCATTTGACTCTGCTGCAACCATCCAGCCACAGCATCCAAAGCCTCAGCCAAATTTCCAGGAATGGGGGACAGATGGCCATCCATTAACAGATAAAGCTGAGTGTCATCAGCATACTGATGGCAGCCCAGCCCATAACTCCGAAAACTAACTGGGCAAGGGGGCGCATATGGATGTTAAATAACATTGGTGAGAGTATCACCCCCTGCAGCACTCCATATTCTAGTGGGTACCATGGGGAGACCCTCTTGCCCAGCGCCACCCTCTGTCCCCGACCATGGAGGAAGGAGGAAAACAATTTCAAGGCAGTCCCCTGGACTCCTACGTTGGCGAGACGGTGGGTCCTAAGTGGGTCCTAAGATCATAATTGACCGTATCAAACGCTGCCGTTAAATCTAATAGCAACAGCAGCACTGATCTGCCTCGATCCAGATGTTTGTGGAGGTCATCTGTAAGGGTGACCAGAGCTGTCTCCATCCCACAGCCAGGGTGGAAGCCGGACTGGAAAGGATCAAAGGTGGAAGCGTCATCCAGGAAAAGCCTGGAGTTGTTCGGCCACCGCTCTTTCAACCACCTTACCCAGGTAAGTTCACCATTGGGCGATAGTTGGTCAGGACCCTCCTTCTTGTTTTGTTTTTTAATTGCTGGTTTTACTTATATTAACTATTTTTGAAGTTGATTTGTAGTGTCTTTTTAACTGTTTACTGCCTGGAAGGCCCAAATTGGGTGGAAAGGAAGGATACAAAAGTTTTAAGTAAATAAATATAAATAAGTGGATCGACAGATGCCCACACTACTATCATTCTAATGTGGGGATTGGCAACACTGTTATGATTACTTTATTTCAAATGTTACTAGACCAATGTGAAAAGCACTCACACCACAGTGGGTCCCATGCCAATTAGGAGACAGACAAAATCTCTCTGGGGAGGAAATCCCATAGCTTTGGTGCCATGCCGTTTCTTGGGTTGTTACCCATTGAGCCTCAGATGATGGCAACTTAAGGTTGCCAATTTGCCACTGGGAGATTCCTGGAGATTTGGGGCTGGAGCCTGTGGAAGATGGAGAAAGTGTGCCCCTGGAGAAAGTGGTTGCTTTGGAAGTTGAAGTCAGTGGCATTATACCCTGCTGAAGTCCCTTCCTCCCCAAACCCTGAGCTCCTCAGGTTCCACCCCCCAAAAAATCTCCAGGAATCTAAGTGACAACCCAGCTCTAATCTGCAGTCTGGAGGATGACAACCCTAGGCTTAGCAGCAGTCCTCCAGCACCACCTTCTGTGTTGGAGCCAGACTAAATTTCTGCTTATAGAAGAGGAGGAGTAATTTCCATCATTTCTTCCTCTCCCATCCCCCTGCATACCCCCAATTCACCCCTCATGCTGTTCCTGTGGGTTGCCTGTTGGGGGCTACATTTCAAGGAGATCAATGGGCTGCAGTGGGAGGGGGGGAGGCAGGAAAGTTCTGTTCCACTGACAGACATGCTTTGTGTGGGTGAAAACATTTACTGTGGATCTAATCTGAAATCTGTATTTCAAGTAGGACTGAAACCATTGCAAAATGGTGCCTCGGAGTTCCAAACCCAAAAGACAGTCCAGAAGGATACCATGACTGAAAGCTGCGAAGAGATCCAGGAGAATCAACAGGGTTGTACTCCTTCTACTCCTTCTTTCCATCGCTATTTCAGTTCCATAACCAGACCTGGAACCTGGAAATGTTCAAGTGGCCTATCCTGTGCAGATGCAATGATGGTGCTAAAGTATTATTTCCTTGCTGGCATCACTGCCCCAGAACAGGCTTTAAATGAGCTCTAGCCTGTGTCTCATTG
Source organism: Gekko japonicus (assembly GCF_001447785.1). Classification (NCBI taxonomy): domain Eukaryota; kingdom Metazoa; phylum Chordata; class Lepidosauria; order Squamata; family Gekkonidae; genus Gekko; species Gekko japonicus. Next base: position 470,464 of record NW_015163103.1, on the reverse strand, counting down.
GATTTGTCAGGGGTCTTTCCCCACTGTTGCTCAAGCTCTCCAGGCTCGTAGCCAAAAAAATTTAAGTTGTGGGGGGGGGGGGTTAAATAAGTCAGGGGGCACCCCACACACACCCCTGCACACACACACTCAAAGGAGCACCTGGGCTGGATGGGAAGTCGGGGGGCCTTGGCGGTAAGTCAGGGGGCCGAGCCTCGAGATGCCCCACTGTAGCTATGGGCCTGAAGCTCTCTCTCTCTTGTCTTTTCATAGCCTGTAGCACATTGGTAAAGCAAGGGGCTACCTTGGCTCTAAGACCTGACTGGGGGGGGTAGGAGCAATCTTTCAACTGTCAGAGACACTTCCTCATTGCAGAGGTCCACCAGGGCATCAACAGAGCACCAACCATATGAATAGGAATATCCCCTAAAGCCATCACAAACCTATTTGGGTCCATCTGGCTGAGGGCTGTGGATCATCTTAATTGATCCCCCCACCTCTGCACCAGGACTCTAATCTGGGGAAACCGGGTTTGATTCCCCACTCCTCCACATGAAGCCAGCTGGGTGACCTTGGATCAGTCACGGCTCTCTCAGCCCCACCTACCTCACAGGGTGTCTGTTGTGGGGAGAGGAAGAGGAGGTGATTGTAATCCGCTCTGAGACTCCTTTGTGTAGTGAAGGGCGGGGTATAAAACCAAGTCTTCTTCTTCCCCTCCTCCTCCTCCCCCCAATCCTGAGCTTCTCCTGACAAGGTAGCAAGAACATTGATTTTCCCAAGAAAACTAGTCTAGGAGTCCTCAACAGCACTCCCAAGACCACCTCAGTCACCTCAGGTAGGTAGATGATTAAACATCAGAGTGGGTGGTACACTAAAAAAATCCCAATCTTGTTTTGCAGTCCCAACGTTAGCTATACGCTCTCAAAACTGGAACATTCCTGGACAGGATACTACACTAGAGAGATAGAGCCCTGATAGACTAAGACTACAACAATTTATGTGATTGCTTATGTTCAAAAGTCATTGATATGCTAGGGGATGTGGATCCTTTAGCATTAAGACAATATACAAATTCGCCATTGATCTAATTTTGTTGTTGCTTGATTGTTTTTATATTTGCCTTCTGACCCAATTAGATTTTTATTCTCAACATTGCAGTGCTTTTTTAAAAAAATCCCCCAATTGTAGTGGGGAAACGTGATTTTAAGAACGTGATTTATTTAATGTTGTGCAACAATGAAGTAGCTAAGCAGTCCGGGAAGAGTTGCCTCTAAATGTCTCTAGATAATGTGGACATGATGGATTTTTCAGACGGCAAAACGAATCACCCAATTCACAATTACAGTAACAAGCTCTTGAAAATGCTGCATCATTTGTAGTGATGGGAACATAATAGCATGTGGTTTTGTTGAAATTATTGCATTCTTTTTGCAACTGTCTATAGGATGTGGATGAAGGGGCTCATTCCAGCACCTAGAATCTTCCCAAGTAACATCCAGAATGATCTTCATCCTGACCCTTCCTCAGAATCATAATCTCAGCTAATTTCTACCGGGCCAGCAAAGAAGCACCCCTCCCCCATGCCCATATGAACTCCAGCAGAGATTGTTTATTCCTTATTCACATCACAGCTCTCATTTATTTGCTTGTGCCTCATATTCATGAGTGAGCAGCTGAAGCTCATAGCGTGAAGACCATGCCCTAATAGCCTACATTAGCCTGATCTTGTTAGAGTTTGGAAGCTAAGCAGCATCAATCACAGTCAGTCCTCGGACGGGAGACACTGAGGAAGACTAGGGTTGTTATGCAGATGGAGGCAATGGCAAACCACCTTGCTCATCTCTTGCCTTGAAAACCCCAATGAGGTTTCCCATGACTCAGCTGCGACCTGACAGCATGCTTTGCTTTTATGACAGAATAGTGTGTATGTGGTTTTAAAATCCTTTGATAATGTACACTCATAATTTATAAGGAAAGATCTCTGTCAAAATTTTGTGTTTGTTTTAACATTATTTGTTTGCCACTTCTCCATAAAATAACCTGGCGCAGTTTACAATAAAGTAAACAAACAATAAATACTTCTGGCTGTTCACTAGGGTTGCCAAGTCCGGACTTACGTGCCGGCGGGGGACTTTGGGTTCGCTCCCGGTGTGTGTGCGCGCGCTGCATGGACGTCATTTCCCTGTGACGTCATGATGCCGGGCACGCTGGGGGCGGGGCACAGCCATTTGAGGGGCCTCCAAAGCGGGGGGAAATCTGCCCCCCGGGGAGATTTGGCAGCCCTACTGTTCACATTGGGACAGAGAGGAAGTAAAGAACCATTTGTCCATGTCTGAACTTGCAGTACGAGCCAGGAAGTAGAAACAATACCACCGAATGTATAATTTGTTGGAATATAGCAATGTCGTGGGTACAAAGAAGAAGAAAGAAGATCCTGCAAGGGGCAGGAAGTTCTAGCTAGACAGGACTGTGGGGGGAGTAGCTCTTTTCTAAAGGGGCTTCTGGTCTGTCTACAGAATACTACTCTTAGGATTTTCGTCTAGAACAGTCTAGAATTCTGTCTCAGCAAGCAAGGCAACTAGGTTTATATCTTCTCTCTCCTGTCCAGTTTGTTAGTTCCTAGTTTGTTACTATCAGTCAGTTCTGTATCCTGACTGCTGCACAGGCACTCTGAAAACATAGTTATGTCCAGAAGGGTGGTGATTCTTCTAGTACACCATGAAAGCAGTGCAAATATTTGAGTCAGGCAAGGGAAACTTGTCACCATCTTTGAATTTTCCTAGTGCTTTTATTTATTTACTTCATTTATACCCTTTAATTTATTTATTTAAAGTGGTTCAGACGCTGAACTGCAGGCTGTGGAAGGTCAGTAGTTCAGCAGTTCGAGACCCGGGTGCCACATGATGGAGTGAGCTCCCATCTCTAGTTCCAGTTCCTGCCAACCTAGCAGTTTGAAAGCAAGAAATTGCAAGTAGATAAATAGGTACCACTTCGGTGGGAAGGTAACAGTGTTCCGTGACCCTTGGTGTTTAGTCATGCTGGCCACATGACCACGGAAACGTCTTCGGACAGAGCTGGCTCTTCGGCTTTGAAACGGAGATGAGCACCGCAACCCTAGAGTCGGATTCAACTGGCTTTCGAGCAGGGGTCATTTTGTAGAAAAAGAGGTGCAGGAGCTCATTAGCATAACTCATTAGCATGACTAATATGCCACACCCCCTGACATCACCGGAAGTGTGTCAGAAGGCAACACCCACCGCTCAGGCACCACTGGACTGTTTTGGGTTGCTAGCTATGGGGGGGGGACATGCAGATCTGTACTCACAGAGGAGGGAGAGCTTGTACCTGAATAAAACTTGGTCTTAAAGGTGCCACTGGACTGTTTTGGACTGGGGGGGCGCAGAGGGGGAGCAACTTACCTGGCTGCTTCTTGCTCTGACTGAGGGCTGCTGGGAGCAGGGGGTGGGGCTTGTTACCTGTGCCCGCCCCCTGGGCTCTTTACTGCCAGAGCTCCGCTCCTGTGCGCTCCTGCAGGAAATGACCTCTGCTTTCGAGCAGGGGAACCTTTACCTTTACCTCCTTATGGGAACCTAAAGCAGCTTATACTCTTCTCCTCTGTTTTATTCTCACAACAACCCTGTGAGTTAGGTTAGGCAGAGAGTGTATGACTGGCCCTAGGTCACCCAGCAAACTTGCATGGCAGAGGGGGAATTTGGAACTAGGTCTCCTTTACCCCAACTCTATATTTTCTGTTGCTAGGACTCCCATCAATATTGGATGGTTCTGGTCTTCAAATGGGTGGTTAAGAAGAAACAATCAACATCTTTTTTTCAATTTCAATTTATTTCTACAGTTCTTAGACCAGTCATAGAAAAAGAAGTACACCTTTACAATATTCCAAGATTTTAAGATACATCAGTGACATATTAAAAGCAAATTAAAATTTAATCTAATATCAAACAGCTATATCTAATTAGCTACCTTAGGGTTTCCGTGATCTGAGTATCACCATACAGACACTGGCTACTTGGTGGGTAATTTTGGGGTTGAGTCTAGCTTTTTTGGAAAGACCCGGAATTTGTTCAGTCAGGGGAGTGATTTTATTACGTGCCACCATATAATACGGACATCTAAAAAACATGTGCTCTGTAGTCTCAACCTCCCTTAATGGGCAGGTACAAAGCCTTTCTGAGAAAGGAGTATTCTTGTATTTTCCTTCAAGTACAGCAGAAGGGAGGGCAGAGCACCTCGCCAGAGTGAAGGCTCTTCTAAACACTTTTAATTCAAGATATGTTAAATAGTTGGCTGGACCCACAGTATTTTTGATAAAACAATGATAGTGTTGTTCTGAGTGATCCCACATTACTTTTGAAAAATCTCTATGTTCGATCTTCTGTACAGTTTTGTCACCTATGAAAGTACTGGAAGATGCCTGCTCTCCTTCATATTTTTGGTTTTACAAGGGAAATCTAGCTCCTGTCAATCTGACATATGCTTTAATTGATAGAATCCTAAAGTCAAACTGTGACATCTTCTATCCCGTGAATACATCAATGTCACTAATATTTTGACAAAGATGGAAAGGCTGATATAAATTTTCTTTATCTGGGAACCCTCTGCATACCTAACTAAATTTTATGGTACTCAGTGATGTCCTTGTCAAATTCTAAATTCAATGTCCATTATTATGATATAATCTATTTATGTCATTCCAGAATTGAAACAAAAGTTTTCTTTCTTGACTCATAAGAATCGGAGAGGAAGGACATACAAGTTTGTACAGTGCTTGGACAAAATCTCCAGATTTTTGTTTTACTATCTTGTTCTGTAGAGTTTACACACACTGGCAAGATGCTGTAATTGTGGCTTTCACTACACCTATTGCTTACAGTACCGTGGAGGTATGCCATTCTGCCAATCATCTGTCTAGTGGAAGAATAGGAGGAAAGATACAACCATGACTGTCCACATTCTGAGACTGTTTTTATGCTTTAGTTTGGCCAGAAGGTGAAGTGCCCATTTAGGCCTTTTATTTTTATAGATAATTAATTTGCTTATTACAACTATGCATTTAATATTTATAATATACCCCAATTATGTCTTTGCCTTTCCAAGTTCTGTTGAACAATATAAAAGGCCATTTAACAACAAACTCACATACCCCCGTCAGCTTTTCCTTAAAAGCAATGTCCCAATTTGTAACAGATGAAAAATTCCTGGATACCATATTTTAGCAATTGTCCTTGAGATCTTGTCCTTGAGATCCTTGTTAAACCATTTTTCCCCCTGTGTCTTGGCATTTCCTGTACATGTAGGCTCTTCCTTGTCTAGGCATCCTGGGTTGCCCACTGTGGCAGGAAACCGCCAACCCTGCCTTCTCTTGCTGGGGTGGTTACCATCAGGTCCAGTTTCAGAATTGGTGGGCCCTGGACAAAGGAGTATAACCAGGCCCCCTTTCCTCTTTGGTATGGTTCATTTTTCCTTTACCACACCCCTTCCATTTGGCCCCTCCCTTTTCTTCTTCAACCACTCCCTTTTCAATTTCAGTTTGCTTACTATGGTAAAAAGAGAACATACCACATTGTGCTTTCTTGGGTACTTTTATTACATTGTATAAAATCAAATATGCCTTCCATGATTTTCTTTGGCAGTCATTCAACAAAATTGAATAGAGGAAAGACAGGGAAGAGATGCTCTTTGTTTTCAGTTTCTCAAGAAAGAGAAGGATTTGACACCTGCATCCCCCCCCTGCACAGCCACTGGGATTGTTTCCCAAGTCTAGAGATAGAAGAATGGCTGCGTTGCATGGCTTGTCCAGGATACCATGTGCATGGAGCTGTTAGGAACCAACTTGAAGCTCTTTCCCCCCCCTCTCATGTTTCGTTTAAGACTCTTAGGATTTTGTCTTAAAGGCTCATAAGAAAACACATTTATGGGCACCACATTGGAGATTGCTGATCTGAAGTGACAAAGGGCAATGATTACTCATTAACTTAATATATTAAAGTTATGAACTTTGCTTAACCAAGTGATTCATATGATGTATGCTGAAACAGACACCAGGGTGTGTGCACATGTATCAGAGATAAGGTCTGTTTTGAGGCTTAGAAAGTTTCAGTATGTCAACATTAGAGGGTCTGAGTCTTAGGCTGCGGTCACACACAGTAATTAATCCACTTTCAATGCACTTTCCAACTGGATTTTGCCAGTTCACACTGTAAAAATCCCATTGGAAAGTGCATTGAAAGTGGATTAATTACTGTGTGTAACCTCAGCCGTAGTGTGAGTTTCTCTTACTACATATACCTCTAAAGATGCCAAGTTGTATTCATTTCTGTTATATTACCCCTTCCTCTTTCTATCCTATATGCTTGAAAACAACAATCAAACTCTGCTCTTGGAGCTTGTGAAACACTCTTATGCAAATGATTGGGGTTGTTTAATCCCATTTTGTGCTCATTAATGAAAATGCTCAATAAAACATGAGCTCATGAGAATGGTTTTTCTCAACTATAACAACTATAATGAAACCTGGATCATTATGCAACATTTTTTCTAATAGCTATCATTCTTCTTCTATCATTGAGGGACGGCATTGCTGCTGCCAATTATATACAAAGAAAGAAAGGATTTTGCAACTATTTATGCCTATGACCAACCAAATATCAGTCACTGGAACAAAAACTAGGCCATCTAGATCATAGACAGAGGCTTTTCCTACGAAATAAATTTCACTCATGATGGAAAAAAACCCAAACAAACAGAAAACAAGTGGTACCAGAATATTCACAGCAGTATTGCTTCTTTGTGGTAGGCCGGCTGAATGCTGCAATTTTTATCTGAGAGCTAAGTACCAGTTACAGAATCATGAGCAGCCATATGTTTTTGACTAAAAATTGTCAATTCTGAAGCACAGAAACATAGATGTTGTTACCAAAACACAAATAGGAAATGATAGAGCTGTGAAAATTTGATACAATACACAGTGCAACATTTACCTCAAGGAATTACAGTTGCAAGCACCTAAGGTGAAGTGTGGTAGATAAGGCTGCTGACAAAGTTGCAAGGACCATACAATGCAGTGATGTCAAACATGGGGCAAATAATACCACAAGTTATGTAGGGTAAACTTGGCACAGGGGTGCTGCTTTTTTTACAGCAGTCCTGTGTTTCCAATAACACCTAGTTTCATCCAAAATCAAGAAAGATGTTGGACTGTGGCTTGTGTGTAGAGTCCTAGAAGGTTATGCTATCACTGTACATGTAGCAGCCTTTCTTTTGCAGCTTAAAACATAATTAAATGTTCCTAGGACCGTAGCCACAGTTGAAACATCCTTGAAAACAAGATGCTGCATCTCAAGGGCTTATCTCAGCAGCCACATCGTAGTGAATTAATCTTTTCAATTGCTTTTTCTCGCCTGTCAACTTTTAATGTCAGTATTCTCACTAAATGAGGTGTTTATATGCATCACCCTTCAGTTAACTTTAAGTAGATGTAAGAGTCGTGTAACATTTTCCCTCTTTTTACAGTGACTTAGCCAGTTTGGCATCTCCATAGGAAAAGGAAGGTTTAAAAGAGGGTTCCTGACAGTAGAAATGCTTAATGGCAAGATTCTGAGACTATATTTATGTGGTTCACATTGACTGTTTACAGTAAGTATGCTTATGAGGCTTCAGAAAGACTGCTTTCACATGGAGATTTTTATTTGCATTGGCAATTGTACTAGGGGGACATCCCACCAGCAACACATTTCCCAATGCTGCTCCTTCAGCCGGTGGGAGAAAAAGTAATTACAAAATTAATGGTGGTGGAACAGAGTGACATCACTTCTGGGGGAAACATGGTTTACATAGAGTTACTGGTGATTCCTAGAGGAGTGAGATATCACTGCCAAGTTTTCCTGTAAGCAACATCACACTGATAGCAGCCCCAATGGTCTGTCCCTTAAGTCTCACCAGGTGCCAGGTGCTAGCCATTGCCCCCACCAGGGGAATAGTAACCTTAACACCCAAGTGTGCTCCTGGAAGTTTTCTTCTTGTCTGTGAGTTTCCAGGGGTGGGGTACACACTCAGGCTCCCAAGCCCCAAAGAGCCCTGCTATACTTTCCAGAGAGAGGGTGGCTTGCAACAATTTCCTTTGGCTGACAATAGATAATGCAGACACTTAATTGCATGGCAGGAGTGCTCTCACAGCCTAGGCGCCGCAACCCCATCACCCGGAAGTGACGCGACCATGCCAGGCACGCTGGGGGCAGGGCCACGACCATCCGAGGGAAAACCATAGAGTTTTTCCCTCGGATGACTGTGGCCCCACCCCCAGTGTGCCCGGCGTGGTCGCGTCACTTCCGGGTGATGTGCACGTCACGTACTTTGGGGGTGGGGTTCCCCCCGGGGCCCGATCTGCCGCCGGCGGGGAACAGGCCTCTGGGGCGGGGGTTTCCCCACTCCCTGGGGGGACTTGGCAAGCCTATTAACAGTTGAGGAAAGAGTATGCAGAGGAGAGAGGGAAGGGAAGATTGGGCATGGACAATAATGATGCTCACAATTTAAAAACACTATTTACTGTGTACATTCATGGGAGAGTAGGCATCTAATCATGTGTCATGCCTTAGGGCCCTAGATCCCTAGCTATGATACTGAAAAGAAGTAGGGCTTGTTTAGGAGTTGGGTAGAAGACAGAATTGCCACTGTTGCAGCCATTCCCATCTCTACATGGATGATATTGATGGGCCAGGCTAGTCAAATTTTGTCCGATCTCAGAAGCTAAACAGGGTCACCCTGGTTAGTTCTTGGATGGGAGACCACCAAATAAATCCATGGTTACTATGCAGAGGGACACAATGGGAATCTCTGGTCATCTCTCACCTTGAAAACCCTACAAAGTCACCATAATAAGCCAGCTGCAACCTAATGGCACTTTCCACTACCAGAAGACAGGCTTTCCACTGTTGCCGCCATTCTCATTTCTGCATGGCAAGTGGCACCAGCTAAAATTCCTTCTTCCACACCTCATACAATTACAGAAGCACCTGTCCTCCTTTGCAATGAACTATGAAGCCTTCTGTTAGTGAAAAGGACAGAGTTGAAGAAGATGGTGTTTTATTAGTTGTCACATGAAAGCCAATACATAAATGGGCCTCATTTTCAGGTGATAAATGGGCTTCCATCCCTGGCAGCTAAACAGATAGAAATCTGGACCTATTTATTATTAATTTAATCCCCAATGTCCTCCTGATGACTCATTTTGCATTCTATTTGCATTTCTACCATAACTCAGTGCTCTTTATCTTTGTAGCAGAAATACAATGACTCAAACAACCATTTGTTTTAGCGCCAATTTGCTATACCAGTTATTTTATGTCCTTCAGATTTCCCCAGCAAATTAGTTGAAGCAGTGAAAAAGCTCAGCAGCCCCTCATTACAAGAATGCAAACAAGTTAAATATTTAATTATGATGAGCAGCACTGCTCCAAATGGCTGCACAGTTATTCAAATGGCTGAGTGGACACATTTTTGGATGCTGCCTGGCTAGCAAATGGTTTCAGCTCCTATGAACAAGAAAGAAAGGAGGACAAAATGGAATGAGTGTCCAGTGTGTTAAAATTGATTTATGAGGATGTGTCTCATCTGGAATTGAAGACAATCATTGCTTTCATAGGCTGTAGCTTGTTAAGCCACATGCTGTAGGAGTGCATTGTTGAGTATGTGTGAGACTGGCATAGCAAATGATGTAACACCTCCCACTAATGTGAAGCACCCCATTCAAAGTCTCATTATTTGTATTCAGTATGCTTGTCTGGGCTTAAGTGAATCTTGAGTTACTATCTATGGGATTCCATCAAGGTACCGGTTTGCCTTGGCTCAAACACAATCCAGTTTCCTAGATAACCTCATAACTCAATGGGAAGTTTTAAATAAGGAACATACTGTCAAAGAGAAAGCTTTACTTATGATGGGTATTTTATTAGGTAGATCACAACTGAATAATAAACTCAGTTTCCTATGCTGATGTGGCTGCATGCCGCTGTAAGCTTGCCTTTCCCCTAGCTTCTGGATGTAATGCTCTGTAGGAACTGTCTTTCTCATTGTGTTTCCATTTATCACAGATGTACAGCCCAGAGATACCTGCATGTGACATTGTTGGAGTTGCAGCTTTGCTGGCAGTTTGAACACACCATTCTTAAAGTATTCTTATTTCAACTCACCAGGTACTACCTGCATCTGCCTGTCTCTAGTTCATTTTCCCTCCCCCCCTTTTAGTCCTAGTGGTTGATTTCATGCTGAAATTTCTGATTTCAAAGGATGCACAGATTATCTATTTATCTCATTGTTTTTATACAGGTGTTTTGGAAAACTGCTTGTTTCCCTCTGTATCATCCATGTGTTTTAGATATCAGTGGGTTGTTCTTCACCAACAGGAGAATTTTGTACTGAGTATGATCTGTGCTTGAACCCACTAAGACAAAATATTACCATCAGGTATGGTCAAAACACCTGCGTCTTATATGTGCCTGGTGGATTGGTACATTCTGAGTGAAACACTGATTGATCAACTTTCACTCCAAATAACTGCTGGCTTAGGTTCTACACCAACCTAAAGGGAATGCAGCCAGTCTGGGCAATGAAGCACACAAATGGCTATAACAAGATCTTTGACAAACTGGTGAAACTGCTGGTGTGTTATAAATTATGCCAAAGTCAGATAGTCTATTGAGGGGGTAATTAACACACTCAAAAGTTCAAGTACTCAGTAATGATACTCAGCACTAGAATGCCTACAACTATTCCAATTATTGCAGTGTGTATGACTCAAGAAGGGGCTGGGAAGAGCCAAACAGGTATAGCAAGAGGGTGTAGCAGGGTTTTTAAATACCTATCTTGTTCCAGAATTCACATAGGCCTCACCTCGTAAGATCTCCAACTTTTCTGTTGGTTGTAGTTTAAAGTATAAATGTATCTGCCTATGAAAGAAGAAGAAGAAGAAGAAGAAGAAGAAGAGGAGGAGGAGGAGGAGGAGGAGGAGGAGGAGATTGGATTAATACCCCGCCCTTCACTACCCAAAGGTGTCTCAGAGCAGCTTACAAACTCCTTTTCCTTCCACTCCCCACAACAGACACTCTGTGAGGCATGTGGGGCTGAGAGAGCTCTGACAGAAACTGCTCTTTTTTCAAGAACAGCTCTTATCAGAACTACAGCTTGCCCAAGGTCATCCAGCCAGGTGCAAGTGGAGGAGTGGGGAATCAAACCCAGTTCTCCCAGATTAGAGTCCACGCATTTAACCACTACACCAAACTGGCTATGTACATTTCATGAACCTGATGAAGTGAGTTCTGACTCACAAATGCTTATGTTGGATAAACTGTGTTAGACTTTAAGGAGTCATTGGACTTCTGTTTAATTTAGCTACATATCTGAACAAGTTCTAGTCAGAGATCAAGATCTTCAGCTAGGGATCTCAGCTATATGTACAGCCAGTAATCTAAAAAGGAAGTCTGAGGAGGAAGAGCAGCAAAAAGGTGAGGCACTTGCCTCTTGCCAAGAACAGGGGGAAATTCTGTGTCTACATTCAGAAAAAAAACAGCAACAGTGCCCACTTTCTGACCTCATTTACAACTTGAGCCTTGAATGGAAACAAAAGTTGGTATTTTCCAGTCTTGGGGAAAGAGAGGAGGATCCGTATGACCGGTCCGAGATGAGAAGGAGGAAGTTCTTAGGTTCCCTTCCTATGTTTGCATAGAAGGGAAGGAGAAATCTCAGGGCGGGAAAGAGGTATGCTGGAGGCAGTCTTTATTATGTCATTGAGAAGAGATTATAGTATGAAATTTCACCTGGCCCATATTTGCTCGGTGTGAATTGATATCTTTTCAATGGGGAATGCAAATATGAGTTGAGGAGTTTGTTAGAAGGTAGGACTGCATCTAAATTAACCTTGATTAGCTACTGAGATGTCCTGCTTAATGGCCTGGGAATTGGGAAAGGGAGAAAGAAGTTTCTTTCAACGGCTACGTTACTTTCCAGTATGTGAGCTGAGATCATGTAGTACTAAGGCTGGCCCTGCCTCTTCTTTGATGGCTCCTAATCTCTGCTCTGTAGGTTGCCCAGAACTAATTTTTGGGACCTCATAGCACTGGCAGAACTTGTGTCAGTTGCCTAGATGGATGGAGAAACACACACACACACCCTGCACCCCAGGAGGCTTGATGGCAACTTGTGGTCAATGTTCCCTCTAAGCTGTGGAGTCTTGTGAGCAAAAATTCTACTTTGTGAGCTACGGGCATTAAAGTTGTGGGTTGAGCGATTTGGGTACTGCAGACATTAGTCTGCTCTGGAGCCCTCCTTCCTGAGCCAAGACAAAAATGTGTGAGCCAGAGGCTAAAAAACTGTGAGCTGGCTCACACTAGCTCAGCTTAGAGGGAACACTGCTTGTGATAGATTTTTTCTTGCAAGCACTGACTGTTTAAACCTTTTAAAAACTTATTATCTATCCAGAGCTTCATTACTGAGACAGCAGTAATTTATATGTATTGTTTCCACAGACTGTAAGGTCAAGAACCGAACATATCAAAATCCAATCCATATGAATCGTGATACATTCCAGCTGAGAGTGAGAAATGATACTGAGACAGACCACTTCCACTGCATTTTGTTATCTGAATAAACAGGGGGAATCGAAATGTAGTAGACTATAGCACATGGATTTCTTTATAACCATACAATTTATGTTGCAGGAAACAACAAACAAGTTTGTAGCTTTTAACAGGCAATATAACATCATAAATGGCTCAAAATCTGCTATAACATTTTGTTCTATGTACTACCCCAAGCTTTGTTACACAAACCGTCAAGCCAATACACTCTGAGGGCTGCACTACTGACCTTTCATGTTAAATGCCTGAAGGGAATCTCAGAATTTATGCAGCTCTTTTCAAATAGTATATGATGAAACCACCAAGAGTTGACTTCAAAAGGGGACTTGTAAGGTGACTACTTTTAAAAAGGCTCTGACCAAAGTTAGAGATTTAACTTTCTGCCTCTCAGCTTATTTTGAAAGTTTTCCAGAAAAGGGAAAGCTATGAACTTGGCATTTGTCAGGTCCTTCCTTCCTTCCTTCCTTCCTTCCTTCCTTCCTTCCTTCCTTCCTTCCTTCCTTCCTTCCTTCCTTCCT
>NW_015163103.1:401907-457269 GCF_001447785.1 Gekko japonicus | reverse complement strand
CTCCCTCCCTCTCTCTCTCTCTCTCTCTCTCTCCCCTCTCTCAATGTAGCACCATCTATGGGTACTTCAGTGCAGAGCCTGGGACCATAGACAGATAAGAGAGATCTTTCTATAAACCTAAGAAAAGCCACAAGTTTGCAGAAACAATTGCAATCCAGAATAAAATTAGATTGAAGGGGAATTAACGTCCCAAATGATAAAAGGAACACCTAAGAAATGGATGCCCTCAATGGCCCTCAGTTAATAGTGTCAGACAAGGATCTGGGGGACCGTGGTTCAAGGCTTGCTGGATGACCTTTGGCCAGTCATACCCTCTCAGGGCTGTTGTGAAAATAAAATGGAAGGGAATGATGTAAGCTGCTTTGTTTGGTGTAGTGGTTAAGTGCGCGGACTCTGGGAGAACTGGATTTGATTCCCCACTCCTCCACTTGCACCTGGCTGGATGACCTTGGGCAAGCCATAACTCTGGCACAGCTGTTCTTGAAAAAGAGCAGTTTCTGTCAAGAGTTCTTTCAGCCCCACCCACCTCACAGGGTGTCTGTTGTGGGGAGGGGAAAGGAAAGGAGTATGTAAGCCGCTCTGAGACACCTTTGGGTAGTGAAGGGCGGGATATAAATTCAAACTCTTCGTCTTTTTCTTTGTATCCACAGTGTGGAGAAAGATGGGGTATAACTGCAGTAAATAAATAATAAATATAGATGAAGTTGGGAAGAGATAAAAGTAGATTGGTTGGGAAGGAAAGAAGGAAGCAGGAAAAGATGAGGTTATGCAGGCTGCCTGGAGGAGAAAAAAAGGAAACAATGCAGGGAGTGGGTGACAGGGGAAACTGAGGTGGCCCTTGCAATTTTCTTGTGGGTTCCCAGCACGCAACTGAGACTAGCCCAGTGGCCAGCACTACACAACTCAGCCAGGGTTTTCCCAGAGAGAGGCTTCCAGGGATAGGGAATTATAGAAAACTGAAGATGAGGGAGAGGAGATAAAGGCAGGTTAGCTGGTGGGTGGAAAGGACAGATGGAGGCAGGAAAAGGGGAAAGGCTATGGGGGCTCTAAGGAAGGAAAAGAAGAAATATTGGGAGAAGGGAAAATGAAATCTCTCCTGCAAATCCTTGCAGGTGCCCTGCTTGTTTCGATGAAAACAAAGAAAACAGAGGTGTTCTTTTTTTTCAGCAGGGCATATTTAAAAAAATGGATTAGAAGTATAGTAGAATGGAACATTTCCGGTGGACACTTTTATAAGGGAATAGGATTGTATTCTATGCAATGTTTATTGTACATATCACCTTGCTTTCTTCTCTGCTGACTTCTGCCTTTGGAACACAGTTTTTGCTATTGTATGTCATGCCTTAGACAGTTTGTTGTTTGAATTGATTTCTAATTCTGTAATCCTAGTCCTATTGCATGGTTTACTGGATGTTTCATGCTGTTTGGTTGAATTATTTTTATATTTTGTAATGCACCTTGGCCCTGAGCTGGATAGGTCAGGCTAGCCTGACGATGGTATCTTTCACATTGTCTTAAAAACCCACTTGCAATACCTGATGTTAGAGTGGGTTTTTTTGTGTGTGTGTTCAGAAAACTTTGTAAACATCCCGTGGCTTTCTCATGTCTTTCCCATCCCTCCCCCTCCTAATAAAACTGGTTTCTCCCACACATTTTTCCCAAAGTGAAATGTATTTGCAACAAAGTGTCTGTTCATAATCTGGACTAAGTTTTTCACATTGGTGACTTCAGGCACAACCCATCAACCCAGAAGGGGACAAGCGGTTTTGAGTAGGGTTTTCCCCCAATTGGCATCCCAGGGGAGAAACATTTCAACAATGGAAGGTGCCTGCATTGAACAAGCAATAATTCACATTGGAGGCACCTTTCTCTCTCTCTCTCTGTGTGCGCATGCATGTGCATCTAGTCTCTTCTCTCTGCCTCTCTTTCTCTTTCTCTGCAGCCTGAGAAAGCTGGGATCATGTCCTCCTGCTTACACTGTCATGCAAGATTCACCAGATTGTCTCTTGACCCATCACACCTTTCTCCCCAGTGGGGAAAACCCTTCTTCTTTTTGTTACATTCTTTTAATGTTTGCAGTTTAAAAATGTCAGGAGCCAAGTGACTGAGCAAATAAATTATCTTTTCTGCTTCAGAGTTGCTGTTTGAGAGCCTGCCATGGCTGACACAAGAGTAATTGTACTGAAGCCAATGGGGCTACTCTCGTAAGGACTTTGCACTTTCCCTGTGTATTCCAAGGAAGAGAGGTGGATGGAACGAGGCTGCTGAAATGCTCAAATATTTCAGAGCCTGTGAAAAAAAAGTACAACCCCCCCAGAATAGAGGGAGCCGATGAAGGGAAGTCTGAACTGATCCCACCAATCGCACGATCATCAGAAGCATCACAACACATGCGGGTGCCGTCTGAACCCCCCCCCCCCCATGTCAGATCTCAGAAGCTAAGCTGGATCAGTCCTGGTCAGTATTTGTATGGGAGACCACAAGGAATACCCTGATCACTCGCTACGGAAAACCACCTCTAAATCTCTAAATCTGTTTTCCTTGAAAACCCTAAGGGATCACCATAAATCAGCTGTGATTTAACAGAAAATAAAACCCACCTTGAGTCTCAGCAAAAAAGGTGTGTTATAAACAAAGAAAATAATTAAATAGTTCAACACCCCCCTCCCCAGTAACATTTTATGCACAGGTCCACGTACCAGAAGAAAAATATAGTATTAATGATGGTAGAGAATAGATAGTAGGTCAATAGAAGTGAAACTGTGCAGCATTATCTAGTGACATAAAAGCATTTATGCCCCATAAGGACAAAGTGCCTTTCTGGCAAAGCCCTCCCTGTACTTATCTGCAGCTGTGGGAGCCAGCTACAAGGCTGTGGTTATGTTCAGGCCAGAGGAGCACCCTGCCACCATCAGTGCCAGGATCAGGCCTGGCAGCTACAGCAAAACCAGTTGGGCAGGAAAAGCCCTCCCCATGCCTAAATGTCCCAGCAGAACAGTTTTGGAGGATGCGGCAGCTGTGAACTGGTGGAAGCAGCTACAGATGGTGTTGACAGAGTTCAGGAAATAATCTAATCCACGCTTTAGAGTTTGCTGTCAATGAATTTACTGCAACAGGATTTTGCAAAAGACAATAACTGACTGCAAGCAACAGAGAGACCTTCAGAGCACAATCACGAACACATAGTAATACACAGCAGAAAGAGAAACAACAAGAGGTAGGCTAATCTGCAAGAGAAAACATTCCATAAATCCCAAATGCTAGAGAATGCACCACAGCTCCTCCTAGGATACTAGTGGACTAAACCACTCTTTCAGCCATATTTACAACTAGACTCTTAGCAGGCTGTTGCTTCTCCAACAGAGGAAGAAGAAGAGGAAGAAGAAGAGTTGGATTTATACCCCACCCTTCACTCGGAGTAACAGAGTGGTTTACAACAACAGACACCGTGTGCGGTAGGTGGGGCTGAGAGAGTTCTGAGAGAACTGCCCTTGAGAGAACAGCTCTGAGAGAACTGTGACTGAGCCAAGGTCACTCAGCTGGCTGCATGTGGAGGAGTGGGGAATCAAACCCCGTTCGCCAGATTAGATTCCTCTGCTCTTAACTACTACCAGGGGTCTTGTTGTAGAAAAAGAGCTGCCGGAGCTCATTAGCATAACTCATTAGCATAACTTATCTGCATATGCCACGCCCCCTGACATCACCGGAAGTGACAGAAGGCCACACCCCCTGACATCACCGGAAGTGTGTCAGAAGGCCCGGCTACTTACCCTCCTGCTTCATCCTCATTCCCAAACGGAATGAGGATCGAAGCAGAGGGCGGGGTAAAGAAGGGGGCGGGGCTTCACCACGTGACTGCCCCGCCCCCTAGAGGTTCTCTTCCGGAGCTCCGTACCTGAGAGCTCCCCCCCCGACTAGAGCCCTGACTACTACACCAAACTACACCAGGGTAGGCATCTTGAACATGTTTTTTGTGGTGATATGAGGTTTGGTGATCCAGAGTTCATCATAAGCAATGTTGCTTTCAGTATGTGTATATATGCTTGGTGGCTAATGAAGAAGGGCAAAGATGTCATCATAAAGTGACAGTATAAGACCTGGAAATCCAATACATGGGTGTTTTGGTGGTTACTGAGAGCAAAAATAAAAATCAGGCCCAATTTTTATGAAAACAAGAACCCAGTGAGAGTGTCAACCATCCCTACCTGGTGATAAATTGATAAAGCATGAAGAATAGTGAAAATTGACTTGGTGGGAAAACATCCAATTGAACTCTAGGTATAATAAAGATCCTTCTTTTCCGCAGTGAGCTAGCCTCTTCCTCCAGTTGCTACTGAGAATGCAGGGCAGAGTTGTTACAAATAAATAGAGTAAAATCTGTATATGAATCCCAACTCAGCAGCTAATTTACTGGTGAATTTGATAATAATATTGCAATGTTGCTTATCTTCTGCTTGCTTACCCTAGTGGTCCTCAACCTGACTCCATTGTCTCTGCTCTGGCTGTTCAGCTAGACCTGGTCTTGCTAAGACCCTTGCACTATACAACATGATGAACACCCTCCCAGTCTCCGTATCTGTTGAAAATCCGTTTAGCATAAGTATTCAAGGGATTTTAAACCCCACTGTTACAGTCTTCAAGATCATTCCTGTCAATTATATGACAATTTCTGTTCTAATTTCTCTAGTTATTGAGAAATATGGCATAATATTTTCTTTGAATATCTTGAGTGTCTGATTTATTTCTTGCTTGTGATTCCTAAATGCATTCTCAGAAACCCATTTGTGTTCACTTTTAGCACACATATATTAAAAAATCTATAGTAAGAAACAGTAATAGGGTGTTTATATGGAGTGCAGAAGAAAAATGGCTTTGGAATATAAGAGTGCTGTCAAAGTGCCACCTGATGACAAATAACCAGTCGATAGTGGGTTGTAACATCTTTGATCTTGTCATCATTCTGGAGACATCCTGCCTGTTCTAAGTTGTTGCTTTGAATTTCCAAATATTCATAAATTAGCTTTGTGTTGAAAAAAGTAATTCCTGGTGGTGATAAAGAACACAGATATTTAAAAACACCTTCTGTACTTTTCTACCATCTAGAATAAAATTTTACTAAAGAAGATTACTGGGCAGGGGAGAAGGCTCTCACCTGTGGCTGCTTCCTCCTTCCGTGGAGCTTCTCCTCCCCCCTCCGCAAGTATCGCAGGTCCCCCTTCTTGTGTTTATCTAATTCCCTCTTGAAGCCGTCCATGCTTGTAGCCGCCACCACCTCCTGTGGCTGTGAATTCCATGTGTGTTAATCACTCTTTGGGTGAAGAAGTACTTCCTTTTATCTGTTCTAACCTGACTGCTCAGCAATTTCATGGAGTGCCCATGAGTTCTTGTATTGTGAGAAAGGGAGAAAAGTACTTCTTTCTCTACCTGCTCTATCCCACGCATAATCTTATAAACCTCGATCATGTCACCCCTCAGTTGTCTTTTCTCCAATCTAAAGAGCCCCAAGCATTTTAACCTTTCTTCATTTTGACAGCTTATGAAATTTATATCTGAAGCCTGAAAAAATAAAACTATCAATAGATACCACTAAATGTAAAAGCTTTTGAATTTTGGTACAAAATATGTCACATGTAAAATGAAAATGTAACATTTCTTACAATGTATACAGTGAATTTGGAAACTTTGCCATAATTTTGAATATCCATGGCTGCGGTCACACGGAACATTAGCCACGCTACAGAGATGGAAGATAGGCAGATTTTCCGGGCGCGATCACACCACCACATCTGGGAAGCGTAGAGTTCCCGTGCCGAACCCGAGGCTTCCCGACGAAGATGCGGGGTAAAAAACTAGTTCCTCTGAGGTACTAGTTTCCGAAAACCGCGGGGCAAGGGCGGGTGCCTGATCACGTTTCCGGTGGAATCCCGTGGCATCCGGTGCCTGCCCATGTCTCGTCGTGAACAGGTTTTTTTCCCAAGTCTCCACAGGATGTGCACAAGCGCCCAATGGCGCATGCGCACAAAGAGGCCCCCTCCCACTGCAGCCAGGCTTGCCGCCTCTGGAGGGTCGCTATGGCCACTGTTGCACAGGCGGTTAGAGTGGCCGTGACGAGGGGGCCCACCTCCCTCTCCATTGGCTATGCCTCGGAGCTCTGTTGAGGTCCGGAAGCATCTGTCGCCCTCTCCGGTAAGCCCACCACCCGCCTTCGGATGTGCAGATACGATTGCTCAGTCATGCGTATGCACAAACTTCAGTTTTTTAAAAAATCCATCCCGTTTGCCACGGAAGCGGCGCCTAGCGATTGCTGGTGTGATTGGTCATGTGATTGGCACCTCCCCCCTAAACACGGGACCTTGACGGGACCTCGATGAGATGTCTGATCGTGCAACCGTGCGTTATTTTGCTCCGGGGCAAACAGCCACGCTTCCCCCCGCATTTTCCTGCCCGTGTGACCGGGGCCTATGACTATTTTAACTCGGGCTTTTTCAGTAATCTGGTATAAAGTGCATAAAATAATCTATGAAATTTTGAATATAGAGTTACCATATATACCAGAAGTCTTTTTGTTAAATATATTACCAGATAAGGTTAAAAAAATAGATCAATATGTAATAACGTATATATTAACATCAGCTCATATTATGTTTGCAAAATATTGGAAATTAGAAAGAGTACCCTCAAAGGAAGAAATAATATATAGACTGTTAGACATAGCGGAGATGGATAAATTGTCAATAGTATTACAAGGGAAAGATGATGAAGTGTTTAAAGAAAGATGGAGTAGATTTTATACTTGGTTAGGACTCACTGTATGTAACCAAACTAATGTACTAGATACAACAGTTTCATGCATCTGACAAAAATGACATCTAGACTATGTCACAACAAACCTGCTTTTAAGGTGCCATTAAAATCTTTGCGGTTTCACCTTCTACAGACTTACGTGTCTACCCCTCAAGAACTTCTCCTTCTTTGATGCTTTGAAGAAGCAGTGACAAAGTGAGCAGACACATGGTTATATACCAGAATATTTCACTTGGGGAGGGGAGCAATAATCATTGTGTTCAATAGGTAACAACATCATTGACACTTCCAAGGCGATAACATGAAGATGATTGTCATGAGCAATTCAGGCAAACAATGCATCATGTGAGTTGGCAGCTCAGCAACAACTTCCATGATCAGGAACTTCTGAATATGCCTATAGACATACTGAGCACTTTTCTGTTTATAAGAGAGAAGCCATCATATTTGAACCTGGGGAGGATGTGGAGAGAAAGCAAGTAAAGGGGTTCCAACTTGTTCGTTTGCAGGGGTATCTCAAGTCCACAAAAGCTCTGCAAAATGTTGTACAGTATAGAGTGTTTTTTTATTTTTAAAAATAAGGGGTTAGTCCCTCTTCTGTGAAATACCAAAATCTGTATGATGAACACTCTCTAGAATTTACTGAAAGAGCCTTATATAACTTCTTTGAAAACTTTTAACAATGGCTTTTCCCTAAAGAAGCTTTTTAGAAAGGCTTCAGTCATAAATTTCTTGGATTTTCTTGCTATTTTGCCTACAGTGCAAATTTTTTTTTGAGGTTGAGCTATTATCAGAGGTTAGATTTTTTTCCACTAAATGTACCTTAGTGCTTCTCTTTTTCAGTGTGTTTGTACATTGGAGTTCATTACTTGTAGCCTTATCTGAGAAAAAACGGTTTGATAGTATCATCTGGGGAACAAAAATATTCTATGTTTTCCCCAGATAGAATTTTCTTGCTCTATTTGATTTGAGTATCCTGGAGACAATTTAACTGAGGAAAGCAAAGGCAATGGAAACTATCTTTAAAAATTACCAAATGCATTCAAGTTTAACATTCAGTCTGCATGGCTATTATTCTTTCGGCCATTCAGCATTCCTCCAACTGAATATAAGAAATATCTATACAATTCTTCTTCCACAGAGAAATGATGTATTTGAGATACGTGTTGTGCATAGGAGGCATTGTTCAGTGGAGCAGTTGACAAGAAAGGAACTGATTTTATTTGATAGCAGACACGCATGGTATGAGAATGATGGGGGGGGGGAACATTCTAGGTTTTTCAGTGTATCTGTCATAAACCCAATAGGTCAAAGAAAGTCTAAGTTACAGCAGCTTCATACTTCCTTAGTACAGAAATCCTTACCTATTCTAACACTTTAAAATCTTCTGATTGATGGCATGTTTGATACATGTTTTTTCATTCGTTCAGTAGTTCTGACAGTCTGCCTAGTGATTCATGTACAATAGTTCAATGAATTCCCTTTTTTAAAGCACTCTAGCCTCAACTTTTCCTGTGTATTGAACCCTGCTTTTCTAAGTCAAGTTCTGTGCACTTTGAGTATCTGTAAGGTGAATAATAAATGAATTAATGTAGACATAAATAAATCTAGCTCAATAACTTCATGACCATACTGTCTTGCTAGGGTGACACCCTGTCTTTAGCATAGACCCATGCCTATCCCACTTTCCCCTGACAATTTTTTTTATTTATTTGATTTCTATACCACCCTCCCCCCAGGGTGGTTAACAGCAAGTCATAAATATGTTCTCATAAATACTATAATATAATAATACTATAATATGTACATAAAAATAAAACAATAAAGACAGCAATAATCGAATAATCAGATGGCGCTGAATATTCCATTGGATATTCCATGTTTTACTCTGGGGGGAGGAGATGGGGAGGCCAGGCTTGATGGCAAACCATTGCTGTCCTCAACCCTTTCCCTCCCCTCAACAGACACCTTGTGAGGTAGGTGAGGCTGAGAGAACTCGTTCGAGAACTGCCCTTGAGAGAACAGCTCTGAAAGGACTGACCCAAGGTCACAGCAGCAGCTGCATGTGGAGGAGTGTGGAATCAAACCCGGTTCTCCCAGATTAGAGTCTGCAGTCCTAACCACTACACCAAACTTGCTTCTTTAATACTTTATGGGTGTTAAGGTAAAAGGTAAAGGTAAAGGTTCCCTTGCTCGAAAGCCAGTCGAATCCGACTCTAGGGTTGTGGTGCTCATCTCCGTTTCAAAGCCGAAGAGCCAGCGCTGTCCAAAGACGTTTCTGTGGTCATGTGGCCGGAATGACTAAATGCCAAGGCGCACGGAATGCTGTTACCTTCCCACCAAAGTGGTACCTATTTATCTACTTGCAATTTCTTGCTTTCGAACTGCTAGGTTGGCAGGAGCTGGAACTAGAGACGGGAGCTCACCCCGTCTTGTGGCACCCGGGTCTTGAACTGCTGAACTACCGACCTTCCACAGCCTGCAGTTCAGCGTCTTAACCACTTGAGCCACCGCAGCTCCTTTTGGGTGTTATTTGCTACTTAATTGTTTTTATTAGGATGACAATCAAATCTGTGGGAGTTTTTTGGTCTTTTTAAAATTAGAGCTGCTCTGCAAGTCCATAGACCTGGAAATGCAGAGTATATATGTCAAAAAGAATAATCTAAAGTTGTGTTGCATATTATTAGAGGGGGTCATATAGCAGCTTTGCCTTGGCAATATAAGCTATTTTCCATTTTAAAAGCAACCTCTGGAGAGGGCAGTGCAGAGCTACAGAATAAAACATTTTGTACTGATGTATGGACCTATGATCTGCTCAACTCTGAAAGAAGTGCAGGATTCTTCCCTCTCCTTTTAAAATGTGGCTTTACCTGCACACTCTGAGGCCAGAATAGCCATTTTAGTTTGAAATTGTCATGATTTGTTCAATCACTTTTAATGGAGAGTAAAGGAAAGATTGTTGGCAACCCATTATAGTTTACTATCTTCCTCATTTCATCCCACCTTTTTTCAGACCTCTTTTGCTGCTGATTTGACTTAAGAAATCTGATTGCTGCACAAGGCAGTCCCAAGCACTAGGGATGGGCATGAACTGGGAAAATGTGGTTTCTTTCAGTTCATGGATCATAGTGTGCCCGGTTCCTGAGCCACCAACTGTCACAAACTATTAGGGGCGAAATGAACCAGTTCAGTACATGAGGTTTGTGAGTCAGTAGAGTGCCCCCTGGCATGCTAGAGACACCAAACTCACAGCGCATCTCTGGCTGACTCTTCTCTACCTGCCCTCCAAGTCTGGCGAGGATTGGATCTACGAGGTTCAAATTACACCTCCCCCCAGAAGGTGCCCCATCCTCCATTGTTTCCAGTGGAGGGGAAAAAACAGTAAAAAAGCAAGGGCAATAGAAGCCCAGCAGAACAGAATTGAAGTCCCAGAGAATCTCTGCAGTAGAAAATGAAGATGTGAGGCATATTTAGAAGCTCAGCGGAACCAATGCAATGTACTAGTGAACCCAGTACTAGCAGAACCCAGGACCATTGTGGTAATGCTAGCTCAACAAGACTGATGTGAAGTACAGAATCAAGGGGGGGCAGAGGTTGCATGACCAGCACAACCAGTTCAGTTTATAGAATTCCCAGCAGAACCCAGTGCCACTGTGGCACTGCAAGCTTAAAAGGACTGATCTCAAAACAGAGTCACAAGAAATCCAAGCAAGGGAGTGGTGATTTTGCAAGTCCAATACAACCAATTATGATGTGCAGAATGGCCAGCATGGCTCAGTGCCACTGGTATTGCAAGCTAAAATAACTGATCTCAAAGCACAGAGTCCCAAGTGGGGGTGGGGTTTGCAAGCTCTGTGCAAGAAAATGGGAAGGGAACACAAAGGGATGCCAGCAAAGCGGGGGGGGGGAACAACCTCTTGAAACTGACAAGAAATTTGGTAAACATTTTGAATGAGGGGAGACAGTCTGTCAGGAAATGCATCTGTTCACAAACTTTAGTTCATGAGCTGGTTCATGGCCATCCCTACTAAGCACTACTGAGACTTCCCAGGGCTCCTGTCTTCTTGTCTTGTACAGGCTTTTGTTCCATTCATAAAAGAGTTTGTGCAATATTGGATAGGGTGGTTTTCTGCAAAATCCTCCTTCCATCCACAGCACCTGTGTCATCATATCCCATGTGATTCTCAAGGGTCACCAAGACATTTGAGGAGCAAAGGTGACTGCAGTTGGAAGGGTGGTCAACAAGAATGCCTTTTGTGAATTTGTAGTTCAAGGCGTGATGGCCTTGGACTCGTAGGGGCAAATTCCACCTCTCGCGCGAGAGGTCATTCTGGCTCCCCCCAGCTCTTCTTAGGGGCTCTTTAAAAGGTTATGACCGCTGCCGCTGTTCTTGGCGGCAGCTGCTATGCCCGTGGGGGGTGCGGGGGGCAAAATGTTCTCCCGCCTCCCTGAGCCCCGGGGTGGTGGCTTTGGACTCGTAGGGGCAAATTCCACCTCTCATGAGAGGTCACATGCGAGAGGTCATTCTGGCTCCCCCAGCTCTCCTTCGGGGCTCTGTAAAAAGTTATGGCCACCGCTGCTGTTCTTGGCGGCAGCTGCGACACCTGTGGGGGGTGGGGCAAAACATTCTCCCACCTCCCTGAGCCCCGGGGTGGTGGCCTTGGACTCGTAGGGGCAAATTCCACCTCTCACACGAGAGGTCATTCTGGCTCCCCCAGCTGTCCTTAGGGCTCTTAAAAAAGTTATGGCTGCCACTGCCACCGCCGGGGGGGGGGACTGCTGAGCTGCCCTTCCTGCCTTTTTCAGGCTCCACGCTGGAGCGCCGAGCCTGAAAAACGGCCTGCAGAGCCGCCCCCCCAACCTCCCTTCCTTTTTCAGGCTCCACGCTAGAGCTCAGTGGTGGTGGCCTTGGACTCAGGGGCAAATTCCACCTCTCTCTCGTGTGATACACGTGAGAGGCCATTCTGGCTCCCCCAACTCTCGGGAGGGGCTCTTTAAAAAGTTATGGCCACTGTCACTGTTCTTGGCGGCAGCTGCAACCACGCGCGGGGGAAGGGGTGGGGCGAAACATTCCCTTGCCTCCCTGAGCCTCGGGGTGGTGGCCTTGGACTCATAGGGACAAATTCCACCTCTCGTGTGTAATGTCTGAGCGGCGTTGCCATTCAGATCTCACACGCGAGAGGCCATTCTGGCTCCACCACCTCTCAGGAGGGGCTCTTTAAAAAGTTATGGCCGCTGTCTCTGTTAATTTGCTGTGGTGACCTCACCAGGGTATAATGACACTGCGTCTACAATTTTCTCCAGAGGAACTGATCTCTTCTACCTGAAGAACAGTTGTAGTTTTGAGTGATCTGTAGCCCTCTCCTGGAGATTGGCAACAATGGTTCCCCAGGAGGGAATAGCTGGTAGGGGTGTGCAGAAAATTTTTTTTGGCCCGATTCGGATTCTGCTGAATCGGGCAGAATCAATTTTGGCTGGCAGAAAGACTCCCACATGTCAATTTCAGCAGTACAAGCCAATTCTGAGTCAGCCAGCCGAATGTCAATTTCGTCCCCATTATATCCTATGGGCCATTGAAGTCAATGGCGAAAACATAGGGTATATTCTGGGGGCTGGAGGGAAGGGAGTTTGAGGGAGAGGCTCCAAAATCGCAGGGTAGCTGCTGGAATCTCTCCCCAAGATATCAACCAGGGTTGAAGAACATTGGACCAGGGGGTTCAATTCTACGGGCCCCCAAACAGGTTGCCCCTATCCCCTCCATTGTTCTCTATGGTGGGAAAAAGTTACTTTTTTCCCACCATAGAGAACAATGGAGGGGATGGGGGCAACCAGTTTGTGGGCCCGTAGAATTGGACCCCCTGGTTCAATGTTCCTGAGACATGGTGGGTATCTTGGGGAGAGGCTCCAACAGCTACCCTGTGATTTTGGAGCCTCTCCCTCAAACCTCCTCTCGTTCAGCCCCCAGAATATACCCTACGTTTTCGCCATTGACTTCAATGGCCCATAGGATATAATGGGGACGAACTGCAGGAAGCCGATTCAGATCAGAGAATCTGATTCGGCCTGCAGCAGCCTGAAAGGGGCCTATGCTAATAAGTTATGCTAATGAGCTCCTGCAGCTCTTTTCCTACAAAATGACCCCTGTTCTTTAGTACTCACACTCTTAATGCTATATGTATGACTGTTTCTCTCTTGTAAGAGACTGGGCGAATTTGATATGACTGTCAGATCAATTCAGAAATCTCATCAGTAAAGCAATGTGACTGCTGTGTGCAGCTTGCCTGAACATGAATCACCTTAGAGACTACAGTAACTAGTAGTTAGTATTGGCATTTCACATAGCTAATTCATTTGGGTTTGGACAAAACAACAGAATTTCTCCAGCTTCTGGGATATTTTCAGCAAAGTTAGAAAGTTAAACCATGGTTGTGCAAAAACATAGAGAATTAAAGTAGCAAAATACTGTTTCAAAAATAATACAATGCAGGAAAATCTAATAAATGCTTTTCAACCACTTTGTTCAGTTATATCAGCTTAATTCATATTGAAGTTAACAGGAGTTCAGTAGTCATATATGTGAGTGGGATTGTGATATAATTATTTTCAGCTAGTTCTGTTTTACTTTGAAGAATATGTAAACTCTTCTTAAGCTTGGGCCATTTTGGCTAGGTTCTCATGGTGAGCTTTTTAAAAAATATAAATAATATGATATGGTCATATCTAAATCAAAACTCTATTTGTAATTGGCTAGCTCTCAGTCTCAGCTACAATAAAAGCTTTTCTGTACCCTGTACTAGTAGATACTGGCTGCCCAAGAAAGCCCCTTTAAACAGTTGAGCCATGTAGAGCAAAATAAAACTAAGATGGGTCTTGAAATATAAATATTTATGAGCATTGAGGTGTTCTTTTCTTCTTGGCCTTGTTTGCTTCTTTTACCAACAGTGAAATCATGCCTCCAAAATTTTGCTTCTCTACCACATTTCACTCAGTTTTATTCCTGTTTTCTGCTCTTCTTGGCATTTGCTTTAGAACCTTTTTAATACCAAAAAGAGTGTTCTTCTGGCTGTCTACATGCTCCAAACCAGTCAGGGATCAAATAACCCATCTTGACATTATGATACTATATAGCCAAGCAAATATCAGTATCTCACCCCACTTCAGAGAATTATTGCCAAAACTAGAGGTAACATTTTGTAAGAAGTAACAATGCCCTCCACTGTTTGGTTCAGCCCTAGGTTTTCATTAGATAATTTACAACCTGCTCATTCTACCTTTACAGGCTCTCAGAACCCCTACATATCTATATATCTAATTCCGAAGTCGCCCCCTGGCGTGCGGATACTTATTTCCGCACATCGGGGGCACCTGGGGGGGAGGGAGATTTTCGTGCACACTTGGGGCAGTCCCCAGGTGTGCACAAAAATCTGAAACCTGTAAAAAAATATCTGGGGGATATTTAAATCCCCTCAAAAGTGACAGAGCGTTCCCTGCACATGCGCAGGGAATGCTCTGCAAACGGCCTCACCGCCGCCACTTCAGAGCCAAGGCGGGGGAGACCAGCGAGGGTGGCTGGGTTCTCCAAACCAGATTGCAAATTCTCCTCGGTGACTCAGTCGGCTCCGCACAGCACGTAGTAGGCGGTAGCCAGGCCTGAGACGGGGAGCAGCAGGCCTGTGCGTGGCGCGGCTGGGCCGGGCTAGCCTGGGAAGGGAACTGGGCGGCCGGTGGAGCAAGGGGTGTGGCCGCGGGGCCGCGTGGCGCGGGAGGGGAAGGAAGTGGGCCGCGGCGTCCAACGCGTTGCTCTCCCAGCTGAGGCCTACTGTCGCTGTTGCCGCTTCTACTAACGGAGGCGGCCGCCTGTTGTCTTTGCAGAGCACCCAGATGGAGTAGGAGTGGAAACCCGACGAGCAGGGGCTCCAGCAGATCCTGCAGCTGCTCAAGGAGTCTAAGTCCCCGAACACCACCACACAGAGAGCCATGCAACAAGTATCCTCCGGTGGGAGATACGAGGGAGGGAGGGGATGGAGGAGGGAGGGCGGACGGACATGGTGAGGCCCAGGCACACAGGATAGCGCGCAGCTTCAGGAAGCAGCAAAGGGTTTCACTGGCTGAGGCGGGCTCGACCTTTGGGGAGTAGCGGTGCTCCCGCCGGCTGCCTCCCTGAGGTGGCCAGGGGTGGTGTAGGCCCGGCCCAGCCTCTTCCCGGTTGTGGTGTGGGCTTTGAACCATGGAGGGAGCCTATGGGCGGGAGCGCCCCTCCCCCAGGCCGTTCCCGCACCTGTTGGCAGCTCCGGTATCGGCCACTTTCCCAGGTTTTCTCTGCCGCCGCCCTCCCTTCCTCCCTTCCTCCCTCCATAGCTGGGCCTGTGCCAGCGCCCAATCTGTAAGAGCAGCGGGACTCCACCTTCCTTTCGCTGATCCCTGCTGGCCAGGATCAAACACCATCCCCCATCCCCCGAAAGACTGCCTCTGCCCCCCAACCCGCAATGTGTTTGTGTGAAAATCTGCCTGTCTGCCTGTAACTGGACATGTGCAGATGCAGAATCAGGTCTTAGTGAAGTGGGAACCAGCAGCTGAGGTTGTCTCAACGTAGTGCAATTAGTCGCTATGCTACGATTTTATAGATAAAGCAACAGATAATCAAGTACTGTATTCTGTAGTGGTTGGTAGATGAATAAAGATCGCCTTTAAAAGAGGGGGAGACAGGAGTGAATTTTCTGTTCTTAGTTTCCCTGTTTGGTGCAGCTGCTTCCTCCTCTTCCTGATAGGTGTGGAGCTCCCCCCCCCGGTGAGTATCGCGGGTCCCGCCCCTTGTACTATAAAAACAGCAACATACTATTAAAGTGAAAGATGGTTAGAAATATCAATAGCCAATAAATCAATACTATAAGCATTACTGAACAGTCACTGAACTTATGGAGGCTATAACTCACTAAAACATCCTTTAACTACCCTCCCACTTTTTAATGGAGCCATGATTTAAACTTTGCTATGTTAAAAAATGTCTTTTGCTTTCAATATTTCCCAGCAGAGCTTGTAATTTCAAAAACACTTGGGATGTACTGTGCCATTCTGTCCAGAATAAGGATGGGCACAAACTGGCTCACAAACTGAAGTTTGTGGTGAATTAAGCCGGTTCGTGGTTTGCAAACTGAAGTTCATGGCAGGTCAACCAGCACAAACTTTCCACGAACTTTCAAGCAATTCATGGAGTTTCATGCTGGTTTGTGAATGGATACATTTCCAGACAGACTGTCTCTGCTCAAACAAAATGTTTACCAAACTTCAAAGCAGTGTGTGTGTGTATGTATGTGTGATGGGGCAGAATTCCCCAGCTTTGTAAACACTTTTGCCAGTTTCAAACTAGTTTTGTCAGTTTCAATAGGTTTCACCCCTTTGCAGGCATTCCTTTGTGTTCCCTTCCCATTTTCTTACACATAGCTTGCAAAATCCACCCCCCCCACTTGGATTCATTATGACTCTGCTTTGAGAGCAGTCCCTTTAAGCTTGCAATGCCAGTGGCACTGGGTTCTACTGGGCATTCTGCATATTGTAACTTGGTGTGCTCAGCTTGCAACCCCCTCCCCCCGGCTTGGATTTCTTTTGACACTGTACTTTGAGATCAGTCCTTTTAAGCTTGCAGTGCCACAGTGGCACTGGCTTCTGCAGGGCATTCTGTATACTGAACTGGTTGTGGTGGGCTTACAACCCCCCCTTGCTTGGATTGTCATTCTGTACTTCACATTATCATCTTGAACTGGCATTGCCACAATAGGACTGGGTTCTGCTGGGCACTAGTACATTGCACTGGTTCTGCTGGGCTTGTACCCCCCTTGCTTGGAGAGTGATTCCATGCTTCACATCAGTCTTGTTGAGCTGGCATTGCCACAATGGCACTGGGTTCTGCTGGGCACTCTGTACATTGCAGTGGTTCTGCTGGGCTTGGGAAAAGGTCCCCCTTCAGTTTCTACTGCAGAGATTTTCTGGCTTGTTGGGTTTGCACTGGCACAGAGGCACTGGTGTTGCTGGGCAACTTGCACTTCTTCTGCTGGGCTTGCAAAAATGCCCCCCTCCACATCACCACCTTCAGTTTCTACTGCAGAGATTCTCTGGGTCTTTGAATCTGTTCTGCTGGGCTTTTATTGCCTTTGCTTTTTTGCTTCCCCCCTTCCATTGTAAACAATGGAGACTGTGTCACCTTCTTTGGGGGGCCATAAGTCTAAACCTAATCCTCACCAAACTTGGAGGGCAAGTAGCGAAGAGTTGGCCAGAGATGTGCTGCAAGTTGGTGTCTCTAGTACATCAAGGGGGTGGTGTTCTACTGCATCATGAACCTCATAAATCAAACTGGTTCATTTGGCAGCTAAAAGTTCATGACGGTTTGTGGTTTGTGAACCATGCATGCCAAGAACTGAACTGCATTTTCCCAGTTCATGCCCATCTCTAGTCTAGAATGTAGGGAACTCAAATACCAAGACCTTCCCCCAAGTATTTGTGCAGTGATATTTTGTACAGAAAAAAAAATCATCTGTAAAGCATTCTAAAGTCACTTAGAGTTGCTGCACTGTCTGAATCATTCTGATTACTGAAATTAAAGGTGAATAACATGTAATTAATTCTAAATGGCAGTCTTTCTCTTGCAAATTTGCTTTTCCAATTTTTTTTGTGCTGCAGTGACAAGATTCCATCAACACTCATAAAACCAATCCATTACTAAACCATAGAGAAAAGAGAGGAAGTATGCAGTTTGTTTTATTGCAGCATTTCAATTATATATCAAAATAATGATAATCAGGCACTAAAATAAAAATACTAGTGCCAAGTGCTACTAATAAATTAAAATGTTCTCTCTCTTCAGCCAGTATTGTTATTATTATGCAGTTGGGCCAAACTGATAAAAACTTGGACAGAGGTAAAAACATTTCTCTAATACCATATTGAAACAGCATTTTAAAAACAAATAGCAGCTGTAACATTCATAACCCACCAGTTGTTTCTGTGTGATGATGTTTCATAACTAATAATGGTTAAGTTACAACCTGACAATTTAGTTTGCTTTACTATCTACCAAGACATACTTTTGTGTAAGAGTATGTTCTTAGCTCTTACAAGTACTATCTTAGTAATGTTGTGTTAGGCACAGGGGCAAATTGAACAAAGAACTCAAGAATAATTGGTTTCCTAATGCAAACACGCACATACACACTCACCCTCTCTGTCTGCTTCTCAAATATACTTTGCTAGTTTTTATCAGAAATATTGAGGTGTTACTGTATTGGTTCACTTGGCAGCAATCTCAATTATTTGCATTAATTGTCTTGTAAAACCTTCACTGTATCTTGTAATAATACTGCAAAGCATAGTGGAGGGCTTATCAGTCTCTGGGACTAAGTACTTAGTCAGAACTAGGTACACAGGCATGTAACTAAGCGTGGGGGGTGGGATTGTTGGTTTGTTTAAATGGAGCCAGCTCCTGGAAGCTTAGTCCTGGAAACTGTTCCTCAACATCAGGGTATGTAAAGCAATATGAAGACAGCACAAAATGCCTTCTGTTACCTCTCTGAGAAGAACAGGAAGTAGTGCTGCCAATCCCATTCCAAGAGATAGCACTTATGAACTCTGAGGGCAGCAAGCCAGTACACAGCACAGCGTTGCTTTGAAGGGTATATTGCCCACACTTTGCCCAGCTGCTCCAGCATGGAGGACTGTTTCATCTCACAGGGGAAGTTTTATAAATTCTTTGGTACCAAGATACTTTGCTATGCTCAAATGAAAGTTTCTTTCATTTATTTGTATCCCTGTGCCAAATTGGAAGGACAGAAGTCACAGCAGTAAGCATTATGCTGTGGCCATAATATTAGACTTTTTGCCAAGTGCACAGCTGTGTGGGCTTATTTCAACAATGACACAATCAGTTCAGGTAATTACATATGTGTATGATGATTTGGCATAGTAGATGATCACAGTGATGGCCCAGCTAGTATAGATAGCCAGAATAACTCCAGGGATATGAGTGGTCCTGAAGAGCTTGGATGTATTATTACCATACTATGTGGCACCCTGAAGATATCTGAGAACTAGCTATTTTTGTGCCCTATGGCAAGGACTGGATGTGCTTGCTATTCTTTGCCAGCTGGTTACACAGGATCTGAAGGGACTGTGAATTACTGTGTAGCCTCTAAGAATTTAACTGTTTCCATACATATTTCAAAGATTCCTGTCTTTAGCTGTACTGTTCCCTTGAGCTTCCTTTATCCCACCTGTGTTTGGAGCTACTTAGGAAGAATGAATGCCCACGTAGCTCAGTATTGTCCACTCTTACTGGCAATGGCTGTGGGTCATTCTGCCTGAAACCCTGTAGCAAGACTATAGTCTTTTCCAAAACTTGGTCTCTGAGATATTTTTTTTAAACTGGAACCTTCCACAAGTGAAACATATGCTCTACCACTGACCCACAACCCTTCTGCCTCTCTACAGTACCACTTTGCTGAGGCTGCCCTAGCTGCTGTTCATCCACCCCTGCCTGTCTATTGGCAGATGTGGCTATCAGAGAAAGGCTTACAGGCATTACAGATTATGGCAAGAGGAGGAGAAGAAGAAACTATCACTGAGTCACAGCCAACTCATGGCAACCCCATCCACAGGTAGATTATGATGATCAGGGGTCATTTCGTAGAAAAAGAGGTGCAGGAGCTCATTAGCATAACTCATTAGCATAACTTATTTGGATATGCCACATACCCTGACATCACCGGCAGTGTGGCAGAAGGCAACACCCACCGCTCAGGCTCCACTGGACTGTTTTGGATTGCTAGCTATTGGGGGGGGGATGTGCAGATCTGTCTTCGCAGAGGAGGGAGAGCTTCTACCTGAATAAAACTTGGTCTTAGAGGTGCCACTGGACTGTTTTGGGCCAGGGAGGGTGGCTCTTCAACTTACCTGGCTGCTTCTTGCTCTGACTGAGGGCTGCTGGGAGCAGGGGGTGGGGCTTGTTGCATGTGCCCACCCCCTGGACTCTTTACTGCCGGAGCTCCGTTCCTGTGCGCTCTTGCAGGAAATGACCCCAGTGATGATTTAAATTTCTGGATCGCCCAATCCATGAGCACACAAGGCTCTGGGCAATTTACAACAGTTAAAAACAATATAAAATTACATATTAAAATTAACAATCAGTCCTAATTTAATAGTCTCCAGATGGCATCCATAATTTAATCCAAAACCTACTCTGGACTGTTCTTCTATCTAGTGGGCAGGTTAGGGAGGAGGCTGAAGCAGGAAGAATGGAAGAGAGGGTGCCAGCTATGATGAAAAACCATTGCTGTCCTCAACCAAAAGCCTGGTGGAACATCTCTGCCTTACAGGCCCTGTAGAATTGCATTAGTCCCACAGGGCCCTGACGGAAGTTAGCAGAGAGTTCCACCAGGTTGGAGCCAGGGCTGAAGAAGCCCTGATTCTGGTCAAGGACAGCCGGATATCTTTAGGGCCACATATGCACACATAAATAGCTGCTCTTGACATAGCTGCTCTGAGGCCCTCCAGAAATGTAGATATGTGCTTTAGAGCATCAATTGGAAACTGAATTGAACGTCAACATTTGGTAAATTAAATCTGTTTCATATATGGCAATAAGCCAAAGGCTGCTTATGGATATGGTTGCTTATGGATATAAAATAAATAAATAGGTTTTTTTCACTGTAACACAGATATTGATTTGTATGAGGCCACTCCTCAGTTTTCTTGGTGGCTAAACAGTGACTGGAAAACTAACATGTCTTTCTCAACCAAGTTTTAAGAGGCTGGGTCCTGTACCATACATATCTGATATGAAACTGGCTTAGGCCACAAATGCGCAACCCAAAAGCAATCCTTTTCTAGATACACTTGCCAAGCATTTTCTTTGGCAATAAACAACTAACAGTTGTTCCACAATGTATTGTCT
Organism: Gekko japonicus; assembly: GCF_001447785.1. Lineage (NCBI taxonomy): Eukaryota > Metazoa > Chordata > Lepidosauria > Squamata > Gekkonidae > Gekko > Gekko japonicus. Next base: position 436,526 of record NW_015163103.1, on the reverse strand, counting down.
AGCCGGGCTGCCTGTGGTCAAAGAGAATAATAATAACAAATCAATCAATCGATCAATCAATCTAGAAGTTCTACTAAGGGCTGTAATTCTACTAAGTGATTGAAGGAGTCAATCTATATTTTGCCTTTCCTCCCACCAGAGGCTCTCAGTGGTCTGTTTATTTGTTTTCCTGATACACAAAAAGACAAAACTTCTTCCATCATTGCATATCAATAAACAAGTGATCAGAGCCCTCCTGACATGTGCTGCTTTGATCCACAAATATCTGTTTGTTGATAGATGATAGGCAAAAGTACTTTTGATTTTCACTCTAGTCCCTGCTTCACCCACTTCAAAGATGTAACAGCAGTACTTTTTTTTTTGCTGTCTTCTTATATACAGTCAGTGTGGGAGCCTGTTATAGTTTAATATCTACTGAGCCTTTCTGCCACAGATGTTTCACAGCAGTAGTAGGGATGATTAAAACAAATCAATAAAAGCACAGGAAGGATGCTGGCTAGTAGCTTTCAAATTAAATACCACCCAACTGTCAAAAACTCCCATCCCAGCAACAGAGAGATCATCTTGTAAACTCATCCATCTGTGAGTGACAGAAGCAACTATTTGCAGCAAACAAAAATGACCCTGGCTCATTAACTCAGGCACTTCAGTGGGAAAGTCTACAAAGTGGTCAAAGCAAAAGAACATGTCTATATCAACATAGTCCTTCTTTCTTGGACAAACCGGAAACGAAGAGTATCTGTCTTTTTCTGGATGTCCTTCAGTGACACAGAAAAAGCGGATATAAGCATGTGCTCCTATCAAAACAAAGCTAATTCTAGTGTTACCGTTTTCCTTCCTGAGTGACATGCACTACAATCTTATGCATGTCTACTCAGAAGCAAATTCCATGACAGTAATGGTGCTTACTGTCAGGTAATTGTGCACAGCATTGCATCCTAGAAAAAAATGCATTGTGAAACTGCTGAATAATAAAATATTTCATTCATTTCCCATTGTCCTAAAAGAATTCAGGATCAAACTGACAGTGCTGCCTAGGGATGGGCATGAACTGGCTCATGAATGTATTTTTGTGATGAATTTTGGCTGGTTCATGATTCATGAACCAAAGTTTGCAGACTGAAGAGCCGCCATGAACTGCCACAATTTTTAAGGAAGTTCATGGTTGTTTGTGAAGAGCAGAAAGCAGGGGTTTAAATGGCTCAGAGTCATTTAAACAACTGTTTTCTGCTCTTCACAAAAACAGCTGAGCAGTGGGAACAGAAAGCAGGGAGTTAAATGGCTCTGAGCCATTTGAACCCCTGCTTTCTGCTCCCTGCCACTCAGCTGTTTTTTGTGAAGAGCAGAAACCAGCGGTTTAAATGGCTCTGAGCCAGTTAAAGAACTGCTTTCTGCTCCCTGCCACTTTTCACGTGGAAACCCTGCTTTCTGCTCCCCACAAAAAGCAGCGGGAAGCAGAAAGCAGGGATTTAAATGGCTCAGAGCCATTTAACCCCCTGCTTTCTGCTCCCCACCACCTTTCAGGCGGAAAACCTCTGTTTTCTGCTCCCTGCCAAAAGTGGTGGGGGACAGAAAGCAACAATCACAAACCACCTCAAACTGGTTCGGTTCATAAACTAGCCTCCCGGTTCATATTGGATGGTAGTTTCGTTTGTGGATCGGTCACAAACCATGGACCAAAATGTACCACAACAATGTGGTTCTTGCCCATCCCCCACGCTGCCATGTTTGGGCTTTATATGACTTTCCCATTTTGTCTCTTAAGTGTGTGTGTGTGTGTGTGAGAGACAGAGAGAGAGAGAGAGAGAGAGAGATGGGGGTGAATAGGTAGAAACTTTTTTTACTTAAAAAAGGTAGGCAAATAAAAGAGCTAACCTCATTGTTTCCTGTCACTCCAAGCATTTTACCCTCTAGCTGAGCTTGCTTCTTTGATGAGAGCCAATGAGAAAAGCTTCTGAAGTGACAGACTAGGATGGAAAAGGCAGGGGAAGGTTCAGCTCCACTCACTTGGAATAATTTTTATAGCAAAAAGACAATCCCATTCCCACAATTTAGATCTGAATAGCCTATCTCCATTGTCACCGGCCTCCTTCCATAAACACCCAGCTGCCTACTACTCCCCATTCATCTTGAAGTCCCAGCACTGTGCTAGACTCTGTTTGGAGTGAGACTTTTTTACTTTGCCTTTTTTGTGAGATGGTACTCACCCAGTACTGAGTTCTGGCACTGTTTTTCAGGGTTCTTCCAAGTCTTAAAGGGGGAATTGGTGGAAATTGTTGCAGCCTTATATATGAGTACTGGCACTTGTTAAACAAAAAAAGCATTGCTTTTGAGGCTGTGGTTCTATCAATATTAGATCAGTCTCACTTCTGGACTGGCTGTGCCCCTGGACCAGTCCCACTACTGACAGCCTAGGTATTTCATATTAACAATGCATGTGTTCTGCCAGAAAGAAACACAGAGAAACAGTTCTCTTCCAGACTACGTTATATTGACTAAGCATGGATACTAGAAAGCAAAGATATTTGGAAACAATCTATAGGCAGATTGAATAAAGCAGAATACCAGTAAAATAAAGGCAAATAGAGTTGCTGGCTAGGTCTATTTAATATATATTAAGGGAGATGAGTCCATTTCAAGACAGGTGGATCAAACCCCCTGCCCTTGTCAAAGGATTGTGGCAGTCTAAGGTTTTACTGAAGACTTGGAGAAAGCGTTGACTCAGGACACTCTCCTGGGCCCCTCAGTTGACAGATTTCCCTCTAATTTGGGAGTTCCCTTCATGGACCAATTGAAATTTGAGGTACAAATTCAAAATCCCCCCCCCGAGACTTTTGTTCTAAAGTAGAGATTAAAGGCTTGTTGCACTTCTCCCAAAAATAGGATCACAAACAATTAGGGTGCCCTGCAAGACCTGGAATACTTTATCAGAGACAATGACAGGGTGATCAAATGGTAGTGTTGGTGGGTTGATTGTACTCCTCTCTCCTTCACATCAAACTATGTGAAACTATCTCCTCTCTATCAGGAATGTAGCTTTGGGTTTTATTGCCTACTTAAAATAGATAAGCCTATTTTATCCAAAACTATTATTAATTCATCTATTGCACCCTTCACATCTTGTTTGGCCCAAACTATTAGTTATTTTTGATATCACTTGGTTAGTCTTTGTCCTGACCTGGATGGCCAAGGCTAACCTGACCTCATCAGATCTCCGAAGCTAAGCAGGGTTGGCTCTGGTTAGTTCAAGGATGGGAGATCCCCAAAGAAGTCTAGGGTAGCTACACAGAGGCAAGCAATAACAAACCACCTCTGTCATCTCTTGCCTTGAAAATCATATGAGGTTGCCATAAGTTGGATGTGACTTGACGGCAATTCACATACACAGGCCAAGTTCAGACTGGCAGTTTGGCCCGGCAGGCAAATGTTTCAGTAGCGGATCAGTAGCGGATTAAAGGGGCGGGTTCACACAGGCACATCTGTCAGGCGTCCCCCAGCCGTATGCAAGCCATCTTGGGCTGCTTCCCTCCTGAGTTTAAAAGATACCAGGTGAAAGTGGTAGTGAACCGTGTGTAGAGCGGGTTGATTCCAGTTCCCTGAGTGTGAACACAAGCGCTACTAAGGCGGGAACAACCTGCAGTAATTGGTAATAGACACCAGCTGTTTCCCCCAGCAGGTGCCTTCGGGGCATGTGTGATCATGCCCTATTTGCTGCTCCGCCCATGCACATGGGCGCATGCAGCCCAGCGCGGAAAGAGCCACTAACAGCCTGCCAGGGCGGCCGAACAGTGTGGACACTCCATTGCACTTTCTCCAGTGTGAACGGGAATACTGCAACCAAATTGTTCCAGCTCTGTTCTGGTTTTTCTTTGCCACGACTCCCTAGCGCTTCAAATTGCCAGTCTGAACGTGGCCCTCATTAGCCTTCAGTTTTCTCTTTTGAGGGAATTATTGATCAAAGAAAGATACTTTGTTATAAGACTCACTTTGCTTATTACCTACATGACTTGGATCCCAATGACATGTGGACAGGATAGGATATCATTGGGAATTGCTGTTTCAAATGTTACCTCTTGTTTTATGCTGATTTTAATAGCAATGTTATTGTATGCAAATTTGCTGCTGCGCCCATGTGCATGGGCGCATGCAGTCCAACGCAGAAAGAGCCATTAACAGCCTGCCAGGGCGGCCGAAAAGTGTGAGTGCTCCATTGCACTTTCTCCATGGTATCCTCCCGCTTCATTCGCTGCAGTGTGAATGGGAATAGTGCAACCAAACCGTTCCGGGTCTGTTCCGGTTTTTCTTTGTCACGACTCCCTATGTTTAAAAATCTGTGATATTTGTATTTTATTTGATTTTGAACCTTTCTCAGGACTATGGTTGAAATGTTTTACAAATTTACAAACACATAAGGCATTACTACTTGAATCTTCTTACCATATTCCTTACTAACAGTACAACCCCAAGAACATTTTACTGGGAGTAAGCCCCACTGAACAGACCTGAGTAGGATTCTGAGAAAAACTGCAAAGAGGTCTACTTAGAATCCTACTTAGGTCTTCCCCTTAGGAAATGTTCTTGGGGTTGTACTGTTTCCAGCCTCTGGCATGCAGCTAAGGAAAATTACATGCAACAGTCTTCAAATCACGTTTGAACAAACCAGCACCCAACCATTCTTCCTTACATTGTTATCATAAAAGATATTTTAATGTTAAGAACATAAGAAAATAAGAGACGTCAATGTTGGATCAGGCCAATGGCCCATCTAGTCCAACACTCTGTCACACAGTGGCCAAAAATACCAGGTGCCATCAGGAGGCCCAGCAGTGGGGTCAGGACACTAGAAGTCCTCCCACTGTTGCCCCCCCCCAAGCACAAAGAATACAGAGCATCCCTTGCCCCAAACTGAGACTTCCTATTTGCACCTTGTGGCTAATAGCCACTGATGGACCTCTCCTCCATATATTTATCCAATTCCCCCTTGAAGCCATCCATGCTTGTAGCTGCCTGCCACCACCTCCTGTGGCAGTGAATTCCATGTGTTAATCACTCTTTGGGTGAAGAAGTACTTCCTTTTATCTGTTGGGTTGACACTGCCAATAAGCAAGCTTCTCAGTGTAATAATTCGATTTGCTGAGACTCAAATAAATGAACCTTTCTTCTCAATGGGAAAATGCTGGCATACTGCAAACAAATATAAGCAGTAAAATTTGTATGAGGATTTATGGAGATTGTAATAATGATAGAGTTCATTTTGTAATAATGATAGTATTCATTTTGTTTCCAACAGCGTACTAGATGCATTATCAAATATATGGAAGCCTGGACCTGATCAAGTGAACTTATAAGTTCTAACACACATTTCACATTAATTACAGTCCATGCCGTCATCTTTATTCAAGCCAGGTGCTTAGCCATGAATTGAACTGGGCTCTTTCCTAGGTCATCTAACTGCCATTCCAGGTGCCCACTATAGTAGGACAGTGCCAGTATTACATAATCAATATAACTAATTCTTAAAGTGGCCAGATCTATGGATACTAAAATATGGAGATTGGAGCCATGGACAGTCAAGTCAAAACTTTCCACTTGTCATTATCCTATGTTCAAACAGCAGCAAGGAGGATACAAACAAAAAGAAGAAAAAGCTAACATAGTAGTAACACAGAGAGGGAAGCACGCAGCTTTTCTTGATAGCCTCACTGCTATCCACCAGTCATGGCGTTGCTCACATCACTTAGACAAAAAAGGCACCAATAAACCTACGACTGAATTTTGTTATTTATTTAGAATATTTCTATGCTGCCTCCCCAGAGAACTTGGTTAAAGCAGCTTTCACAATAAAACATAAAATTCCATAAAAGTTGTTAATAAACTGTTAAAAATCCAGCAGCATAGAACATTGAATGGCTTAAAATGAGTAGCATAAAACATGATCCCATCAATCATTTGCTCTCCATACATAATGCCCATCCAGAAAGAGTTTACTTCAGGCTCACAAGTGCAGACTTGTCATGGCTTAGCAAGGGCACTAACTGGCACTCATTCTAGGAATGTTCACAAACAGGGGTTCAGATTTCCATAGAGTATATGAAATCGTAACAGTATAAAGAGACAGTGCCCATGACTGGATACTGGTTCACCAAATTATTCTGAATAAGTAATGATACCCAGATGCTCTAGAATTTTGCACACCCCAGTCTGTTTCCCTTTTCTTTAGTGATAGTGCCCATATAGCTCTATGTTTCGAGATTCACCTTTTGAGGAAGGTAATGTGATACTTAGTATAAGGCTTACTCATTCCATATAGAGAGTTTCCAGGGAACTCTATCAGCAGTTACAACAATCTGTCCTGTGTCCTGACTCATCCTGCAAAGAAGAATGAGTAGCACTAGGTGGAGCGGACTGTTTGCTGCTTCCCATTGCACTCATTGGTGCTTGGTGACAATGCAATTTGTTATCTGCAAAAGGCAATATTTGTTAAAACTAAATCTGAGAGTACAGCTTAAATCTGTCTCAATTGTATAACACAGGTTTGAATAATCCAGGAAATATAATTTTCAGTGCACATGAACTGGTGTTAAAATATTTTTCCATATGTGATCTAAAAATTGCTGTGAGCATGACTAAAATCGAACTTGGTTATACATCTGAACAAATATACATTGACTCTAATTCAGCTGCCATTTAAATTAATCAATACATAATCATTTTCTACATTTTATTTGTTAAATTAAAATTAAAGTGATCAAATCGTTTAAGAGAGCCATGTAGAAAAGAAATAGCCTTTATTCTCTGATAAATAGATTGTGTAATTGGATCCCAGGATAATATAATCTCTGCACTTTGTTTTTAGGTACAGCCCTTAGGTTATAGTTTTCAAAGCACTTTCTCTGCAAATGTTTATCTTGCGACATTAATTCAACCTGATTGACTTAAATGGAATTACTGCACATTAAGTTGCTTCAGGATTGCAGCCTTTGCATTTTAACATTTGTGTTTCCTCATTATTTATTCAATGTCCATATGTTCATATCAGCATGACCAAATTGTTTCTTGTAACATTAATATATTGATTCAGTAAGTCAAACAAAAACACAGGTCATTTAGATGTTCATACACAATTGAATTACATAACAAAATATATTTTTATATCCCAGATATCCAAATCTGCAGTTATTCATATTTTCTATGTGTCCCCATATGTTGTTCTATACCAAAATGGAGCATAGTCTATGAAAAAAATCACATTAAAATATTTCAAGCTAAAATGGTAAATATTATGATGTGTTGTTAATCAGCTGCTCTTTTTCTGTTGTTGCCTATTTTCCTTTTTATTTGAATGGTGCATACAATAAACCGTGAACTAACAGAAAAGCCTGCTTCAGTGATGATGTTGCCAAACCAACTGTGGCACCCTATGCAAACACATATGGAGCCCATCTGTCTAATGACAGGGAAATGATATTATGGGAATAAAGGCTGAAAAAGGCCCACCATAGTCTACTACCTTGCATGATTAGATGTAGTAGGGAGTTGAAATTTATCACATTCTACAAAGTGGTTGCAATTCCTGCTTTTGGCCTCAGAAGAGGGAGTGCTTAATGGCTACCATTATATTTTGTTTTGACAGGTTCTCTGAGAACCACAGCTTCTGGAAAGAATGAAGGCTAGGAACCTGAGGTGAATAATAGTCCTACATTCTTTCTATAAAATTTTGCCACCTAAATGTTCCAGAAACAGCAGAAAAGTTGGAGAGACCACAGTAAAAGATGGTCTGAAGTGTGCACACCAGGACTATTGAAACCTTTTTGTTTTGTTTTGTTTGACATTTTCTTAATGATAAGAACATAAGAACATAAAAGAAGCCAATGTTGGATCAGGCCAATGGCCCATCCAGTCCAACACTCTGTGTCACACAGTGGCCAAAAATACCAGGTGCCATCAGGAAGTGCAGCAGTGGGGCCAGGCACTAGAAGCCCTCCCACTGTTGCCCCCCCCCCAAGCACCAAGAATACAGAGCATCCCTTGCCCCAAACTGAGAGTTCCTATCTGCACCTTGTGGCTAATAGCCACTGATGGACCTCTGCTCCATATGGTTATCTAATTCCCTCTTGAAGCCATCCATGCTTGTAGAATTAATAAATCAAGGAGACTAAGAATTGCTTCCTTCCATTTTTCGCAGTGCACAGTGCTATTACCAAATTACAGCCTGAGCATGTCAATTACCCCTTGAGTATGAAAAGTACATTTATAGGTGACAAGGGGTTTTGGTCTTTATAATCAGTATCTCAGTCATGTAACTAGCATTTACTGATTAATGTAAATTGTTATTTCTTTTTTTAACCATTTCGAAATCTTTGCATCAAGTCTTATTTTTTAAAAAAATCCAAAAAATGGGCAATAATTATTAATAATTAGTCCATTAATCCTGAAAATGATTATTTATTTAATTAATTAATTTATACCCTGTCCTCCCCACAAAGCAGGCTCAGGGCGGCTGACACAATTTGATACACAGTTAAAATCCACATAAAATCATCTAAAAACAGTTCATTTAAAACAATTTGATATCATAAAGTGCTGGTGATAATTAATTATTTCTTAATGATGGTGTAGTGTATGAGTGCATGCAAGGACTAATTGAATGTTCTGCTCCATGATCTTCCTGATATGAGCAGTGTCCCAGGCTGTAGATGTTAAAGCCAAGGGCCAGAGCTCTATAATTGGGACTGTAGGTGGCAATAGTGGTGGCGGCTCCTTAGTTGAAGGCCTAGTGGAAGAGCTCCATCTTGCAGGCCCTGCAGAATTGTAAAAGATCCCACAGGGCCCTGATCACTTCTGGGAGCTTATTCCACCAGTATGGAGCCACCACTGAAAAGGACTTGGCCCTGGTAGTAGCTAGATTGGTGTCCTTGGGATCCGGGAGGGCCAGTCGATTTTGAGACCCCGACCATAGTGCTCTCTGGGGTATGTATGGGAAAAGCAGTCCCTCAGGTATGTCAGACCCTGGCCATATAGGGCTTTAAAGGCAACAACCAGCATCTTGAAGTGAATTCAGTATGCTGTTGGCAGCCAGTGCAATGTCTTCAGCACAGGCTGGATGTGCTCCCATATAGGGAGGCCCATCAGGAGTCGGCTGCAGCCTTCTGCACCAGCTGCAGCTTCTGAATTTGCGACAAGGGCAGCCCCATGTAGAGAGTGTTACAGTAGTCTAGTCTCGAGGTGACCATCGCATGGATCACTGTTGCCAATTCACTGTGGTCGAGGAAGGGAACCAATTGCCTAATTAGCCGAAGATGATAGAAGGCTGATTTGTCAGTGGCTGCTACCTGGGCCTCCATTGTTAAGGAGGCATCCAAGAGCACTCCCAAGCTCCTAATTCCCAGGGCTGGCACCAGGGGTGCCCCATAGAAGGTTGGGAGTGGGATCCCTACCCCCAAACTGCCCTGGCTCAGGCACAGGACTTCCATCTTTGTTGGATTCAGTTTCAGTCGCCTCAGTCTTGTAGCCCGTGGTCCAGATCTTCTGGTCTGGAGTTGGATCAGCCCCCCAACATCTGATAGAGCTGGGTGTCATTTGCATACTGGTGATGTCCCAGCCCATGCCTCCAGACAATCTGGGCAGGGGGGCGCATATAGATGTTAAATAGCATCGGAGAGAGCACCACCCCTTGAGGCACTCCACAATCCAGTGGGTGCCTTCTGGACTGCTGTTCTCCTAGTGCCACCCTTTGTCCCTGACCTTGGAGAAAGGAAGCAAGCCATTGCAAGGTAAGTCCCTGAATTCCTATGTCAGCAAGGTGGTAGATCAGTAACTGATGGCTGACCATGTCGAATGCCACCTACAAGTCCAACAGCAACACTACTGCTGATCCGCCCCGATCCAGATGCCTCTGGGGGTCGTCCATGAGGGTGACCAGTGCTGTCTCCAGGGCAAAAACTGGACTGGAAGGGGTCTAAGATGGAAGCGTCATCTAAAAAGCTCTGTAGGTGGATCATCACCGCCCTCTCTATTATTTTGCCCAAATAGGGCAAATTGGAGACCGGCTGATACTTGGCCAATTCAGCTGGATCCAAAGTTCCTTCAGGAAATGGCAGACCACAGCTTCCTTGAGCACCCTGGGGAACTGTCCCTCTATGAGGGACTTGTTGATAATCTCCCTTAAGGTGCCTTGAAACCCATCGCGGCCTGCTTTAATTAGCCATGACGGGCATGGATCAAGGGAGCATGTGATAGGGCGAACAGCTAGGAGCAATTTGTCAACTTCCTCTAGGCTGAGTGGACTGAAATGATCCAAAACCTGACTTGAAGACATGCATGGAGCCTCGAGTTCACTCACTGTTTCAACTGTGGTGGGGAGGTCATGGTAGAACAACAAGACTTTATCTGTGAAATAGCTCACAAATGCCTCACAGCCTATGTCCAATTCCATAGCATTTGGTCTGCCCTGTGGCAGTACAATTATGGACCAAATTATTCTAAATTATTCAGTGGGAGCGGTGGCGCAGGCAGTACAACGCCTGCAAAAGTAACATCTATAAGTGAACAGCCATAACGGCTGTTCGAATCCCCACCGCGGCCGGAGTGAGCTCCCGGCCTTAGTCCCAGCTCCCGCCAACCCAGCGGGCCGAAAGCAGTTTAAAAACACCTATGCGAGTAGGCGAATGGGTACCTACCCTTAGAAGGGTAGGGGGCACCCGCTCCTGATGAAGACCGGGGAGCATGGCGAGAGACGGCGAGAGACGGCAGAGTCATCAGCGGCAAGAAAATGGCGGCGACGGAGCATCTGAAGGTGAAAGAAAGGCGGCGATGCGGCGGGTGCAACAAGAACAGAGCGATCCCTGGCGGCAAATGGATACCATACAGAGCGACGGCGGCGAGAGACTGAGGGGCGCCCGATGACGCGCGGCGCCTGGGAAGGCAGAGCCAACAGGATTGAGCCGAACCAGGAAGCGGAGCACGAAAGCCGGGCGCCTGCGCAGTCCCGCTGGCTGACAGTCGCTAGAAGTGTGCCAGAAAGATTGCCGGAGAAACAACAATGCCGCGCCGGAGAAATAACAAGCCGCTCAAGAACTAAAGGGTGCTGGTAGGTTTCCCCATCCCATTATTTGTGGCCCAAGTTTATAGGGAAAGAATGGTTCCTAGAACCACAACAATTGTAAACCGCCCAGAGACCCCTAAGGGGGTTAGGGCGGTATAGCAAATGTAAGGTAAATAAATAAATAAATAAATAAATAATTGGGCGGGTGAGAGCTCGCAGATTGAATTGTAGCCTCAATTGTAGCAGATGCAATTTGCAGCTTTGACTGCCATCTCATAGGATCTCATAAACATCCTATAAGATGCTCTTGTAGCTTCATCTCGAGTATGCCACCACCGTCTCTTTAGCTGTCTCATCCCTTGCTTCATAAGCTGCAACTCCAGGGTAAACCAGGGAGTGACCCTAGAAAGGGGGCACAGAGGGTGCCAAGGAGCAATCTCATTGATAGCTGCAGAGAGTTGGCTATGCCAGTCCTCTACAAGCTCATCTAATGAGCCACCGGGGGGCATCAGATCGCGCAGAGCCATCAAGAGCTGCACTGGGTCCATTTGGTTCCACGGGGAAGCAAAAATATGCTCGTCACCTAAACAGGGCCGGGGTGAAACATTCAGACGGGCCCTCAGGGCATGGTGGTCCAACCATGGAACTGCCAAAGCAGTAATCCGGTCCCCTGTTACCTCTGCTGTGAAGATCAGATCGAGCATGTGCTTGGCCCAGTGAGTGGGGGTCGTTAGATATTGGGAGAGTCCCAGTGCCACCATGGATGACACTAGGTCTATTGCCTGAGTGGAAGTCACATCATCTGCATGGACATTGAAATCACCCAAGACTACCAGTCTAGGGTGTTCCAATGCCCAGCTAGATACAGCCTCCATCAGGGATGGTAGACTATTGGCCGGTGTGTTAGGTGGTTGGTACCCCAGCCAAATCGCCAAACTCTCCCAGGCCTCCCATACCAGACCATACCATACTGATCCTCGGCGGTGGGAACACCCTGAAGGAGTAAGCCTCCCGAATGAATACAGCCACTTCTCCCCCACCCCCTAGTCGGTGATTGGTGAAGGACCGAAACCCCGGGGGGGGGGGCAAGTTGGGAAAGAGCTACTGTCTCCCCTTCCTGCACCCAGGTCATGGTCATACACACCAGGTCTGCATTCTGCTCTTGCAGAAAGTCCCGGAAGACCATGTTCTTGTTGTTTATAGACCTGGTATTACACAACACCAATGTTGGAGGGGGGTTATTCATCCTAGCCCCGCTGCCACCATCCTTCAGGATGGGACACAGGCTGGAAGGGGGCTGAACTATTCTGTTTCTCCACCACCATCCCTTAACTCCCTGCCTGATCCCACCACTATACTTTCCCCTCCCCAGGAGCACTGGAATCCTTTGCCCAATCATCGCTGCTCCTAGTGGTCTCTGCAAGCCTCAGACCAACTGGTAGAGCTAATGGTAAAGCACTCAATATATAAGATACCCGTAGTGGTCTACAACTTCTGGTGCAGCTAAGTCCACAATACTCAACCTATCCTACCACATAGCTCAATCCCATAATTGATTGCCAATAATTGTCAGATTAACTGGCCAGTGATTTAAATAAAGGCCAGAAAGATTTTTTTAATTTTTTGTTATCAATTTATAATCAATTATTAATCAATAATAGCAATCACAATAGCTATTTAAATCAATTTGGTTGGACGCCCCTATAGCTAAATAAATTAAATCTAACAATGAACATATAATTTGGCAGACTGTTGTCTCAATTTAATTCAGATATTCAATTAATTAACTAACAGCTCCTAATTAACTAATTTAGCTACTTTAATTAATCACTAATCATTATCCTCGGTTTAGTTAGGGCTATTACTCTACCTCCTTTAGGGCAACAGCAGCAACAGCAGCTAACTGTCTTGATGGTCTAAGTTGTAAAGTTCTATTTGTCAGCCGATAATAGTCCCAAGGTCTTCTCCAACTGCAATACAACTTCGCAGGGGGGGGGGAATATCATCACCTCTCTTCATTGTTCTGCTGGGGGCACCAAGCACTCTGTCCCTCGGACTCTGTCCGATGTTGGGCACCCCTCACCACCCGTCTCTGGTCCTGGCTGCTCAATCTATCTGGCTCCTGGTGTTGTACACTGACAGGAAAGTTCCAGCATAGTTGAAGCCTCCTTGGCCCACGATCCAGCCAGCCAAGAGGGTGTGCCGCAGATGCGACAGTCACCCAGTGGATTTTGGTCCAATAGATTTTGGCTCAGCTGGGGGAATACCTGGGGGGTGAAGACCCTCCCCTGGTCCCCCCGCCACTGCCCATGCACTGGGAGCAGGCATCACTGGAACAAAAGAGTCCGGGTCTCGGCGCTGACCCCAAAATGGCACCCATGGCAGAGGCGCAGTGCTCATGAAGCCACCACCCACCAATCTCACAAAGCTACCGCCCACACCTCTGGCATTGGCAAGGACCTCATGCCAGACCGGGGAGCCGGATGTCGATCTCATCAGAGCCAGGCCACCTGGGAGCTCCGCACCACGTCAGAGGCCGTGCCAAGGTAAGGGTGATGGATGTAAATGAAATTAGATTTAATCAATGATGCCCCCATGAAACAGTCTTCAGAATGACGGTATTGCTATAGAGAATCTCTGCACTTCATGTATCCCTTGATTCATATAACACCCCTGACCCAGAAAAATGCTGTAGATTGTGCACAAATGGCACCTGACTTACAAAGGCCCTGTTCATACGAGGAGTTTTGGGCCGGGAGGGGGACGGAACGGGGGCGGAGCAAACGGGTGCGATCCCACGGCAACATCTGGGAATCGTTGCCTGCCCATCCCTGATCCGTCCCTACCACCGAAAACGCGCACTAAAAAAGAACCACCTACCCAGTTCTGAACCTGCCTCTCCTAGGTCACAAAATTAACTGGGAAGGGAGAGCCAGTTTGGTGTGGTGGTTAAGTGTGCAGGTTTGATTCCCCACTCCTCCACATGCAGCTGCTGGATGACCTTGTTCAAGCCATAGTTCCGTCAGAACTGTTCTCTCAAGGACAGTTCTGGAAAGAGCTCTCTCAGCTCCACCTACCTCACAGGGTGTCTGTTGTGGGGAGGGGAAGGGAAAGGAGTTTGTAAGCTGCTCTGAGACTCCGAGTGAAGAGCGGGGTATAAATCCAATCTCCTCCTCCTCCTCTTCTTCTTCTAGAAATAAAAATGTACATTTTTCTCCCTGTACTTCTAAATGGATCATCTACTGCATTTTCTGCCCATGTTCTTTGATTTACATTGGATACTCCATGAGAGCAATAAAAACCAGGGTACTGGAACACAGATCTCGGGTCTTTTGGATGCCCCACTTACAAGCCATTATCGAGCTATGAATCATTCCCCTGATGACTTAAAGTTTTCAGTGCTATACCAATTTAGGAGCCACTCTTACAAAAGGATAGATGCTCAAAAAATTCTTTACCAACAGGAGGCACGTTCTATTCACCTATTTAAGTCCCTGAAACCAACAGGTCTTAATCAACATAATAACTTGTCCTGTTTTCTTTAATTATGCAGTTATCTCTTTAAGACATTTGTGATGCCATTACAATCAGACACAGCTGGGGCAATTTGCCCTTTGCTATATCATGCCACTAGATGGAATGTCTAACTTAAGAGTCTTTTTGCCTGCTAGGTTTGATACCATTGAGTTGTGAACTTGCTAAGGGGCCTTGGACTCCACTTAATACAAAATAGTATTTTGATATGTGCATGGTCATTGTAAATATAGTCTATTGATTCTAAATGTGGCTGCATGATTTAAAAATTTTCTTTGCAAGGAGTTGTAATTTCTTTGGCTATTTGTATTTTCATCCACAGATACCTACCTACCCTTTGATGAAGGATTGTCTTTGAAATGGTCTTAATATTATGTATGATACCATCTGGACAGTATTTTCTCTATGGACTATTATTGCCCCCAGGAGGGCTTGTGCTTGTGGACTATTTTGGATTGTATTACTTTAATTGGTTCTTGTTGTGTGCCACCCTGCGCCTGCCTTGGCAGGGACGGCGGGGTAAAAATTCTGCTAAATTAATTAATTAATTAATGAATTAAGAATCATCATTCTGTGCTTTGTGTGGCTCTATGATGTGCATTGCTGCAACGAACATGACATTAAGGAAACTGCGGAGGATGACAGGAGAGCCTGGCGTGATGTGGTCCATGGGGTTGTGAAGAGTCAGACTCGACTGTGTGACTGAACAACAACAGCAATATGATGTGCATTACATTCTTTTGAAGTGCTGTAATATATTCCTATAAGTATCATTACTTGTCTTAAAAACTTTTTGGGAGATTCTCCTAGGTCATAGTCTGATACTTTAACCACTGTACCACACTGGCTTTCTATTAGCCTGAAGGTAGAGGGATGTGCCAGAGCTCAGTGGTGTGTGTGTGTTTTTAGAGGGGAGAGCTGAAGAACAGCATTTTTAGGGAAGTGCCAGAGCACAGCCTATTACAAAAAGCTTTATATTCATAAGATGTGTTACCCAAATAGGCAGTCTCCTAATTAGTTGGCGGAATTAGCAAAGGAGACAGAGCAAGAGACTGGGATTCTCCACCTATGTATACCAGGATTTTCCCCTAACCCTCAAAATATACCAGGCAGATGCTTAATCGGAAAGGGTATTCTTAAAAAAAAAAAAGGAAATGGGAGATAAAACAAAAATGCATATGCTCACTGAAACACACAGAAGAACAAAGAAAAACAGGGAGGAAGGGGAGAGATTTTTAGGGAACAGTGATAATTACCTATCTTGAAGAGGTCTGCAGAAGCAGTAAGATAAAGAACAAAACAGCCAGCTTTTCAAGAGAGGAGAGCCCACAAAGTGGGGGTGTATGCAGTTGGTACCAGGAACACACACACACACACACACACTGCTGGGACAGCAGGATGGTCCAGTTATAGGACAAAATATACCCTCAGGCGGGAATGTCATGTTTTCCAGAAAGCAATGGCTAATTGGCTTAACTGGAGGTATGACAAAAAGGTGTGAAAAACTTGATGGCTCTGCAAGTACTGGATGGGAAGAGGAATTGAGAAAGTGAAAATATATAAGTGTTAATGGCCACTTCATCAAGGTGTAATGGGTGAGGGGAAGTGAGGCTGGCTCAATGATAGGATTAGGCTGAGGGAATCAAGAGGTCCTGGGCAACCCATTGTTCTAAAACCAGGCATCTCTCCAAGGCAAGGAAGGGGGTGTAGCGAGCCAGCCTCTCTGACTTGTATTTTGAAACTATTTTCCCAGGCTAATGCCTGGCTGGCTTCTGTTTTGGATTCATTTTGGCCCAAACAGTGCTCTGCACTAAGATAATGGGGTTATGTAGGGGGAGGGTTTCTGCCTCTATAAGCTATAAACTGCCCCTCTGTGAGAGGAGAGGTCTGACTGCTAACAGATGTACAATATTCGATAATGGTTGAGGAGAAGAAAAAAAGATAACCTCCCTCCTTGCTATTCTGATAACTTGCTCCAAAAGCCAAATCCCCAGCTCGGCTATTTCCCCCCTTAATGATGCACAATCCTCAGAGACATCCAGACATACCTGACGAGGTCTTGCCTGGATTTGCTTACTAGACTTACAACGGTAAACCAGGTAACAATTTGCTTAGTGAACAGAAAGTGTTGCTGAGGCAGTGAAAAAGCCAAAATCAGAAGTTTCAGTTAAGGAGTCCAGAATTCAGGAAGTCAAAGAAAACTCCAACAGTAGGCCAAGCAACTTGATTTGGGCAGTGGCTGTTTATATAGGCAGCAGTTCTGCTAAGCTGAAATATTTAGCAGTGGGGGTTGCTGTTAAGTCACAGCCAACTTATTACAAAACCCAAAGAGTATTAAAGGCAAAAGATGTTCAGAGCTGGTTTGCCATTGCCTGATTCTGTGTAGCAACTTGGTATTCCTTGGCGGAATACAAATACTATCCAAATATTAACCAGGGCTGACCTTACTTAGCTTCTGAGATCTGATGAGGTCGGGCTATGATAGGCACAGTAAATATATACACAAACAATCCCTGTGCTCTTGAATTTTAAAATGAGCCAGATATAGAAAAGTTTTGGTTTTTTCCCGGAAAAATCAACTAATAAACAAGCATTAGTGGAAGTTTAATGACCTTTGGGGCATACTACAGTCAGTCAGTCAACAATTACTGATAAATGAAGGGTTGTCTTCCAAACCTTTCAGCAATATTTTCCCATTAAGGGAAAGACTTTGTGACTTCTGTTCTTCAAATTTTGCTGCTTTGTTCAACTCAGAGAGCCCTTAATCAACACATTTATTTCCTCAGTCATCTAATGTGTGACTCTTCTAATACAATGAAAAATCTCTAGTCAAGTATATTGTGGAGAAATGTATGAATGTGTACAATTAAAGTGTTGGGATATGTTCCAGGACTGAAAAACACTGGCTAAAGTTTCCCAGAGCATTATGCTTGCTTAAGTCAACTGAAATAAGTACACTTAACTATATATTGGAGTATATCCACTGGCTATGATTCTAAGAGCCATCTAAAGTGCTTCGTCCTCCAGAGTGTCTTAGCTAATGTTCCTCTTGCTGGACCTGTGGCAGTTCTCAAATTTTATTTGAATGTTGGAAGTACCTTATCAATCAGCTTTGATAGTTTTAGAATGGGAAGTGGGAATGTTGTTCAGCAACCTAACTGTATGTATACTATTGACCTTTGACCAGGTTATTCTGTGCTGAATGCTGGACCAAAACCATTATTTGAGCAACCACAGAATAATCACAGCATGGGGAACACATATTAACATATCTTTTGATTAGTTCCTCTTTCATAACAGAGTGTGGTAAATATTGATTTCCATGCAGTAATTATTGTGAGGTCAATAACATTCAGGTATTTACTTTACAAAAACATGGCATCTTGTATTTGACAACTTTTGGCATTTGATCAGTTTCAGGATTTTTTAAATGTTCACTTTTATTCCCGAAGTTTTAAAAGACTAAATGTAAATATTTGGAACCTTTATACATTGTAAAATGCAGTAAGCGTAAACATTTTTAAAATTAGATTCTGAATTTCGCATGTTGATAATTTTGTAAGATAGCTCCATTGCACAGACTTTAAATTAAACCATCTCCAGACCTAGTTATTGAATTTGCTGAGGGTGCAACTATAGACAAGTCATTGAAAATCCACATTCATTCTAAGCAGCCCCATAATAATCTGCCATTCTTTTGCAGTTAAAATCAGCTGAAATGGCCTGAAATAGATTTGGCCACTATACTGGACACATCTATTTCAGGCCATCTCACCTGATCTCCCCTCATTTTTCTTAATTTTAAATGCCTCCTCCCATGAAACTGCAGCTTGCCTCACAGGAAAGAACATTCCCCCACAAGATGTATTTTTGATTCAAATAAAGAAAACTGCATGATAAAGGATTAACACTGCTTCCGTGGTATCACCAAACAATCCAATTTTGCCTACCCTGAAGACACTTTTAACTTTAATTTTGGGTTTTTAAAAATTAGGAGATCCAGATCATAGATGTTTCATATAGTGGGGTGAGGCAAGAGGTTTTACAAGAGATTTCTGAAACTGGAATCCTTAACCATAAAATGGTTTTTTGTTTGCCTGTACATATAGTCATAGTTACAAGCAATGTTCCTTCTAAACTCCACAGTGTTGTGAGCAAAAATGCTACCCTGTGAGTGAAAAAAACTAGTAGCATTAAAGTTGTGAGCAAGTCTACATTTGACTATCACATAAGTTAGTTTTTTAGAAATGTATTTCTATAACCTTGTAAAAACCTCTGAATAAATTCTTTTAAATTATATTTGAAGTATATTTTAAGAATAATTTAAACATTATAAGAAAACAGAATCAAGTCAAATTTCAGCCAACCTTTCCACTACATTGGTAGACCTGTCATCCAGAGAACAGGTCTACTCGCCCCAGTCCACTGTATTGCTAGACTTGTCCTCCAGAGAACAGGTCTACCTATCCCTTTCCACTATATTGGTAGACCTGACCTCTGGAGAACAGGTCTACCCACCCCAGTCCACCATATTGGTAGACCTGGCCTCTGGTGAACAGGCCTACCCACCCCAGTCCACTGTATTGGTAGACCAGGCCTCAGGCCATCAGTCTGCGCTGAGCCGTAGGAAACATACCAGCACTGTGGGAGGTCTTGCAGTTTACTTTGGGTTTTTTTAGTGAAATATGACAACCAGCCTTACAGGTCAGGTATAACAGAGGTGGAACAATCACTGTCAGAATCCTGCCTAATCGAACAAACAGGAAGTTGCTTAAATGTTACCAATCTGCCCAAATTTCTTATTTATTCAAATATTTATATCTCACTTTTCCCTGTGACTCAAGGCAGGTTACAGATCATACTGAAAAGCATAACAGGGGAATGCAAAAAAATAAATAAAAAAAATTCCCCCAGCTCCATTATAGATACCGCTGATGTGAAGTTTGAAATGTGACATTTGTTGTAGGAATTCTAGTGGAGAAGATTGTAGTGTAAAAAATGAAGTGAGATATACGTACTTTTTTTTCTGTACCGAAGGGTCTCTCTGTAGACCACATTGGTGGTTCTGCCCTCAGGTGCTAGGATCACCAGGCTGCTTGATGAGCTCACACATAGAACTGTCCTAAGAAGCAGTCATCTGTTATGTCAACTCCTGCCACCTTCCATGAAAGTAATGGCCTCTCTAGTTGTGTTCCTGGATTGTTTTGCTCATATGGAGACTGTGTTGTTCTGAGCACCTCAGGGTGATCTTGCTGGTACTTGGCCTGTGCAGCTCAGTGCCCCACAGGAGTACTATGTGCAAATGTCTTTGCCACATTCCTAAGTTGCCTCCTCCTTGTAGAGTTGGTGTATCTGGCTTGATGTTTGCAAGGAGCTTTCTTGGGGGCAGGAAGAGGTGAGAGGTGTGAGGGGGATTTGGTGTGATGGAGTGGTGATGTGGTCGACTGTCCAATGTAGGAGGGGGAGGGGGGAGGAGTATTAGAAGCTGCTGAGGAGGTGGGGCTGGCAGGATCACTAAGGCTCCCTTGTGGCTTTAAGCACCCTGCAACCGCTGCTGCACCTGACAGACAACTACCTGTCAGGGGGTAGGAGGGGGGCATGTTTGAAGCAATAGGGAGGCTGGGCCAGCAGCTTTGCTTCACCTCACAGGCGGTTGGCCACTCCTGATTTCCTCAACTGTCATGAGCTCTCTGCAGTCTCCTGTAACTTTTTTTTTTAACCTCAGAACACTGAGCTCTGCAGCCGACCAATCAGAGAGTGGGGAGTGCATGGAGGCAGCTGCCTGGCAGCCACATAGGAATCCATGGGGGGAGCACATTTTACTCCTTTTGACCCACTTAGGGGTCAGATTTCTAAAATCCCTTCTTAGCCAACCTAGCAGTTCGAAAGCAAGAAATTGCAAGTAGATAAATAGGTACCACTTCGGTGGGAAGGTAACAGTGTTCTGTGTGCCTTGGTGTTTAGTCATGCCGGCCACATGACCATGGAAACATCTTCGGACAGCGCTGGCTCTTCGGCTTTGAAATGGAGATGAGCACCGCAACCCTAGAGTCGGATTCGACTGGCTTTCGAGCAAGGGAACCTTTACCTTTACCTTAGTGAGCACCTACGCCCATGGTAGGAGCGCCCTCCCCGAATTTGGTGTCTCTAGGTCCAGTGGTTTGGCCTGGGCATTGATTTTACAGTGAGGGGACTTTCTTTTATATATATAGACTAGCCTGATACCCGTACTTCGCTATGGTATTTAAGTTCTGTAAATCCATTTATAATACCGCTGATGTGAAGTTTGAAATGTGACATTTGTTGTAGGAATTCTAGTGGAGAAGATTGTAGTGTAAAAATGAAGTGAGACATACATACTTTCTCTCTCTCTACCGAAGGGCTTTTCTGTAGACCACATTGGTGGTTCTGCCCTCAGGTGCTAGGATCACCAGGCTACTTGATGAGCTCACTCTGGAGCAGGCCACATAGAACTGTCCATTTAAGAAGCAGTCATCTATTAAATCAATTCCTGCCATCTTCTACGAAAGTGAAGGCCTCTCTAGTTGTGTTCCTGGATTGTTTTGCTCATATGGAGACTGTGTTGTTCTGAGCACCTCAGGGTGATCTTGCTGGTACTTGGCCTGCATAGCTCAGTGCCCCACAGGAGTACTATGTGCAAATGTCTTTGCCACATTCCTAAGTTGACTCCTCCTGGCAGCTGCCTGTCCAGCGTAGAAGGGGGAGGGGGCGGAGTATTAGAAGCCACTGTGGAGGCGGAGTGGCAGGATCACTAAGGTGTTACTGCTGGGGTGGGCTCGCTCGTGGCTTTAAGCACCCTGTGACTGCTGCTGCACCTGACAGACAACCATCTGTTAGGTGTAGGAGGTGGGGAGAGTGTGTTGGAAGCCATCAGAGAGGCTGGGCCAGCAGCATCACTAAGGTGATCCTGCTGGGGTGGCGTTCCTGATGGATTAAAGTACACTGGCCCTGCTCCTACACTTGACAGACACCCGCCTGTCTGGTGTTGGGGGGGATTGTATTTAAAGGCATCAGAAAGGCTGGGCCAGCAGCAGGGCTAAGGCAATCCTGCTGAGCAAACCTCCCTGGAGGCTGTAAGCATCCCACCTCCTCTCCTAAACCTGACAGGAGGGGGAGGGGGAGGGGGGAGGAGTATTACAAGCCACTGTGGAGGCAGGGCCAGCAGGATCACTAAGGCATTACTGCTGGGGCAGGCTCCCTTGGGGCTTTAAGCACCCTGCAACCGCTGCTGCACCTGACAGACAACTGCCTGTTAGGTGTTGGAAGTGGGGGGAGTGTGTTGGAAACCATCAGAGAGGTTGGGCCAGCAGCATTACTGCACCTCACAGGTAGTTGTTGGCCATCCCTGATTTCCTCAGCTGTCATTAGCTCTGTGCAGTCTCCTGTAACTGTTGGCTTTTTTTACCTCAGAGCACTGAGCTCTGCAGCTGACCAATCAGAGAGTGGGGGTGCAAGGAGGCAGCAGCCTGTCAGTTGCATAGGAATCAATGGGGGGGGGAGCACATTTTACCCCTTTTGACCCCCTTAGGGGTCAAATTTCTAAAAATCCCTTCTTAGCATCTACGTCACGATAGGACTGCTCTCCCTGAATTTGGTGTCTCTAGGTCCAGGGTTTGGCCTGGGCGTTGATTTTATGGTGAGGGGATTTTCTTTTATACACACACACACACACACACACACACACGGACCATTATAGTCTATAGGCCCCATAGGCTATAATGGATAATTTATCTGGGGGTATCTGGGGCATGGGAGGCTGTTTTTGAGGTAGAGGCACCAAATTTGCAGCATAGGTGCTGGTGCCTCTCCTCACCACCCCCCCCCTCAGATTTCAAAAAGATTGGACCAGGGGCTCCAATCTCATGAGCTCCAGAAGGAGGTGCCCCCATCCTCCACTATTTCCAGTGAAGGGGAAAAATATTGTCTCAGTTCACTTGTAGGCTGCCCTGCCAGCTAAATTCCCTGTGCTGCCAGCTAAAATGCTGTGCATCAGCACCCCCAGCGCAGCTTAGAGGGAGCTTTGGTTACAAGACATTAAAGCAGGCATATATGACACTGGAAGGGGCTAAAATTGATTATTATTTTTTAGGTGCTTGATCTTTCGTTAGGCCTGTGAAACTTTGTATTTAAGATATTTATATAAGTTTTAAGATGATGGACTGAAAAGTTCTTATGAGAAGTTCTGGAGAGCTCAAAATCTTGTATACTGTGTTGTATTTTGGTTGGTCTTAAGGAAAGTATGACTTTTACAAATGTATATAATGTAATGAACTTACAGAATGTCATATGACAAAAGGCAAAATGTAGCCTCCTTTTCTGTAGATACTGAACAAATGTTATTTGCATATTTTATAAGTGTTTTTTTTTAATCTAAGCAGTGCTCTGATTATTTAAAATGGATTGTAAGAACACATGTATATATCTTGTTTACCCTAATCTAGAATATATTTGGTGTGGGTTGGGTAGAATACAAACACATTAATTGAACAGCACTCGGTATATTGTTCACTCTTCTGACAGATAAGTACTGAAAACCATTGCCAAGAGCCTGTGAAATATTGATTGGGCTCCTGTAAGCAGGGACCATTGTATGTTGTCTGCAAATAATTACTTGGTTACTATGGCTTGCCCTACCCTGATTCATCCAGGAAAAAAAGTTATCAGCTTTAGCCCAGAAATCAAATATCCTGGATGTTTACAATCTAAGAACTGGGATCATGTACAACAAGCTGCTGTTAAAGGAACAGGTATACCAGGCAACACTACTCCCAGCCTGCAAAAAATAAAAACACAACAGCACGATGGAGTGTGACGGTAGGAGGTGGCCCTGTTTGCCTTTGAAACAGGTATTGTTGTAGCAGTCTGTCAAACATGACAACAAGAATGATAATGTTTCTTAGAGCCTAACTAGACATTACAATCTGCATGAGTTGGCCATGGGGACTTCCACCTATGTAGCTGCTAGTTCCTGATGACTACTCATGAGTAAGTGAGTAGCAGGGTCCAACTCAGATTGGAACCTCTGCACAAGGGAAGGAGGAATTCTTGCCTTCTTCTCTATGCTATTTTTGGTGCCTGAAACAGCCACAGAGCCTTGGGTGAGAGCATTACTTGCTCTTTGGGGAACCAGCACATGCACTGAATGCTCGCACATGCTGTCTTCTTACAGAGAAAATAACGTTTGTCCCATGGGCCACCAAAAATGACATAGGGAAGAAGTCAGAAATTCCTCCCTCTCTGACACAGCAGTTCCAATACGAATCAGGCCCTGCTGTGCATTTACTCATGAATTGCCACCCAGAACTACCAGCTACGGTATAGCGGCAAGCCCTGGACAAACTTGTGCAGTTTGTAACATCTAATTAGGCTCTGAATGATTGTGAATATCCCCCTAATTGGTGTTATTGATTCTGGTCAAGCAGCCACCAAGGACTGGGGAGGTGAGAAGGGCTGCATCTGAAGGGAGTAGGCAGTTATGTATAATTTGTATGAACTGTATATAAATTAGTTAAATGGCAGAAAAATTCTGTGTTGGCTGAAGTACCTTGGTGGTACAAGATCTGCACACATACACATGGGTATGTGTATCTGCGGGTCTGAATTTATATAACTAAGTGTGCCTCTGTGTCAAGTTGTATATTGGATCTATTATGCTGCTGGGCAAGGTGATCTGGAGGTGGAGGAGTTAAAGCTGATTCCATTGTCATGGTCAGATAGAGTCTAGACTTACTGCTACCTCTTTCCTCTGCAGGGGTGAAGGACCCATTAAAATCATTCACCTCAGGCAGCTGATAGATCTTGATAGGTCCTTGTTGGTGCTTGGGGATTCCTCCATCTCAGCTGATGATGATTCTGTCGAGGCCCTGACTGATCGCTGGAACAGGGGGATGGCCTGGGTTGTTGACACAATGAGCCCTAAGTTCCTTCTCACCCTGGACAGAGCCAAGCAGTCTCTCTGGTTCCCTAGGAAACTGATGATAATGAAACAGGAGGAACAACAGCTACAAAGTG
Source organism: Gekko japonicus (assembly GCF_001447785.1). Classification (NCBI taxonomy): domain Eukaryota; kingdom Metazoa; phylum Chordata; class Lepidosauria; order Squamata; family Gekkonidae; genus Gekko; species Gekko japonicus. Next base: position 411,916 of record NW_015163103.1, on the reverse strand, counting down.
CCACTCTGGAATACATGAAGCAAGGCTGTTTGAATGCAATATAGAGTCCATATTAGATCCTATTCTGTGGTAGTGGTGACAGTGAAAAGGCAGTATTTCTCTGCCACCATTGCATTTTCACTTGATGAACTGTCTGAACTGTTTTGCGTTGTTTAGGGACTTTTATATCATAGCCCCAAGCAATGGAACTCTGCCCACATGATCAATTTGCTACTTATTTTGCAGACAACATTGCCCAGGTCCACCCTGGGTTAGATGCAAGGGTTGACATATGTTCAGATGATGTATCTTAGGCATCTATTTGTCCGATTTATATGGATGCCTTTCAGCCCTACTAAGCTGGAGAACTTCTGGCCAGTCTCCAATATTCTATTCTCTCAGTGCTCGGATGAAGGGGCACTGTGTTAAAGTGGTTCAAGTCCTATCTGCAGGGTCAGTCTCGGAAGATAGTGTTGGAAGATTCCTGCTCTGCTCCATGGCTGCTGACTTCCAGAGTTCTGTAGGTTTTGATCTTATCCCCCAAGCTATGTGATATCTATAGGAAGCCATTGGGAGAGATCGTCAGAAGTTATGGGCTGCAATGTAACCAATATGTGGATGATACCCAGATACCTTTTGTTTCCAAATAATTCTGATGATGCTATTGATGTTCTGAACCAGTACTTGGAATCAGTAATGGTTTGGATGAGGGTGAACAAGCTGAGACTAAATCCTGACAAGACAGAGGTTCTCTGGGTTCATAGAAAGGCAAACATGGGACTTGAGATCTCTCCTGTCTTGGATGGGGTTATACTCCCCTTGACCCAGATCTGCAGCATAGGAGTGCAGCTTGAAAAAGCAGTCACCATAGAAAACCGGAAGGCTGCAGTGGCTTGGAGAGCTTTTGCCCAACTTTGGCTGGTATGTCAACTGCATCCATTCCTGGGTCAGTCAGATCTAGCCATAGTGACCCATGCCTTACTTACATCAAGACTACTATTTAGGGGTCCTCTTGAAGGGTACTTGAAAGTTTCAGCTAGTAAATTGCAAACATTGATTCTGAGAAGTCTGATCTAGTTACAGCAAGATTTCACACCATTAGAGCAATTGTGACTATGCTAGTTTCTTACTTTCTGTAATGAGTAGATGTCTGGCTTTTGAGGAGTCACTTCTGTGTTAATTTAATGACATGTATGACTACCATTAGAAGAAGAACAAGAAGAGTTGGTTTTATAGCCTGCTCTTCACTACCCGAAGGAATCTCAGAGCAGCTTACAGTCCCCTTCCCTTCCTCTTCCCACAACACACACCCTGTGAGGTAGGTTGGGCTGAGCTGACCCAAGGTCACTGAGTTGGCTTCATGTGGAGGAGTGGGGAATCAAACCTGGGGAATCAAACCTTCATGTGGAAGAGTGGGGAATCAAACCTGGTTCAGATTAGAGTCTGCCACTCTTAACCACTACACCAAGCTGGCTCTCTGAAACAACAGAGTTTTCAGATATTACCATTGTACAGATTCAAAAGCTAAGGCAATAATGAATATGTTTATTATATGCACCCCCTTTTAAAACATAAATTAGACACTGAATGATTTAAGTCCACTATGTTCTAGGACATTAAACAACACAGATCAGTAGGTGAGTGAGTCATCGAGGAAGCAATTGAACCACTGACAGTCAACACAGCAGATAAGGAGGAAGCCAGTAAGCACACCCTAGAGAAGAATAAGCTGGCCAAACAGAACAGAAATACCTTTAATCTGCAAACCACGCAGGCCAGTAAATATACTAGAAAACAATGATCAGGGCTTTGCTCTTGTCTTACAGTGCCTTGACTGTTGGAAGTATCAAACGTTTAAGTGTAGCACTTCCAATTTAATTTGCCAGGTTCTTGATAATATTTATTGTACTCAACCCAATGATAGCTCTTGCTGATAGGTCACTAGTATTCCTATTTTAAGATGGGAAATGAGTAACAATGTGTATAATCCAAAAATGATGTTCTATCCATTTTCAGAACAGCTGTTCTCTGAATGATTTCTTGAGAAAATATACCACCACTCAGTCCAAAGGATGACATAGCAGAACTCTAGTGGGTACTTTGTTACATATGCTGCCTTCTTATACACTATCCTGCTGTGATGGTAGAATGGATGAGGACCAAGCAACATAGGCTGTTCTGGGTTAGTTTGGGCTAAAAAAATGTGGTTGATATTGGGAACTGTTTTCTTCATTTACATTGGTTTAATCTTCAGATAGCGCAGGGGAAGTGGGGTTTACAAGCACCCTGTACCCTCTGTCCTGCTCACGGTGGCCTGGTCACTTTCCTGGCATCCCTGCATCTCACCTGTGCTCTTCCTCCCCAGCCTGTCCTGTGCCTGCTGCTTAAGTCCTCTGCCTCAGGGTGGGATGCCAGCAGGCTCTCCAGTCCCTCCTCCCCAGGACATCCCTCATGCCCAGTGGGGCACCTTCTCTCCTGCCTTACCCTCAACTTGGGGTGGGGCTGCTGGCCCAGCCTCCAGTCCCCCTTCCATGCTCCTGGTACTCCTGTTTGCCATTTCCTCCCTGCTGCCACCGGCTTCCTTTGTGCTCTGCCACAGGTTGAGGGAGGATGAGCATGTCTGCTCCCTCCTGCACAAAGCAAGAGATACCCTGGGCACATTGGCAAACCCCCCTGGCTCCCCAGAGTTTCACTGCTTATTTCCTTTTCCAGCAACCATCCAGTCTCGTTCTCCACTGGATAGTGCAGGGGTGTGCACATCACCCCCCAGACAGGTACATTTGGAAGAGGTACCTGATTGGACTTCTAAAATTCCTGAATTTGTATAAGTACACTACACTGCCTGCCCTGTTAAGGAACATTATGCATTCTTGGGAATATCATCTTCACCAATGGCTGGCTTTACAATGTGTGAGGTAAAGCAATGATCTCAGAGAGTGGATTTTTGTGGGGAGCAGCCAGTGGTTTGCAGTCACTATGAATTGCAGCACTACCTCCCCAAGCCTCCCGCTGCTATGCTGACTTATGAAAGAGTTTCAGAAGCCTTACTGGACATGCACAGTTTGCTATACTATCTTTAAACCAAGAACGAAAGGGCTGCTGTGGCTCCTGGGTAGTGGAGGAGGTGATGAGGAGCAGTGGCTTGGTGGTGAGAAGTGGGGGATGGTAGAATGAGGGGCAAACAAGAGGTAAGCACTAAGTGAGAGGCAGATGGAACAGTGAGAGGTAGTGGTAGCAAAATGTGACCACTGTGGTGGCAGCCCCATTTGGCACCCCTTCTTGAGCAACAACTGCCTTCAGAATTTTGTAGTATGAGACAGGCCATGCTACAAAGAACAGAGTTATATTTGTGACAAGGATAATGGCTAGTATCTGCCAGGCCATGTTACAAAAAAATGAAGGCCCTATAATACCTGTTATTAAGACCAACCGAAATAGCATAACACAACTCAGCACAACTCTTCCTCAGCCTGGATATTAAAAAAATAAAGAGGTGAGGGTGATCTCTTAAGATTATGGCCCCAGAGATATTTTGTTCTTCTTACAGCCCCCCCCCCTGTTATTTTTTAACATCTAGCCTGAGGAAGAATTTTAGAGAAGGTACACACAGTATAATCTTCTTTGGTTTGGTCTTAATAAAAGACGTTACATGGAATTTTTTTAGAAAGGATTTTGCTATGTAGCAGCTCAGTTAACTACATTCTTGTCTTTTTACAGAAGGACATCCATAGTAACTAGATCATTTGATAATATAATTTCATTTCTGTATTGCATGTAGCATTGACAAAGTTCCTAAATGTAAATAATGTGTTAAAAGAAACAAAAGGTCAGTGCTGAAATCACTTTGTTAAATTGGTGAAGCACCAGAAGTAATTTAAATATAGCCCTTTTGATTTACCAAGGTCTTTGTGCTGTTTCTCTACTTACTCCCCTGACAACTCAGGGAGACAGCTGGGAGAGTAGAATCCATATTTTAAGATTGGGACTGATGGTCAGAGTTCATTACTTGCCCCGGGCTACGCAATAACTACATAATGGAGGTAAAATTAGAACCCATAAGCTACATTCGATGCAGCACTAGCAGAAGGTACTATTGGAAGTGGGTTTTTTCCTTCCCCTGCCTCCGGTAGCTATCTTTGAGCCTTGAAAAACTGATTCCAAAGACTGGGGGACCAACATGGAAAACACACACACACAATACGAAGGGCTTTACTGTTTAGGACAGCTGTGTGGCTTTTCATCCTCAGCAACTAGAGTTGCTAGCTCTGGATTGGGAAATACCTGGTGATTTGAGAGGGTGGAGCCTGAGGAGGGTGGAGTTTGAAGGGGGAGGGACTTCAGTGGGGTATAATACCATAGACTCCACTTTCCAAAGCAGCCATTTTCTCCAGGTGAACTCATTTCGTTGCCTGGAGACCAGCTGTACTCCCAGGAGATCTCCAGCTACCTCTTGGAGGCTGGAAACCCTATGATGAACTTTTTAAGGCTTCTGAGTAGCAGCTGGGAGAATGGAAAGTTACACTTCCACCAGAACTGATAGGTCCTCGGGGGAAAACAGTTATGGGGCATTTTTCCTTTTCAGTATGGACTGATTAGCATGTTTTCAAGATTGCAGATGAAAAGCCAAAAGGCTGCTCAGAGGCTCAGTGAAGGCAAAAGGCTGGGTAGACTTGTATCCTTGAAGCTGCTCATTAGTTTTATGCCTACGGACTTATCAGTGGAACACCTTCAACTACTGAATATTGCTGGTGGGGAAGGAAAAATTCAGAGACACTGTTGTGGCCAGTACCCTTGAAACTCCATAACCAGTTTAAACCAGAACTTTAATCATTCCTACAGGGGACAGTGCAGATCAGCTCCCATTTTATTCTTTTAACTTCATTACCTAATATACAATCTATCAGACGATCTATTTGTTTTTGTTTCAAGAGGCAGAGAAAGAACTGACAGTTACTTGATGACATTGGCTACTTCTGATACAGACGTGACTCTTTGTCAACTGAACCACAGTAGAAATAAAATTCCTTTCTCAGAGATTAATGGTACCTTCTACAATATGCATGCTACGCAAGAGCAACTAGCTAAAAATGGATGGGATCATCCAGTCACACTCTGCTAAGTTTTAGCAGAGGGAAGAATGTAACATTCCACGGTCTGCCGGGCATGTCCAAAGACCTCTGGTGCAGCAACAGGTCAGTGACTATTGTTTCACTCTGTTGGAGGGGAGAGTAATCATGCATCGAAGGCAGAAGTATGACTAATGCTTGGAGCCATATTTGGACCATCCTAGTCCTCAGTCTCACATGTCCAGTTGCCTCCATAGAAGAAAGTGTTGGCAGAGTATAAATATGCAAAGAAGCAGAGCACCAACTGCTTAAAGAAAAGTAAGTCGATTTATTAAAGAAGAATAAACTGATAGAATAGAAAGGAGAGAGAGAGAGTCTTAACTGTCTGAGTAACTATGGTGTAGAAGGGAATGTTGAGTGTGAGCTCAGTAAGAGTGGGAAGTCTCCAAAAAGGAGCCAATCAGGAGACATGAAGAACGTAATTTGAAATTGAGAGAAGTACCTAATTTAGCTATACAGTCCTTCAACTGCCCCCTGTAGAGTATTCTTCTGATCTTCTTCAAATAGATGCGCTATAGACCTTGTGTATTCCAACAGAAAGTAGTTAGTGAAAACCTATCCTCTTTCTGCTTTGGAAACCTTAAGGTATGAGAAATTTAGGGGATGCATCAAGACTTTGATTTAATCAAAAATGAAATCTAAACTGGAATTCAGTTGCAAGTATTTCTTATGTAATGGCAGAATTTTACAGACTAAGCAGATACCAAGATCAGTCCTCACTGGTCCTTTCTGCACTTGGATCTATCCCTGGTTTTATCAGACTTCAACTCACAACACAATTCCTTGCATTTACCCTTGGTTATAACAGCATCCGTTTATCCTGGGACAAGTGTGAGGTGAAACCGGGGTGACCTCAATGTAATGTGGGAACAAAAAAATACCCGGAGATAATTACTGGGGTGAACTCGAGTGTAGTGTAGCATGTAAGTTCAGGGACAGGGTTGAACCAGGATTTAAGGTCTAGTGCGGAATTATCCATTGGCAACAACTGTACATGATCACCACAGATAAGTATTTATGGAGAATGTTTAATTTGGAAGGTCAGTGTCCCTAGATTATACCATGAAGGTCCTTATGTGTGGCAGTATTGAACTGTTTTCTTAGTTCAACAATAAGACCTCTCCAAAGCACAACATATTTCACAGAAAATTTAGAAGAACCTAAAGAAAGGCCACAGTCAGACATGCCTTTAGAACTGACTCAGCTGCGAATGCCTGATGAATTTAAAGAGCACGATCAGACAGCATCATCTGAGAAAGGTCCCACAGCCGTCAGCACCCCGTGCTGCCCTGCCATGGAAGTGGAGTTAAAAAACACCGGGAAAAGTCTGATCCTAATGCTTGCCAACGGGCCACGGACCAACTTTCCCCTGTCTGATCACTCAAGCAGGCACTCAAGCTGTTGGGATGGTCTGCCCATTCCATCCCGACTTGGTGTCATTTTTTCCCCTTGCTTAGCAGTATGCACATAACCACATAGGGAACCACATAGGGAACTCTCAGTGTGGAGGTCCGATTCCTCATTTATGCACATGGGAAACAAAAGGCAAAAAACCCTCACTCGCCTGAATGTGCCACCTGATTGGGCAGTGATGGGTTGAGCCCACAGCTACAAAAGATGTGTGATCGTGCAACGCCGTTTCAATTTCCACCAGGGGAAATAGGCTCGCTTCCCCTCTGCACCAAGTGGCACGTCTGACCATGGCCAAAATGTTCCAAATTTAAATGGTCCTCTCTGACTCTGATGGAGATAGGGCAAGATACAAAAGTAACTTAAAAAAACATTTTAATCCAATGTAACTAGTAGTCTAATTTTGTTTGTTTTATTGTTAATTTCTGTTTACATACCACAAACGTGTGGGTTGCCTTTTGGCGGTGGCACAGCTAGTACACAAACATACTTTCTGTACCAAAAAATATAATCCCTAATCCCTTTTATGTTATGCTGTGCACAGTACATGATCTGTCTTTAAATGAAAGACAGGCTAGTATTTGCCTACACGCAAACAGACGATTTGATGGGTGGCTGTTGCTAGAGCTGAAGGGTGGTATTGTACTAAGCCACAGTTATTATGCTATCTCTCCTATATAATAATCCTGTTTTGGGGTGGCAAGATTCCATGCTCTCCCCCAGCCATTGGGGGCCACTCAAGAGTACTCACGTGCCACTGGTCGGGTGCTGGGTCTGCTCCTCTTCCCCACCTACTCCCCCTTCAGCCACTGTGCCCTGTCAGAATTACTGGCAAACGGCTTTCTCTCTTGACAAAGACGCTTTTCCTGTTTGGGCCTAACTTTCCCCTCAGTGGTTGTTGGTAAGTGTCATGAAATGGCAGTTACCTGTGTTTGTAAGATGGCTGTGGTTCTTTGTTTAAAATGTTCCCCCATAAGGTTTAATTGAGCTGTAGTTCCAGAGAGGGGCCTGCAAGGGGTATCACTCACTGGGTTGAATGGGGCTTCCTCATCTGCTGGCCTACAGTTCCCAGCTGCCCCAAGCCCAAAAAGTGTGGGAAAACAGGGACTGTCCCAAGGCAGTCTTTGTCCCTGGGAGCAGCAGAAATTTAGCCACTTCACAGTCGGCTGGACTGGGAAATGAATGGAAGTTTCCCTGCTCTTTTGGGCAAGAGAGAGAGGCTGAAGTACAGGTGAGCCCACAACCTCCAGAAGTAGAGAGTATTCTGTGTGGGAAAAAGGATTGCATTTACCCCCTGTTGATTTATGTCCTGTTGGTTCATAGTGTGTACTTACTCCTACAGTGTATGTGTGCTCTATAACTGTGTAAATAGTTAAATAAATTCTTTAATTTGGGCTAATAATCTGTGTTGTGCTCTGACCACATAGTTTCCCCTGCTCTGCACAATACCAAAGGGAGAGGGTAGCCCAAAGGCCAAACCCATGGGTTGCCAACTTTCCAGGGATCCCCTCACTGTCCCTCTAAAAAGGCAGTGACGATTCCATGAGTGGTGGCAGTGAATTTAAGGAGTGAGATATGCCCACAGGATGAGGGTGGGAGGCAAATAGCTGAGTTGTAAACTGGAGCCCATTTCACCATGGTAGGCAACCAAGCTTGGTTCAGACAAAGGAAAACCTTTTCAGGCCTTTGTGAGGAACTCATTTGGGCCAGTCCTAACTAGGGTTGCCAGCTCCAGGTATGGAGATTCCTGGAGATTTTCTGGTAGAGTCTATGGAAGCCAGGATTTGGGGGAGGGGAGAGGCCTCAGCGGAACAGAATGCCATACAGCCCATTTCCCAATCAATAAACCTTTAATGGCATATACAACATTAAAACAGCCCACCTCCCAAAGCAGTTATTTCCTCTGGGGGGGGGAGAGATCTGTTGTCTGGAGTTCAGTTGTGATACCTGGTGATCTTCAGGCTGCACCTGGAGGTTGGCTGCCCTGGCCGTAGCAGTCAGTGCTTCAGAGCAGGGTCTGCTAGATCCAGGTTCTTGCTGTGGAAGCTGAGTGGGTGATTTTGGACCAGTCACAGACTTTCAACCTAACCTACCTCACAGGGTTGTTGTGCAAGTAAAAAGGGGGAGATGGGAATGATGTAGGCTGCTTTAGTCCCCATTGCAGAGAAAGTCTCCTTTTCCTCCTGGGAAACCATTGTTGCCAATCTCCAGGTGAGGGCTGGAGATCACTCAGAATTACAACTGCTCTCCAGATGGCAGAGAACAGTTCCCCTGGAGAAAATGGTGGGCTCTGTGGCAGTCAGGGCTTCAGAACATGGAAGAGGTTGTAGGTCTGTGTGGGGGGGAAATGGAAAGCTGAAGAGAGAGGGTTGAAGAGAGAGGGTTGAAAGCTGAAGAGAGAGGGTTGATGCTTGGCTGGAAAGGAGATAGGGTTGCCACCTGCAGGTGGGAAATTCCTGGAGATTTGAGGGATGTAACCTGGAGAGGGTTAGGTTTGAGGAGGGGTGCGACCTCAGGCAGGTACAATGCCATAGACTCCACCCTCCCAACCAGCCATTCCCTTCTGGGGAACCGCTGTTGCCAATCTCAGGAGAGGGGTGGAAATCACTCAGAATTACAACTGATCTCCAGGGAGGGGGGAGGAGATTCAAAGCTGAAATCAGAGGGGCAGATAATGGAAGGTTGATGCTTGGCTGGGAAGAAGATAGGGTTGCCAACTCCAGGTTGGGAAATTCCTGGAGTTTTGAGGGGTGGAGCCTGGAGAGGGTGAGGTTTGAGAAGGGGTGGGACCTCAGACAGGTACAATGTCATAGACTCCACCCTCCAAACCAGCCATTTCTTCCTGGGTAACAATTGGTTCCAATTTCCAGGTGAGGGCTGGAGATCACTGAAAATTACAACTGCTCTTCAGGTAGCAGAGACCAATTCCTCTGGAGAAAATGGTGGACTCTGTGTCATTATACCCTGCTGAGGTCGCCACAGCACATTGACGCTGAGTGCCCAAGGCCTTGGCACTCTCCAAGAGCCTCTTTTTTGAGCTCGTTGTATTTATTTCCACAATGGGCCTTATTCCTAGTTAAAATATAACACAATTGGATACAAATCCAGAGGTCATTTCGGGGGGGAATGCGGGGGAACGCAGTTCCCCCGGGTGAGGTGCAGGGGGGCGGGGCACATGATGAAGCCCTGCCCCCTGCTTCCGGCTGCCCCACTTCCAGCCCTCATTCAGCCAGGAGGAGGCAGGAGAAGAGGGAGGGTAAGTTGCTTCCTCCCCGCCTCTCCCCACCCCTGCACTCCTGCTGGCCTTGCAGGTCCACCGCTGGGCCCCTGATGTCAGGGGGTGTGGCATATGCTAATGAGTTATGCTAATGAGTTCCCCTAGCTCTTTTTCTACGAAATGACCCCTGTACAAATCTATCACCTGGAGATATAGAAATCCCTGTGGCTGCAGATATTCTATACAGAACCTGACTAACATAGAATATGGCAATTCC
>NW_015163103.1:387546-401865 GCF_001447785.1 Gekko japonicus | reverse complement strand
TTCCTGCTGGATTCTGAGAATTTCAATTTTCATTATTAAGAAAACGTTTCTAGGTATAATGGATACGGGGTGAACACTTCTGAGATACCTTTGATTCTATGTTTGAGAGGAAAGTTGGGGTAGTTATATGCTAAATACATAGATACAAGGAATAAGATAATGATATAATATGTTCATACAGTAGTTTTCATGGGCCCACATTTTCATTTCAATTAAGCCCCAAGAAGTCACTAATCTAAAGCAAAATGTCCAGTCAGATCTGTTTGAGCAAAACGTTCCAGGAATTTTGTTGCTAAGCATTTCTCAGGAATGTTTCATACCTACTCTGATGGACCATAAAAGACATTAATCCACATGCTTGGCCAAATCACCTTCATGACTCATGAGAGAGTTTGTCATCTGCTTCATACCAGCACTGGAAGTACTGTTAGGTGTGTGTGTGTGTGTGTGGTGAAGAAGCTTTGTGCATTAGACAACAACTGTAAGTATGAGACTAGAATGGTGGGAATACTGCACATGCTCAGCTGTATGCTCTCAACTTCAGAAGTAAAGGAAATTAGAACCAGAGACAATACTGTAGTAGCATATTGATTATGGAGCTCTCTCTATAGAGCTCTGTTGTTCTTGAGATGCCAAGTGGAAATCTTTTTTTGTTTCCTCTGACTTTTAGCTAAGTGTCCTGTATTTTTAATTGGCTTCTTTTGCTCTCCTGAATTTTATGCTGGGACTCATTTTTCTTTAAATCTTTGTAATATTGTTGGTGGAAATCGCAAGCAAGTTGCAGCCAACATATGACAACCTTGTAAGGTTTTCAAGGCAAGATAGTTTGCCACTGCTTGCCTCTGCCTAGCAACCCTGGATTTCCTTGGTAGTCTCCCATCCAAGTACTAACCAGGACCAGCCCTGCTTAGCTTCCAACACCTGACTAGATGGGGCTAGCCTGGGCCATCCAGGTCAGGTAATACCTACTTTAAAAGATTGTTTTATTCTGGCATACAGTTTATTCTAGACCTCTAGCCATTTTAACTGTTTTTTTTAACTTGTTTATCATTTTAAAATGTTGTACAGAAACTGCCGTACAATAAACAATTATACCTAAAATTCAATTATAGTTCAATGGGAAGATTTTGCATGAGAGAAACATCAAATGACTTTTGAGGAAAGGCTGTCAATAAAGCTATGAATGTCAATAAAGCTATGAAAATGTCTTCATCCTCATTCAAACTTTTGTTTATATTTCCTTTATTTACAGTGTCCTCTTAATGACACTTTCTGTGGAATAAACCCCATTGAATAGACTTGAGTAAGATTCTAAGTAGATGTACTTAGGATGACTGCGAAGGGAACCCACAGGGAATTTTGTCTGGTGGGCATGGTGGATCTCTGTATTCCTTTCTGGGGCTCTTTCATTGGTCTCAATAGGATGTTAACAGAACTAGGATTGCTCTCTCTCTCATGTTCTAAAATATAAGCTGAACACCATGGAAGATATTTTAGTATAATTTAGGAACAACCATTTCCCACATGGTATTATTCATATAAACGGATATATCCCATGTAAACTAGCTTGAGGGTTGATGTCATAGTTCCCAGTGACCAGGGCAACTGTTGAACTTTGCACAGATTTAGTTGGGTCCTATTCATACTGATCTTTAACATTCTATTATTAATACTTTATTCTTAAATCATAGGGGAAGCATCTTTTCTTGCATTGCAAAGCTCACTATGACGAAGTTTGAGAACCTTTCATAATTACTTCCTACTTTTCCTTCAGCCTTTATTTGGACAGATCAACATAAGATGGTAGACTCTGTCTAGGCCTCAAAATAAATCTTGGCCCTTCTCACAATATGTTACAGTGGGATATTACTGCTGCTGGGAAAAGGCCCAGCAGTACAAGTACAAACGTCAAAGCAGAGACAAACGGATTATTTCCTCCTTGGGTACCATGTATTGCCTAAGCTGTACTTCCAAGAGAACCCAAGAGTTTTTAAGGTACTAAAACTCAACATTGAATCTGAGCTCCTTTTATTTCATTGACAGACATTCCTTCTGTTTCTTCACAGTTTTTGTCATCTGCAACTGATTTGTTAGGAAAGCAATAAAAAGTTCACATACTCTCTGTTAGTTCCTGTATCAGCTTTCTATTTTTTTCAAAATAATTCTTTTATTAATGCGAAAAAGTCCCTTTGCCTGTAGCCAATGTTTCAGCATATATTAAGCCAATTCGTCTCATCTACCCACCACATGACCTTGGACTGTAGTACTAGCCTCTGCAAGTAAGTAAAAATTGTGAAATGAATGTTTTCAAAATAATGCACATACAGAAACGGATTCGGAAATGTACTGCTGAAGCTGTATCAGTTAAAGAAATGCATATGTTGTGTAAGAGATGGGAACTTTCAGTCCCCAGAACACCATGCTTATGTTGAATCCTTGCACATGGTCCCTAATTAAAATAGCTCTCAAGACTTTCCCATCACCAAAAGTTCACAGCCATTTTTTTATGTACCACCTTGGGTTGTGATCTCATCAGCTTGTTTGAAACAACAAGTTATTAGCTTCCCATGATGAGAATGGCAAGTTTCCAAAGAAAACACAGGATGCTACAAGGTAATAATGATCTTGTGGTTGGTTTTGATGTACAAAAAGACTCTAATTTTAGGCTGTGTTATACAAACATATTATTCAAGTAATATGAAGTAATATTTTGTGCTAGTCAGACCTCAACTGAGAGCTATGTCCAGTTCTGGACACTGAATTTTAAGTGAGATACAGACAAATAGCCATGATTTCAGAGGACGTTACTGAAGATTATTGAAGGGTCTAGAAAACAAGTCATACAAGAAAAGACTGAAGGAACTGAAGAGTATGTTTATTCTGGAGAACAAAAGACCAGGGGGAAACATGTTTAAAGGTACAGGGGCCATGCCAGGAAAAGATGGCAACCATATTTTGGATGTGATGCCAGCATGGTCATAAATCTACCATATGAATTATAGCTATTGTGTAGTATTATCATGACTAATTGAAGATTTTCAAATTTTTAATCTATGTTTTTACAATGACAAATTCCTCAGCAAAATGAGCAAGATTTTAAATTACAATTCAAAATGTAGATGTTTTATACTCATTATTACCTCTCAGTTTTTGTGATTTTGACAGGCTTCATAAGCCATCAACTGTTAAACATTAATTACTGTTGCATGTTATCTATCAAATTCTGTATGGTAAGAAATATCATTACATACTGTAAGGTATTATCTAATGCCAAGTCAAATTGCATGCTAACCAACAGATACTGTCCAGTAGTTTTCCAACCATCAGAAAAGTCTGAAAGCTATGGAAGCTCGCTCTTGCCGAGGAACTCTTGGAAAACAGTCAAGGGACTCTTTGCCCATCATTACTGATATTTCTCTGTGATACACAGCCCCTGGAAATGTAGGGTGTTTTTTTCCAGGACATGCCCTCAGTTCACAAGGATGATGGTGAAGCAAAACATTATGCTATGGAAACTGACAGAACACACCCCTGAACCTTGCACAATGCACAAGTCCTGTAGCAGACAGGCAAAAGTTTCATAACATACAGTGATTTGGAAAATGTTCTCTGAAATGGGAACATTTGAAAAAACACATGGAAAACAAGGATATTGTGTATCATCATTTGGTTCATAATTAGCCACTGGTGCCTAACCAAACACAAGGGGTTAGGGACTGAACTCCCCCAGTAAATGATATTACTATTTGCAGGGGGAGGGGATTGTTTGTTTGTTTGTTTTGGAAAATGAGATGCCAGAACTCTCAAGAGGGAAATGAAGTTTTCAATATGAACACCAAAAACTCATGAACTTTTAAACATCTTTAAAAGTATTTTGTCAAAGAGATTCCAGAACTCTGTTCCAGTGTGTTCCTCCAGAAAAAACCCCCGACTGTTTGAATCCTATATTTCCCAGTGGGGAGATAGTGGTGATGGTCAGCATTTCTCAACACAGATTTTGGTAGAGGCAAGGAAAAATAGAGCATAGCAGTTTTATTGGGCAGAGATTGCTGCCTAAGTGGGATTACATAAATGCTGGCAATTCTATTGGGAAGCCTCTTAGATAACCTACACTAAAGGGCTGGGAGAGTTTAAATGTTCAGTTGTGATTTAAACACCCTAGTTTGGACTGTTATAGTTTATGACATTGGGGCAACCCAATCAATTTTTCAGATCTGATCAGAAAACATGTTTGTTCAGTGGTAAAGTGCTCATTACAATTTACTTTAGTATTTATTGTCACAGAACTTCCTAGACTGAGCCAGGATCCAAGGTCAAACTTAACCCTAGATTTTCTTCCTGATGAAACAGTTTTTCCCAATATCAGAGATGTCAGGATGGCCAGCATCTTAGAGGACAGCAAAGAACCACCAACTAAACACACTATCCCAGGGCTATTTTTGGGCAGGAACGCACAGGAACGGAGTTCCAGCTGGCTCCTGAGTTGGCCACGCTCAGCAGAAACTCATTAGCATAATAGACCACACCCAACATCAGACACTCATTAGGATTGGCTACATTAGGGGTGTGTGGCCTAATATGCAAAGGGTTCCTGCTACAAAAAAAGCCCTGGGTTTTGACAACAAACAAGGTAAACAGAATAAGAAGCAAATGGTGGGCGTCGCTGGATGACCACAGTTCTGGTAATGTGGGGGTGTGGCCTAATATGCTAATGAGCTGTGCGCTCAGGGGTATGGCCTAATATGCTAATGAGTTCCTGCTGTTGGGTGTGACCTATTATGCTAATGAGTTCCTGCTGGGCTTTTTCTACAAAAAAAAGCCCTGACTATTACAATACTTGCCATCAGGGACTGTAGTTACAAACCCACCCCCAGCTACCCAAGTATAAGGTTTATTTATTTATTTATCTTTGAATTTATATCCCGCCCTACCCCGAAGGCTCAGGGCGGCTAACAGGAGGCACACAGTGCCAAGTTTAAAACAAATAAAAAAAACATAGCATAAAACAATAAAGTACAATAACAAAATATCAGTGCTCCATTTGTCACAAGATGGGGTAGATCTTAATCCCAACGGTAACATTACCATGGTCTGTCATCCCTCCTCCTGCCAGAGTCACCTCGGACCCCGAAGGAACCAGATGGTGGTGGTGATGGTGCGATGGTGCATAGATAGCAATGATGGAGTACTGGTGGCAGTGGCTCCTACTCAAAAGCCTGGCAGAAGAGCTCCATCTTGCAGGCCCTGCAGAACTGAGAAAGATCCCGCAGGGCCTGGATCTCTTCCGGGAGCTCCTTCCACCAGGTAGGAGCCGCCACAAAAAATTCCCTGGCTCTGATCACTGCAAATTTAATGTCCCGGGGCCTGGAATTTCCAGGAGATGACGACTCCCCGACCGTAGTGCCCTTGGGGGAACATGTGGGGAAAGGCGGTCTCTCAGGTAGGCTGGACCCTGGCCATAAAGGGCTTTAAAGGTAAGAACCAGCACTTTGAAGCGAATCCGGTATGCTATTGGCAGCCAGTGGGGAATCAGGTAGCTCCAGCTATATAGATTATTTTATACAGGACTGACCCTAATCCCCATAATTAGGGAGCAATTATTCATTGAAGATAAAATGATGGATAGCTCAGTAAATGGAAGTTCAGTGGAGCTATGTGAAGGGAGGTTGTTATCATAATGACGGGATTTTGTGAGTTCTAAGACCCAAATGGGAATCAATTCATATGCTTTTCCTGTCAGCATTCAATCAATTCTTCCATCATATTTAAAATGTGGTGGTATATAACAGTGTTTCCCAATAACATCTGCAAATTCTTTTTTTAAGTTCAGATTGTTACAAAACACAGTTCTTACTTGTAAATGTAGCATGGATGGGACTATATAATGATTTTAAATTTAGATTAACATAAACATGCAAACAAGTCCCATTGTCCCACCTCACCTCCCCCCTGGGAGAAGGCCACTTTTGGCCATTGCACTACCTGGGTTAGGATGCTACTCTGAGGCCTCAGAATGGGAGGAAAGGGGGTTAGTTCGCCCAGGTGAACCCCATCTGCCACAGCTTAGGCACCCAGCCTACTCTGAGGCCTCAGAATGGGAGGAAAGGGGGTTAGTTCGCCCAGGTTCTCCCCCCAGCTGAACCCCATCTGCCACAGCTTAGGCACCCAGCCTACTCTGAGGCCTCAGAATGGGAGGAAAGGGGGTTAGTTTGCCCAGGTTCTCCCCCCAGCTGAACCCCATCTGCCACAGCTTAGGCATCAGAGCCAGGGAATTTTTGGTGGCGGCTCCTACCTGGTGCACCGCTGAGGGGTGCAGTTGTGCTGCCTCCAATGCTGTGGCTGGCCTCCCTGTGTCCTTCAGGCCTGCCTACCACTTTCCCAGCATCCCCCTCTATGTCCCAGCCATGGGAGCTCTGGCACAAGCTGGATCCTCCTCCCATCAGTTCTGCTGCTGCTCACTCCCATTGCCTGGGCTCTGCAGCCAGCCTCAGCCACCTTGGTTCCACTGTGGGCACCAGCCATGTCGCCCCTGCCTGCACCAGGATCCCCTGGCTCTCTCCTGCTTTCACCACTGTTTGTCACTCAGCAGGGGGTGCTGAATGCACTGCCTCCACCACTACTGGCCCTCGCCACCCTGCTTCTGTCCCCACCATCTCCAGATGTCCCCATAAGTTGCCTTGGGGGTGCCGGGCTTTTTCGAGGCTAGGCACAAGCGTGCATAGAAGGCGTTTTCTTCCTGCAGCCCTGCTGCCGGCCTCAGGCACCCATTGAAGTCTGTGCTGGAGATATTACAATTGGGGAGTTTGATTTTTATATGATACTGATTGGCCTTGTTTTGCAGACACTTCCAGTTTTGACTACTTATAAAAGTAGAAGTAGTACATTGTTAAAATACATGCCAATTGCAAATACTTACTTACTTGTTCCTTCAGTGTCCTGTTGGCTGCTGTGAAAAACTGTAGGCACAGTTTCAACATTTCAAAAATGATTGCAAGATTAGGAATGCCAAGTTTAATTAAGTTTTCCTTGTACTTAAATAATGAATCATTTTGTGCAAGGCAGTCATTAGGCTGAAGTATCATTTTTTAAAAAGTCGTTTTAATTACTGCTGAATTAAATAATAGTAGTTGCTCTGGAGATGTAAAATGACAGATGTGGACTTGGGATTTATTCACTGCTGTAACTTAAGCAAAAGGGAATTTTGTAACTTGTACACTATGAAATGCTACCTGCTGTGTTCTAAGGGAAAAAAACCACTACTGAGTATTTCTGTCTCTGAGGAATGAGAGGAAACTCAGTTGTTAAGGACCTGAACAGCTAAATGCAGCAGATTTTCTACAGGTGATTCATCTTTCTATAACATGAGCCATTGTGTGGAAATAGGTGCCCCGATCTAAATATCATTATGTGCAGTAGCCTCAAATTGGTGTCCAGAATTCGACCCAACTGCTATTCAATAAAGCCAGCACTGACAGTCACCTATAGCAGGGAAAAGAGGGGCTTGGAGTCAATTCACTCCATACCTGTTCATGGTTATGCCTTGGTTCATGGTCTCTGCCTTCTGATTGGAGAAAAGAGTACATGATGCAGGGGAATACATTCAGGTGTGCTTTACATGTGCACATACCCCCAGTATGTCATAAAACAGCAACCATTAGAAAGTGGCAGATTTCATGCCCCATTCTTCTATTGTTCCAGAATTCCTCTTTATGTTGCATTCAGTTTAAGGCTAATGTGATTGGCGTCTGAACTTAACTTGCAAGTTCAGCCCCTCACTGAGTCATTTCACTGTTTTTAATGTTCAAACTGTGTCAAAAGAATTCTGTGTCAAGCAGCTTTACAACTTCATAATAGCTATTTGTGCTAAAGCATTGTGACAGAGTTGTTCCTTGAAATTGATCTTTCCTCTTTGCCTTTTTCTCTATTGTTGTAACCAATAAAATTATTTAGTTAAATTAGATTTCTCTCTCTCGTATTTCCCAAATATCTCTACAGCCACACACTTGTGTATACAAGACTTAGGATCCAAACGATGGTTGCAACATGTACATGTAGAAGATGTATGAATGTATTCCTGTGTTTCACAGGTAACATAGGAATGGTGCCCCAACCTTGGTTGCCCTCTTCTACACTTTTTTTCCAGCTCTGCGATATCTTTATTTATTTATTTATTTATAAATTCAATTAATAGCCTGCCCTCTCCACAAACGCGGGCTCAGGGTGGCTCACAAATAGGCATAAGCCAACACATAAAACACGTTAAAACCATATAAAATCATTACTACAATATTACAATATAATAAGTGCTCTAGATGTTCCAGAATGATCTTCCATAAAGATGACGTCTCAAAGATGGTACACTCAATCAATGCTGTCAGTTCCACGTGACACTGTCGATCTCTCTTCCCAGGGCCAGATGATCATGATGGTAACATAGTGATGATACAATAGTGGTGGCGCCTACTTGAACGCCTGGTGGAAGAGCTCCATCTTGCAGGCCCTGCGGAACTGTGCAAGGTCCCGCAGGGCCCGGATCTCCTCTTGGAGCTTGTTCCACCAGGTAGGAGCCGCCACCAAAAAAGCTCTGGCCCTGGAAGCAGCCAGCCTGGCTTCCTTGGGGCCTTGCATCATCAGGAGATGTTGCGTCCCCGACCGTAGTGCTTGCAGGGAAACATATAGGGAAAGGCGGTCCCTTAGGTATGTTGGACCCAAGCCATATAGGGTTTTAAAGGTAAGAGCCAGCACTTTGAAGTGAATCCGGTACGCTATTGGTAGCCAGTGCAGTGCTTTCAGCACAGGCCGGATGTGGTCCTGACTTGGAAGACCCATCAACAGCCTGGCCGCAGCAGTCTGCACCAGCTGCAGCTTCCGGATTTGTGACAAAGGCAGCCCCATGTAGAGAGTGTTGCAGTAGTCTAACCTCGAGGTGACCGTTGCATGGATCACTGTGGCCAAGTCGCCACGGTTGAGGAAGGGAACCAAGTGCCGCGCCAGCCGAAGATGGTAGAAAGCTGACTTAGCAGTGGCTGCCACCTGGGCCTCCATGGGTAGCGAGGAGTCCAGGAGCACTCCCAAACTCCTAACCTCCGGCGCTGGCACCAAAGGCACCCCATTGAAGGTTGGGAGAGGGAGCCCCAACCCCAGTCTACCTCAACTCAGGCCCAGGACCTCCGTCTTTGCCGGGTTTAGCTTCAGCCGACTCAGTCAGAGCCAACCAGCCACGGTCTGCAACGCCCGTTGCAGATCTTCTGGACTGGAGCCCGACCAGCCACCCAACATCAGATAGAGCTGGGTGTCATCTGCATATTGGTGATACCCAAGCCAATACCTCCAGGCAATCTGGGCAAGGGGGCATGTGTAGATGTTAAATAACATTGGGGAAAGCACTGCCCCCTGAGGCACCCCACACTCCAGAGGATGTCTCCAGGACTGCTGTTCCCCTATCACTACCCTTTGTCCCCGACCTTGGAGAAAAGAGGCAAGCCATTGAAGGGCGAGCCCCTGAATCCCCACGTCGGCGAGGTGGTGGGTCAGCAGCTGGTGGTCGACCATATCAAACGTGGCCGACAGATCTAGTAACAACAGCGCCGCCACACTGCCTCGATCCAGATGCCTTTGGAGCTTGTCAGTAAGAGCGACCAGTACTGTCTCTGACCTATGCCCCGGGTGAAAGCCGGACTGGAAGGGATCTAGGACGGAAGCATCATCCAGAAAGCTCTGCAGCTGTACCACCACTGCCCTCTCAATAAGTTTGCCCAAATAGGACAAATTGGACACCGGCCGATAGTTGGCCAATTCGGCCAGGTCCAAAGAAGGTTTTTTCAAGAGAGAGCGGACCATCGCATCCTTGAGTGCCTCTGGGAACCATCCCTCCAAGAGGGACATGTTGATAATCTCCAGGTGCTGCCTGGAAGCTGGCAATATTAAGGGGAGGGCCAGACTTGTAGATTTGAGGGGTAAAGCCTGGGGAGGGCAGGGTTTGGGGTGCAAAGGGAGTTCAGTAGGATATAATGCCATAGAGTCCGCTGCCCAAAACAGCCATTGTAATAGCTGGGAAATTTTCAGTAGGGGAAATGATGTGCTGTGGCTGGGGAACATGGTGATTTCTGGGAGATCTCCAGGCCCCATAGGGAGATTGGCAACTCCAGTGACTGTTTAAGGGAAGATTGGAATATGTATTTTGGCAACTCCAGTGACCATTTAAGGGAAAATTGGGATATGTATTTTACCTCAGGACAGATTCAATGACTCTCAACAGCAACAGCAAACTGTTTAGAACAGTGGTGGCGAACCTATGGCACGGGTGCCAGAGGTGGCACTCAGAGCCCTCTCTGTGGGCACGCATGCCATCACCCCAGCCAGGCCCAGGCCATCATTAAAGTGTCGAATTCTCTGCCAAATAATTTTAAGTAAGTGAAAGCATTTGGGATTGCTTTCCTTACTTTGTTTGGATCACCTTAAGTTAATGTATGAGTTGTTTTTTCTGAAGTAAAACCTCAGCATTCAGGTTAAATTGCCGTGTTGGCACTTTGCGATAAATAAGTGGGTTTTGGGTCGCAGTTTGGGCACTCGGTCTCTAAAAGGTTCACCATCACTGGTTTAGAATGTTAGAGGCAAAGGCCAATCAGGCCGCATATGCAAATGACCTCTGTGTTCCAAATGGTTACTGGGGGGGAGAGGAACAGCAAACTGTTTAGAATACTGGAGGCAAAGCTCAGGCAACACATCCAGTGGATAGGGACAGCTTCTGAGTGACAGATCAGGGATTCAACTGATTTAGGAGCGTGTGGAATGTTCAGGAGAGTCCATGACCAAAACATAATTATTATTATAGAGAGATTATAAGTGAACCTTTTTTCTCCATTTGACACCAGAATTTGCACATTCCCAGTCTGTATCTTTGCATGTAAGCCATTCCCCACTATTACTGTGCAGAGAATTTAATTTCAGGAATCTTGAACTCAGGCACAGTGCTTCAATTGAGGAAGGGCATGCTGCATTTGCTGTTACCCCACTTGTTGCTTCAGTCCTTATACCCAGCACTGTTGTCTTCTTCAATAGTGTCTTATAGCCTTTATGTTTGCTGAGTTGACACCATTTTTAACCCCTGGCACAGTAAACACAGGTTGTATTAATATGCAGTGTACTAAAATGGAATAGAAATAGTTTTATAGCAGGTGGCAGTTTAGTAAGTACAGTAAAATAGGAAAGATCTGGCTTTATGTAGTGTTCAGGAATAGGCTTTGGGATTTCAGACAGAGACTGGACTCATTTTAGTGTTGTTTGAATCCAAGATGAACAGTTGACATGAACATTCATATAGTTCATATAGTTTATATTCTTTTCATTGCCATATGAAGGAAAGAGAAGTGTAAAGTACTAAAGAATTATGACAGAGTCACATAGCACTTTCTTAGAGAGTGCTCTAAAATTAATTTATTATTATTATTTATTAGATTTTTACCCCGCCCTCCCAGCCTAGGCAGGCTCAAGGCGGTTTACAACAGAATAAAATCAGACAATACAAAGTATAAACTCAACTCAGACATGGTAAGATATAATAAAGTGCTAGCAATATCCTCAGTTTATGATCGGCTCTTTGGTCTTCTTCGGCTATCTTAGGTGATTGGCATGGGCAGTATTTAAGGGACCGGTGGTTCAGGGTTCAACCAGCATAGCTATTAATTGCTCGTGATGGAGTATTAGGTGGTGGCGGCTCCAAAGGCCTGGTGGAAGAGCTCCATTTTGCAGGCCCTGCAGAACTGTGAGAGGTCCCACAGGGCCCTGGTCTCTTCTGGGAGCTCATTCCGCCAGAGAGGGGCCGCCACTGAAAATGCCCTGGCCCTAGTTGCAACCAATCTGGCCTTCTTGATGCTCCGGAGAGCCAGCCGATTCTGGGTCCCAGATCTCAGTGTCCTCTGGGGCATATATGGGGAAACAAACGAACAAACATTTAGTGTGATAGTATACTTGCTGACTTGGAAACACATTCTATGGTACCCTTAGGATTGTAGCTATTCTCAGTCAATTTAGGTTAGCTATGCACAACTTAAGCTGGTTTTGTGAATGTTTTGACTTGTGTTTGGAGTTTTTGAGACTCTTTGAAGATGGGTTAAGCAATTATCCTTTGGGTTTGATACATCATTCTTAAAGTTGTACAAATGTATGGATGAAAGATAATCACAATGTAAGCAAACTGCAAACTCTGCAGAACAAAAGCAGGAAACACTAAGATAATCTCTTAGCATTTAGTATGTCTAATTACATACTGAAGTTATTTCTTGGGCCTCCTAAGGAGCAAGTGGGAAGACTTACTGTGTTAACACTCTTGAATGAATCACTGCCAGAATAATTTATTTTCCAACAGAATATAGCATTGGAAGGACTGGTAATTGCTTGGCTGAATTAATGTTTTCTACGATTGTGGATGTGTGTATGTTTGTAATACATCAAACAATGGTTTCATGTAGCTTCCTGTTGAAAAAGAAATGATGGGCCCAACAAAATCAAAACAGTCCAGGGAGTCTTTTGTGCATGCTTCTAAGATGTAAAATGTTTATCAGACTTTAAAAAACACCTTTATCCACAGAACTAGACCCCTTTCAAAGAGACAAGTTTATAAAAAGAGAGGATGGTGATTAGTGGCTAGGGGATAATCCTTGTACTTGTTTAGACAGTATGCATCGCAATTAGGGTTGCCAACTCTAGGCTGGCAGATTCCTGGAGATTTTGGGAGTAGAATCTTGGGGGGGGGATTGTAGAGGGATGGATCTCAGCTTGGTATAATGCCACAGAGTCTATCTTCAGAGCAGCCTTTTTCTCTAGGGGAACTGATCTCTGTAGTCTGGAGATAAGTTGGAATTCCATAGGATCTCCAGGCCATTCCTGGAGCTTGGCAAACCTAATTGGGATACTGACAGACACTCTTTTCAGAAATTTTTTATTCTGGTACTTTGCTGAATGTTATGTCCAGTTTTCACTGCAAAAACTGCTGTCTTGAATAGTGCAAAAAGGTCCACAAAAATGTGTTTTCTTCCACTGTTGCACAACTGTTATGAAATGCCTATTTGCAGCCATTTCCCCTCAATCTACTGTGATTTAAGTGCCATTTTTGCTCAAAAAGTACATTATCAACATTCTTTTCCCTCTCCATTGCTGAGAGCTTATGCAATGTTAAAGTACATCAGAAGGCTCTGTTTTAAACCTTTTGCTGAGTGCTGCTTCCTATAAATGTGTATCCTTAAATATAACTGTGGAATTAAAACTTGTTCCTATACATTAATGTACATTACAAGACTTCTTCAGCTCTGTTGCTGTGGGTGTGCATAAATACCTGGATTTTTAAAAAGCTTCTATAGCTCATAAACGTTTTCATTTCCATAAGTGTTATTGGGGGGGGGGGAATAACATAAATGGAGAAGGGCACTTGTCAGGGGACATCACAAACCTTGTCCTCCTAAGTCTGACTCAGCACTGCTTTACCCACTCAAGCCCCAGTGTTATTATTTTGTATTAATTAAGGTGACCCTGAGGTGCATGAGAGTCAAATTCAACAATAAATGATACAGAATTAGGGTTCGGCAGTGTAGTGGCCAAGTTTGCAGATGACACAAAATTATTGAGGATGATGAAAACCAAGGCTGACTGTGAAGAGCTCCAAGAGGACCTCCACAAACTGGGTAAGTGGGTGACAATGTTGCAAATGAAGTTCAGTGTGGGTAAGTGTAAGGTGATGCACATTGGGACAAAAAAAAATCCAACTTCAAGTAAAGGCTAATGAGGTCTGAACTTGCTGAGACTGAGATAGAAAAAGATCTTGGGGTCGTAGAGGATAACTGAATGGAAGTGTCAATCTAGTGTGCTGTAGCAGTGAAAAGGGCAAGCTCGATGTTAGGGATTATTAGGAAAGGGATTGAGAATAAAACAGCCGATATTGTAATGCCCCTATATAGGTCTATGGTGCGGCCTCATTTGGAATACTGTGTCCAGTTCTGGTCACCGTATCGCCAAAAGGACATTGCAGAGCTGGAAAAAGTACAAAGGAGAGCAACCAAGATGATAAAGGGGGTTGGTGGCTAGGGAGCTATGTTTATACCTGTGGGGAAAGGCTGAAGAGTCTGGGAATTTTCAGTTTCGAAAAGAGATGGCTAAGAGGGGACATGATAGAAGTTTGTAAAATTACTAGGGAGCAAAGCTCGTTGTTGCATAATACAACGAACCCTAGAAAGGTAGGGAGTGTGGAAGGAAGGAAGGAAGGAAGGAAGGAAGGAAGGAAGGAAGGAAGGAAGGAAGGAAGAAAGGAAGAAAGAAGGAAAGAAA
>NW_015163103.1:327366-387347 GCF_001447785.1 Gekko japonicus | reverse complement strand
GGGGGGGGAGAGAGAGGGGAGGTAAGTAAGAAGGGGGAGGAAGGCCTGCAGAAGCTTCTCCCGACCATCTGTCTTTGCTGGCGGCTGGGAGAAGGGCCGCGGGGGTGGGGGCCTTTGAGAGCTTCTCCCGGCCATCCATCCTTGCGGGCGGCCGGGAGAAGCAGCACCGGGGGTGGTGGCTTGAGGTGCTTTTCCTGACTGCCCATCTTGGCGGCTGGCTGAGAGATGCGGTGTGGGGGCCTGGGAGAGCTTCTTTCTGCTGTCCGGCTTGCCAGGCGGCGGGAGAACTGGTGAAGGGGTAGGGGGGCTGGGGGGGCTGTTTCTCCTTGGGGGCAAGGTGGGCATTCGGCGGCTACAGCTGCCGTCGCCAGGCTTCTACTGGGCTCGGGGGGGCAAGGCGGGCATAACTCACTGACTCAGAAAGTGGCGGCTGGCAGGGCCCTCGTCGTCCTTGTCCTCGTTGTCGTTGTCCTGCAATGAAAATGGCATCTGGTGACTTGTGAGGCAAATTTTCGTGGGCAGTGGTGGTGTGAGTGGGACCCGGGCTTCTCCTTCTTACTGGTGGACATACGCTAAGTAGCAGTTCCACCATTCAAACACTGTTGGTGCGCATCAAACGTTGGATGCCACTACAGCTTTATATATAAGGGTGCAGATGCATGGGGTGGAGAGAGGTGACAAATAATTTTTTTCTCCCTCTCCCAAAATACTAGAACTCAAGGGCATCCAATGAACCTGATGGGCAGTAGGTTCAGGATGGACAAAAGAAAATGCTATTTTATACAGAGAGTGATTAAAATGTGGAATTTGTTGCCAGAGGATGTAGTGATGGCCACAGGTATAAACAGCTTTAAAGGGGGATTAGATAGATTCATGGAGGATAAGTCTATCAATGGCTACTAGCCATGGTGGCTGAGAGAAACCTCCACATTCAGAGGCACTAAGTCTCTGAATCCCAGAGCCGGGGGGCAGCATCAGGGGAAGGCCTTGGCCTCTATGCCCTGTTGTTGGCCATCCAGAGGAACTGGTTGGCCACTCTATGAGACAGGATGCTGGACTAGATGAACTATTGGTCTGATCTAGCAGGGCTCTTCTTATGTTCTTATGATTTCCCATGCTGAGTAAATGGTGCACTCATTGAATCTATCACTTTATACATGTGAAAATCAGGCACAGGAGCCTAGCAAAAGAAGTGAACAACCATGGAAATAACCACCCATATCTATATGAGGAAATAATTCTACTTTTTAAACTGTCTCATAGCATTCTACTCCACCATTTTATGCTGAGGAATGCCACTATTCTTGTATGTTTGAACAGTCAACCTTTATGTTCTTCATGAGTGTTCAAACATACAATAACAGTGGCATCACCTGAACTTCAAGTTTTATCAGTAATGTATTTATTTATTTAGAATATTTACATATCTACCTTTCTTTGGCACATCTCAAGATTCAAAGTAGGTTATAACAATATAAAAATATTAAAAACCAGTTTGATAAATCACTATTAAAATGACAGATATAAAAAACAAGAACCAATCCAAAGAACAGCTTATTCCCCCACCAAGATATTCCCTTTTGCCAGGCTCATACTGTCCTCAAAGCTGTCTGGAATAACTCTTGTTTTGCAGCCTTGTCAGAAAACCAGGAAGATAGGAGTCCCCTTGATTTCTAGGAGGCTGTTCATCGGGCAGTGAACAGCCTCTGAAGGGCCTTGGCCTGGAACACTGCAGAATATGTTAGATAAGGAGGGTACTACCAACAGACTTTTCTTGAAAGAATGAAGCTGCCACACAAGAACGTGCAAGAAGCAGCAGTCCTTCAAGTCATGAAGGGCTTTAAAGATGTGTACCAACATCTTGGAGTGGACCTGAAAGCTAATTGGCAGCCAGCTTGAACAGTCTTTCTGGCTAGCACTTGATAACAAAAGTGCTACCACATTTTGCACCAAATTGCCTTGATGTCACTATTCAACATTAGATTGCTGAAGCATGGATCAGCATGGCCAGCAAGTCTCCAAAGCTCCTGAGCTTTCATTGAAACCTGCACACTATTGACGGTAGGAAGAGCAATTTTATTTAAAGCAGTGACCCTGCCGGCCAGCATCATCTCCATCCTGCCTGGAGTCAGTTATAGTTTGCTCTCACTCAGCCACTGGGCCATGGCATTTTAACACCAAACCAGGACAGACATACTTACAGCTGGTGCCTTACTTTGAGTAATTCTGAGTGTCATCAGCATACTGATGACTACCTAATGGTAAACGATTTCATTGCTTATATAGATGTTAATGCAAAACCTTGTGGAATTTCTATCAGACCACTCACAAAGGTTGTAGTTGAATATGCTAAATCATTCACTTAGGAGCTGACATGGGCTTCCCTTCCCCCTTTTTCCCAGACATGGTGCAGCACAGCTGAGAGAAAGGGGGGATTGCCTGGGAAAGGGCTTCATTTAACCCTCTCGTTTTGATCCCTCCCCCCTTTTGAAGTGGCAGGGAGCAAAAGCGAAAGACTTCAATACTATCTCCTTTCTGAAATTTCCCACCGCTTGGGGGGGGGGGCAAAACCAGAGGATTAAATATGGGTGTGAAGGGCCTCCCAAGGGGCATTTCAGCCCCTCCTTTCTGCTGTCTCAGCTGTCTCAGGGTCTCTTGTGCAGCCTATTTAAAGGGGCTGTGCAAGGCTGCCTGAGACAGTTGAGCTGGCAGAAAGAGATAGCTGAGCCAGCAGAGTAATGCCATAGCTGCGAGGTATAAAACAGAAGTTTCATAATCTGGTGCCCACTGTGGTGAAATATAAAGACATAAGATATTTAATAAATTTTGTAAAAGTTTTGTCAGAATGACTCTGAACCAAGTAAAAGCACTTGAGGGGACTGAAGCTGAGTTGGCAGCTACAGGGAACAGCATATAAACTGAGAAGATTGTGACTATAGATCAAGTAGAGTTCTAGAAAATAATGTGGAAAATAGAACTAGCCCATTTAACACAGGCAGAAAGATGCTCTGAAAAAGAGAAAGGATATGTGAAGATAAGATAAAGATGAAAAGCCCAAGAAAGGAACTAAAAAGAGGGAAAAGCCACAAATCCACATGAGATGGAATTAAATAAATTAAATTGGTAAGAAATGCAATTAAGGGCTGACTAGGGAAGTACTAAGGTGGTTGGTGAAGCCTATTACAGTGAAATTTTGGAACTTCCAGAAGGGAGATAGTATTGAAGCCTTTTTTGTTATTTTGGAAAAAATCTGTAAAGATTTGCAAGTGGCTGGCTGGCAATGAGAGGATGGTTTCTGTTTGCTCACAAATGTTCAGGGGCTAAGTGACATTTAGTCTGAAATGTGGAATTAAGAGTCCCTTTAAAGAGAGGGTGAGACAGAAATTTAGATTAACTGCTGAGCACAGCAGAAAATAATGTCAATGATAGGATGTTTTGGAGGACATGAGTTCATAGGGTAACCATGGCAGAAGCGACTTGATGGCACTTAACACACACACATGACAGAAGCCATTGTTGCTCATCTCTATGGCAACGAAATATATCTGAAGGAGTGAGCAGTGACTAATGAAAGCTCGTACCCTGTGACATATTTGGTTAGTCTTTAAGGTACTTCTGGACTCTTGGTCATTTATATACATCGACATCTTGTGAATCTTCTCCATACTTGCAATTTTGTAAAATGTTCCTTTAAAACTTTTGTTTTTGTGGTACCCAAGTAAATCCTGCTCATTTTCTTTAGGTTTCTTGTGTGTTTCTAAAGGTGAGATATGATGTATTTTCAAACACAGTTGTTTGTCATCATGGCTTCTGTGCAATCCTACACTGGGATTGGGCACACACAGGCTGGCTGCAGGAAAGATTTCCACAGGCTAACAGGAGAAAAGGTTTCCAGACCTTTCTAGACGACTAGGAGCTCCCCTCCTCCTCTTGAGGCATATCCTTCCAAAACTAAGACATGACTGGCAGGAGGAACAGTACTCTCTTGGTTCTTTTATGATTTCTTCAGAGAGACGATCACTTTTGCTATTTTTAATTTTTCCTCTGATTTCATTATCAAGACTGAGGTGACTTGTTTCTTTTAATTTTTAAAAATAATGGTCACTGTATTAAAAATAAAACTACATTTAAAGAAGAAAAGTTTTTGGTTTTTAACTTTGTCCTTATGGCTCAAAAGTATTATGCCAACTGTGGCTTTAAAAGGATGCTGATAAACGTCCATTTTCTATACCTTTTCTGCTAGGGGAATCATCAGATAGAGCCACCTTTCTATCACTAGTTTACCCTGAGGGCATGATCGGACTTTGTGAAAGGCTTTGGCTGCACCCCAGCTTAACTAGAGGCACCCTCCTTTGGCTGCCTCAGCTCCAAGGTGAGAAACCTGAAGGTATGATCTGACAGAGCCATAGATTCAGAGCAACTCTTTTTCAAAGGCTTTGGGTGTGCACAAGCCTGAATACAGACACTCCCCTCCCTGTTGGGCTGCCTTGGAGGCATGTTCTACTAGACCCTCTTTGTGAAAAATGCCAGCTTAATTAAAGGCATTCCTCAGCCTCTTTGGGCTGCCTTGGAGGTGAGAAGCCTGGAGGCTTGGTTTAATGGAGATGTGCAATTCACAGCCGCTCTTGGTGTAGGGTTCCAACCTCACTAAAAGCATTCTTCAGTCTCCTGGGACTCACTCAGTTCCAAGGTCAGATCCGTTTGTTCTGTTGATCTCGGATCCAAGTCTTCTCGCTGATGCCTTGTTCTAAGGGCTAAGAAAGCAGCTTCGGTACCATCAGCTTGCTGTAGCCTCTCTGCACCCTGTACCCTAAGGAGCTGTCAGCACCAAAGGAAATGCTTTGGAGCAGAGGCATGAGTTGTTGCTGCTGCCTCTGTTGGGAACTCAGAACCATTCTGCAAGTTGTTTGTTGTTGTTGTTACTATTATTATTATTCCTAGGGCAAACCTGAACAGTATGTTTCTTCTCTTGGTTCCACGATAGCCTTCAAAACTATCAAGGATCTAACTTTTAAAATATTATGCTTAGTATTGTTACAAAAGTATAAAGTTTAAAGTGCAAAAATAAATCAACTACATGCATGTGGTTGGTTCATTTAAATATTCTCCCTGTGAACAGAAGCTGCTTAGATAAATAGTTCCCATGCATGTCTAAAGGGCAATGAAAGAACAGGCACACAGCTGTATATTCATTAAAACTGGAAAACTGACATATGGTCATTTATAAAACCTATTATACCATCATATTAATATAATATTCCCATCCTCTATTACAAATGCTTGCTTGATTTATTCTTAATTGCTAATTATTTTTCTTTAATCAGCATAATTAATAACACCATAGTTTAGCTCTTTCAGTATATTCCTTTTTATAATAAAGAATTAGGCTTTGGCCACAGTCCAGAGGGCTACCCAAAGAGCTTGTGTTCACCTAGCAGAAATTTTGCATTTCCTTTTGAGCAGTAGGCATTCCCATTCTACCTTGCAAGCTGATTTTGAAACTGATCAGGATTTCAGAACTGGCATGCCAGGTGGTAGTGGGGTGGGGAGAGGATACTGTTTGCACCCCCCCAAAAGTGTGTGTATATAGTTAAAAACACAGTTCTTTGAATCATGGCCTACTATGACTAAAGTTCATGCAAAACAAAACTCACAGTAGCAAACATTCCTCTTAATTTTTGCATCAGAAAACCCAAATGTTAACAACAAGAATAAAGAACAAATGGGGAAGAGTTATCTATAAAGTTTCAGTTCCAATTAGAGATACTGTGAATTTTGCATCAGATCTATTCAGCAGCCATGATCAAATGTGAGCCAATTATGTATCTGTTTGGATCTGCTCTGAAAAACCTGAGCAGCTAAAAACACACACACAAAAAACAAACCCTGAGCAGCTACTAAACAGGTTTATTGCTGCCCTGTTGTTGCTAACTGTGGGTGGATGATCAAAAGCCAAATCTCATCTGATTGTGGGGATCCCCTGGGAAACCATAATGTTGCCTGGGGTGAGAGATCCAAAGATGACCCTCAGCAGATCATGAGCATCAGTAAGGCTGGGAGGCGACAATGTTTCCCAAGTTGTGAGATCAGAGTTTTTTCTGATTCCCACCCCGATCCCCAAATTTGCTGCTAATTTGCTAGGATAGGATGCAGCCTGTTCATGGTATTTATCTAGAAAATGTATATGCTGCCTCTCCAGAGACCTGCTTGAGATGGCTTACAAAGTAAAAGCAGTAAAGTAACATCATAAAGACAACATAGAAATATGAATAATAATAAGCCTTAAAAATAGCATTAGAACAGCCTAAAATGGTATTCATAAAATAGTCCTTAAGCTAGAAGCAGATCATAAAATGAGCAAAGATAAAGACCTCAGTTTAAATGCTTGAGTTAAAAGAAATTCTTTAGCAGGGTGCCATAGGACAGTAAGATAGGTGCTAGCTGTGTCTCAAGACAGAGGCATTCCAAAAGTGAACTGCCACAACTGAAAAAAACCAGTCTCTGGAGCCCCCCATCTGTACATATACATTTTTATCCATTTTAAACTGTATGATATGATTTTGGTTTTGTTGTACACTGCCCTGAGCCCTATTGGGGAATGGGCGGTATAAAAGTAGAATGAATGAATGAATGAATGAATGAATAAATAAATAAAGTTGCCCTTGTGTGCTAGACATCAGAAAGGTAGAATACAAGTATTCAAATAAGTAATAATAATACTACAGTTTTTCTTTAAAAAAATAATTAGATGTTAAGGAGCAATCTTCAGCAGGTTTATTCAGAAGTTAGGACCATTTTATTCAATGGGTCTTACAGGGAAAGTGTTTTTAGGACTGCAGAAAATGAGAGCCAGTGTGTTGTAGTGGTTAAGAGCAGCAGGCTCTAACCTGGAGAACCAGGTTTGATTCCCCACTCCTCCACATGAAGCCAGCTGGGTGACCTTGGGTCAGTCACAGTTCTCTCAAAACTCTCTCAGCCCCACCTACCTTACAAGGTGTCTTTTGTGGGCAGAGGAAGGGAAGGTGATTGTAAGCCGATTTGAGACTCCCTAGGGTAGAGAAAAGCAAGGTATAAAAACCAACTCTTCTTCTTCATAAAAGGATAACAGCACAATCTTAAACAGTTTGATACCGGCACTCCTCCTAATGAAGATTGTTCCTGTGGCCCAACTCTGCCTTATGTATGACAGTGGGCGCGTGAGTTCTTTTACCCGTGTATCCGGAGGGCGGAGTCAGAACGGACTCTCCTATTTTCCAAGAAGCGAGACAACACACTGGTGTTTAATGAATAAATGTTGTCTTTACTAATTATCGTTGATTTTCAAGCACACAAAAACAGATGCATTCACACAGACACTCAAGTTCCTTAAGTTCACAGTAGATACAGAAAACAAACAGTAATGAAAATAATAACTTCAGACTAACAATGATGTAACACACAGAAGGGTAGCGTTGATACTTATCTGATTCCGGATGAGAAGTAACTCTTCTCAGCAGACAGCACGGGAACAAAAGTACTATCTTTAGGGACTCTAAACACACTGAATGGTCCAGCCAAACACGTGTGGGTTCTCTTGGTAGAGACCCGAGAGAACACTTAAGAATCACCTGCAGTAGACTTAAGTTGCAAGGGTGAAGATAGAAAATTGGATAGCTTGCTCTGAAACAAAGGCTGTGTTTCTCCTTATAAAACCTAGCTTTTGGGGGTTGGCATAAGGCCAATCTACACCTACAATCTGTCCCCTTCTCTATACCTATAGGTTGAAGGGTTGTGACGCATCTACCTAGAGGGGAGTGGGGCGATATTCAAATTCTACCCTACACTTCAATGGGAGCCATGTGGTAAGGTGTCAAAGTTGTATTGCCATAGTAACCTTTGACTTGCAGATGCTGGCCTGGTTGAGAAGGCAATAACAGGATGTTGTCCTTTTGTTATTCCAAACCAGATACGAGGGATTACATGTTATCCAGAAGATCTTTAATGGTGGGAGAGTTGTTGTTCCCAAGACTTCATGAGGCTGAGCTTAATGGAGAATGTCTTCTTTGTCCCAAGGCATGATAGGAAGATGTGGGTATGCGTGTGTCCATTAGCATACTTAGGTAGGCAGAACAGACCATGCACACAGCAGCTTCCATGTGCAAGCAGGAAAGGCAAAGCAAGCAAAGCACACAGCACTTCCCAAATCCCACATACACCAATGCAGAGACATTTACAGACATGCAAGCATCAGCATAGCAGAAATAATACATTCAAAGCACACTTGCCAACAAGTTACACCATTCTAAGCCCATTGACTTCAATGCAATACACTGTAATTGAGGCATACAAGTATTAGATGCCGAAAAGAAGGGACAGGACAATACACAGTGGTATTCCTTTCTGATCACAGATATCTTTTCCTGTAACTCCTCTGGTTTCTAAGTATTAATCAGATGTTGATTGCACATTATCAAGTCACAATAAAACTAAGAGTTATAAACTGCCATTTTAACAAATAAAGATGGAGACTTTCAGTATTCTTCACATCTCCAGATTTTGCATTAAAATATATTGTGTACTGCAAAGCCTGCGTATTTCCAGACTTCATATCCTGACCACGGTAGCAGAACTTTACCATAATTTCCTGCATGATTCACTATCCTTCATTGACAGTTTTAAATTTTTGTTCATTATGCATTTCATTACATTTGGGATGCAACAAAAAACACTCCTCCTTTTTACAAGTGAATTCTAATACTGCTGGATCATTCAGAGTATGAGAATTTCACAGCAATAAAGGAGCGAGATTGTCTTAACAGGAACAATTATTGTGGGGAGGCTTTCATCTCATTATAACACAAACACATTAGTCCAGACTGAATTATGGAAATGTGAATGTGTCTGGTGAAAAACAAGTCCTCCTCAAATATTTTCCCCACTCCTCCTCTTTACATATCACAGATGTCTACCAGACAAACATTTATAGGGAAATATTATTTGGGAGAGAAGAGAAACCTAGCAATCTAGTTCGTTCTCTGCTCATATTATTTTCACTTCCAAGAACATTAAACAAAAATGCAGTGGCTTTTCCATCTGCAAGGCCATTATTATTTCATGCATGTGGGGGAGACATGAAGATACACAATGCACGGTAATGATACATAATGGCCCAGTGGTGTGGGTGGGTCCAGTTTTGTGCGCGCTGCCATGGGGAGTTTTTGCAGCTGCAACTATAATCTGGAGGAAAATAGTATGAAAAAAGATGAAATGTTAGAAATTGTAGCCAGTTGCTGCAACATTGTTAACTGTACCCTCAAATAAATGGGGGAAAAATAACCCACACAACACCATCTCTCTATGTCTTTTTAATGGAAGTATTGTGCTCTGTACTTATGCATCTGCTCTTATAATGGACTGAACTGTTTACAATGTTAACTGTGTAAAGTTACTGATTTTGCTATTCACAAATTCCCACTTTGACAAAGTGTATTTGTTCTACTTTTCAATGTAAAGAGATTTTACTGTATTTGAATGGGATTCTGTGTGAGCTCACACAAACATGGAAAGTGGATCTGGGAGGAATTTCAAGAAGTTTCTAGTATACCTCCATGATCTTATATGGTTAATCATCTCTGAGGAGCTTGCACAAGTTTTGTTTATACTAATTCAGCTGAGATATCACACAATACCTGTGTTAAGTATGATCATCCAGGTGGGTCACTACACTATCAGTGGTTACTTAGATTACAACAAACCAGGGGATTAGATCCAGGCTAAATTTTCTAGTGGCAGAATGGAATGTTTCTGCCTTTCTCCTCCCACTGCTCTTGAAGCAATGCAGCTCCTGGAGGTTGGGGACCTGAGGAATGACATGAGGAGGGTCTGCAGTGGGAAGGGACATCGGTGGAGATGGCCAGTTTAGTCTGGATCCAGCCCAGAATCAGGTATGATGTTGGTTTATCAATAGGGATGGGCACAAACTGGCTCACAAAGTAAAGTTCCTGACAAATTTGGGGTGGTTCATGGTTTGCAAACTGAAGTTCATGGTAGTGAACTTGCATGAACTCTTAGCGTTGTTCATAGCGGTTTGTGGGTTCATGAATGGATACATTTTCCGGACAGACTGGCACCTCCCAAACTGTTTACAAAACTTCAAGGAAATGGGGGGCGAAATTCTCCAGCCTTGGAAATACCAATAGGAGCCCTCCAAAGCTTAACAGGAACTCGCAAGTGCCAACCACAGAGTTCCCATTCTGCTCTATGAGCTCAGGATGCTATACATTCAGTCAGTTCAGCTACTCTTTCCTCTGTTTGATTGTCACAGTAAAAGAGAGAGGCATAGAGCTTGTTTAAAGCAGAGCAGATTCATTGCTTTCTGCCTGTGATCTGCTCTCTGCTGCTGGGGTTTGGGTGTAGGTGGACTCAGGGCTCTGAGTCACCCAGTCACTCTGCTCATGCTGAGCAGTGGGGCTTAGCTACTGAGTTCCTCAGATGAGGACCCAGATTATATCCCCCACCCCTCCTTATTGTGATCTGCTCTCTGCTGCCTGGTTTTGGGTGTAGGTGGGCTCAGAGTTCTGAGCCACCCACTCTCTCTGCTCCAGATGAGCACAAAGGTTTAGCTGGTGGGTTTCTCAGATGAAGGCCCACTTTTATATACTCTCGTACGGCTTGGGTGCCAGGGGTGGTCTCAGGGCTTTGAGCCACCCAGTCTCTTTGCTCCAGCTGAGCACAGGGGCTTAGCTGGTGAGTTTCTTCTATGAGGGCCTACATTTATACCCATGCCTCCTGACTGAGAACACCAATAGGGTGAAAGTAGGTAGAAGGGGTGCTCATCATGGGCTGAAGAAGCCCTCCACCCCTGCATACCAGGGGACCCTCTCCCTAGGCACCAAACCCAGCATGCTACCCCCCAGAACCCTGCCCCAGCAGGGCATCACCAGGGGCCTTGCAGCTTTCTACTCCTGCTTTGTCAATGGGGCTCTCCCAAGAGGAAAAAGAGTTTTTAGCAGCACTTCCCAGACACCAGCAGTTGCTAAAAGTCTTAGGAGAGTACTCTGACAGCAGTGGTTCAGAGAGTGGAGGGGGAGCATCCTCCCCTTCCACATCCTAACTCCCTGCTGCTCCTGCTGCCTTAAGTACACCCCCTTCTGGTACCTCGCAGTCCAGTGCTAGAAAGCAGCTGCACCTCCCACCTGCTGTAATCATTGGGCCCTGTTTACAGGCCACCACGTGGGAACACATCTGCACCCTTCTTAGAGACCACTGTGTGACAAAGTGCCAGGTGTCCCATACCCATGTCCAGAGGGGCACAAACAGCCAACACCTGTTTCTTCTGGGCTTTGCAGGCACTTGCAAAGGGCACACCCCACTTTTTTGTCACCGGAGGAAGGAGTGGCAGACAATGGGACCCACTCCATCTCAGCAGGAACAAGCAGAGAGGGAGCAGGAGGCCTCTTCAAAGAAAGGTTTCCCATGCTCAGGGTGCTGTGGTTGGGGCCCCAAGGTAGGCCACCCTCTTGGAGGTAATGCCAGCAGGGACAGAAACATTGCCACCCAAAAGGCCAACTACTCATCAGTAGAAAAGAGGCAGCTGGAGATCTGCTATGCTGTTTGGTGTCTGTAGCATGCTGGGTAGAAGTTTTACTGCATCACAAACTGGTTTGGTTTGTATGAAGCCTTTTTAATTCATGACAGTTTGGGGTTTGGTTCACGGGTTCACCACAAATCACAAACTGCATTTTTCTGGTTCTTGCCCATCCCCATTTATTAACCACAATTTGTATAACTATGATTTTGCATAGAGTGGGGAATATTTTGCTGTAGAGCTTTGTTCATTATTCCATTAAAAGTAGGAAGCTAAAATAAAAAGGTTCTATTCCTTTAACATGTATGGGAAATTTGCATACAGTGCTAGAAAAAGAGAAGGGTAAACAAACCATTTTTATAATCTTTACCTAGAAAAAAATATGCATAAAGTGACCTTTCTTGCTTAGTAGTTGGATACTAAAAACAGTATCCCAAAATGGACAGTATTTTGTGCTGTTTCTATGTTCAGTTTGATAAAAGAGTTCCCATTCAGACTTTCTTGTTTGTCAATGTTTTGGTGTAAAAATATTTTACTACTTTATCTTCAAAAGAGATTATTCTTTCTGTTGGATTAAGAAAAAAATTAATTCCAAGTACATTATACTGGGTATAAATAGCTTCCCTAAAAGCTGGGTGTTCAGCTCTTTTGAAAATATGCTGTGCAGTTACCTGTCAAATTGGGAAATGGGCTTTTAAAGAGTGTATTTTCCAGTATGTATTTGATCCACATACTCTTATTATTTTTGCAGATGCTTCTGAAGGATCAATCAAATAATGTACACCACACCATGACGACAGCTCTACCAAAAAGTGACAAGCATTCGTGGCACCCATTACAAAGTATCAAATGAATGTGAGAAATCAGGCCAGTATAACAAGACCAATAAAGTGGGTTGGTTGGCAATCATCCAGTGTTTTTATTTTAATTTTTATCTGACTTCAGTGTTGTTTCCAAATTGTTAAGATTTATCTCATATAAATGGTTCTGCTTCTGTATACCACTGCCAAAGGGATAGTATTGCTTTACTTCACTGTGGATTATTTTTTACTATCTTGTGTTAGCATTCATAATTTGAGATGAAATAACTTGCACATTTTTGAACATGTTCAGTTTTAACTGTCTGAAATGTGTGCACTTCAGAAAGTATCACTACCACAGTCCAGATGACGAACTTCATTTATAATTATTTTTGACTATTTTATAGTAAGCACCCTAATTCAAGAGCTGAGAATAAGTTGCATTTTAGCTTTACCATTCTCTCTCTTGATACTGAAAAGGCTTTTGACAAAGTATACTGGAAATTTGTATTTTGCTACATTGATTAAATTCAGTTTTCCTCACAAATTTTTGAAGTGGTTTAGAATTCTTCAGTTGTTTTCTAGATCCAGGGTGCTGACAAACAGCATATTTTTAATGCCATTCCCTCTTGTGACGGGGTACAAAATAGGGTTGCCCTCTTTCTCCTCTTATTTTTAATTTATATCTGGAACCTCTGGCTTCTACCCTTAGACATAATAATATTCATGGCTTTGTATATAACTCTTTGGAATTTAAAATCATTCTTTAATATATTTTATTATTCATTTTGGAATCTCAGTCTTGTGTTCCTATATTAATGAATATGAGTTGATGGCACTGGGAGACAATATATCACGTTATTTGCCTATGGGCATTTTCGATGGTGCCCAGATGGCATTACTTATCTTGGAATATTGACTCCTAGTGTTATTACACATACAATTAAGCTAAATTTTAACTAGCTAATTGCTGATATATCTTTGAATTTGGACAGATGGGCAACTTTAAAATACTTTATGGAGCAATGTAAATTCACTCAAAATGAATAACATACATAGGATTTTATATATTTTACATGCAATTCCTTTCTGTATACCTTGCAGATATAGTTATAAAATTAACACTTTATTTCAGAGAGTTATATGGGATTCCTTACCACCTTGGATTTCTTTAAAGAGGATGCAATTTCCATTCAATGGAGGATTTGGTTTCTCTGATTTTCATTTATATCATCATGCATACTTGTTAACTTGCACTAATTTGGGGGATTACTCTGTACAGTTGGACTATCCATCTTGGGCTCTTTTGGAGGCTTCTTGTCTGGTGCTGCTCACTGCATAGTATGCATAAGGGTCTACTTATGTTAGAGTGGACCCCATTACTCCTGCAACTTCTGCATCTAGAGAACAATCCTGCATAATGTCACAACAATATCAATTTGATTCATTTTCACATGTTAAATTAACAATATGGGCCAATCCAGATCTAAAAGCTGGGCTTCGGCCCCTGCCACATGGAGGGAAATTGATGCAGCCAAAGTGCAGCTTTTTAAAGCCGCACCAAAAGCGACACACGGCGGCGGGATCAGACAGATCCCGCGAGCCACTGCACAGTTGCTCCCTGGCACAATCAGATGCTGGGGGGAAAGCGACGGAAGGGAGCACGAGGCAGCTGGCTGCGCATGTGTGCGCATGCACAGTTTGCCCAGGAGCCTCGATTGCTCCTGACGACGAGCACGCCTGCAATCTAACAGCCGTGCTTGCTGCGGCGTTTCAGGTAAGTCCTTCCCTTTTGCAGGTTCTTTTTTGCTCCGCGTTACTGGCCTAAAGGGACGGATCGGGGACGGGTGCACGCCGCTTCCCAGATGTTGCAATTTGATTGTGCCCATTTGCTGCACCCCCAATCCGTCCCTCTTCCGGACCAAAACCTCCCGTGTGACCAGGGCCTATGAGGATGAACTTTTGCCATTTTCTCAGCTCATGTTGAGATATGACTTGTCAACTTCTGTTGAATATCATATGTAACTTAACATCAAATAAAGCTCCAAAGTATTCAAATTCTTAAACAATTCTTGTTATTTAAATGTTCTTATTTAAATGTACTATTCAAAACAATTGGTACACAGACAAGTTAAGGACTTGAAGGAAAGTTTACATTCCCAGAATAAACTTTTCCCTCTTCTCCTGCCTCCTCCTGGCTGAATGAGGGCCGGAAGCAGGGCGGCCGGAAGCAGGGGGCGGGGCTTCGTCATGTGCCCTGCCCCCCGTACCTCACCCGGGGGAACTGTGATCCCCCCCGAAATGACCTCTGGGTTATCGATCCCTTCATCAGGACTGCACATCGACGGGTTCTCCCAGAAAGAAGTGCCTCCAAAACTGCCTTGTTTTACAGCAATGGGGACTCCCTCAGAACAATGCCTCTAAACAAAATTATAACAGTAACAATAACACTGACAATACATTTGATTTCAAACATCTAGATTGACTTGTCAATAAAAATAGAATATCTTACCCAAACTGGCTTATTTGTCTTTATTCATGATGAAAACGTGTAGCCTTACCCTGTAGGCATTCTCTCATCTAAGCATGTAAAGATGGCTCTTGGGAACTAGCAAGCCTCTCCTAATACTTAAAGCCCAGTCTGTGTCTCCAGGTGCAAATCAGCTTAACAGTGATGTCAGCTTGGAATTGAGAAGCCTTTTCTCCACTTTGGAAAAGTGAAGTTTGGTCCTGTTCATACGAGCTGTTTGGGCCGGGAGAAGGATGGATCAGGGCCAGAGCAAACGGGCGCGATCCCACAGCAACATCTGGGGAACGTCGTGCTTCCATCTCCGATCCATCCCATCCCGCCCATACAGCGCAGCAAAAAAGAACCACCTCCCTAGGTGGTTCTGTCGGATGGGCGGCCGTGGGATCGCCGGCGCGTCCTTGTGCCGGCGCATCTCCGGCTCCTGGCCGAACTGCGCATGTGTGAGCATGCACAGTTCACCAGGCTCCCCTTCGCACCGTCGCATTCTCCCCGGCATCTGATCGTGCCGGGGAGTGATGCGCTGCGGCTGAGGGGATCCGTGGGATCCCGCCGCGGTGTGTCAAGTTTGGTGCGGCTCTCTTTAGCCGCGTTCCAGCCGTCCCGTGTGGCAGGGAGGTTTATTCTGGGAATGTAAAGTTTCCTTCAAGATCTTAACTTGTCTGTGTGCCAATTGTTTTGAATAGTACATTTAAATAAGAACATTTAAATAACAGGAATTGCTTAAGAATTGGAATACTTTGGAGCTTTATTTGATGTAAAGTTACATATGGTTTACATTATTCATCAATTTCCTTAAATTGTTGTAAAACTTCTGTTGAATGGCAATTTTTACAGCTGTAACATCTGTTGGCATCTAAATATGGCCCTGCGGCTTTAAGAGTCTCAGAGTCCAATTTCTTCCTGGAAACTCTAATTGAATCAAGGCAGAAAAAGAAAACTACAATATTTGTTAGTAAATATTTGATGTCAGTTAATAAATATGATATATAGAGTCTCAGGAATGAATGGAATAAGGAGTTAGATCACCCTATTTTGCCAAAGCAATGGACTCTTAAAGTTTATACCTGCTTTCTCCATGCATCTTAAGTTGCGACTAATTCAACACAAACTATGTTTAGAATATACTGGACACCACAATGACTTTTTAGCAAAGGATTCAGTAAAGTGTCTAACTGCTGGCATTTTAACTCACAGGACGCGTTCCCTTAAACATATAATTTGGGCTTGTCCAGTTATTCAGCTTGTAAGGATTTCATGTTTTTGTGTGTGTATGTCTTTAAAAGTTTGGTTTATATTGGTGTGTGGGACAATCTAGAATGCTGAAACAGGCAAGTTGTGTGATTGGTGAGTGACAGAGAGGGGGAGGGGTTTTTGGAATGGATGCTGTGTGGATGATTTGAATGTCTATCAGGAGTGACTGTTAGAGTTTAGACAGTTTATGATGACAGTTGAGAAAGACAGTTAGTGAGATGATTGTGGAGTTAAACAGTTAGTCAGAGCAGAGTGTGCTGTGTAAAAAGAGTTAATATGAGTTTTGTCCTGAGTTCTCTGTGTGAGAGGTTCCTGTGTGGAATATAAAAGTAAAAGTCTCTGTGTTAAGCAGTTAGTCAGTTCTGTCTTTGAGTTGAAGGAGACTCAGTCTTGTGTGTGTTATAAAAGTTAAAGCATAAAGAAACAGTAACCATATATGGCCTAAGGAAAATATTGTGACAAAATGACATGCCCTGATCCCTGTCAATAAGAGGGAAGAGTGTGTGAACATCAAATAAATCTACTTTTATTTAAGATACAAGTTCTGAACGAAATTCTTCCCAGGAAACACATAGTTCCTCGAAAGGCCTAGACCCTGTGCCACAATACCAAACCAGAAGAAGAAATATATTAGTATAAAGGTGTGGAAAGCCTTAAATTTTCCTGGTGGCAGCGAGATTACCCTGAGAGCAAAAACATAAGAACATTTTAAAGTAAAACCAGACTTCCCCAAATAAGAGGTCGTCACACAGCTTTTCTGGAAAGAAGTTATTACTCATTTGGTGTGATGCTTATGTACTTTTAAACTACATGCCCATCTCTTAGAGGCTAACTGATGATCAGCAAAAAAGGACCCTTCATGCCCTTACTACAGCTAAAAGACTTGTATTAAAACACTGGAAAAATAAAAGCCCATCTCCAGTAAATCAATGGATAGAGGACCAAAGAACTCTATCAATATTTGAATACATGGCATATAAATGACAATTGTGTATGGACTTATTTTTAGATATTTGGAAACAATTCATAGAAACTTATGTGTAGATCTACCACCACTGTTGTTATATTTTTGTTTCTATGTATATTTCTTCCTTATAAAAACTTTATTTAGTTTCTTGGTTTTAAGTTTTTCCCTTCTTTTTCCTGTTTTTTTTTTTAAGGAAAGAAATAATTTAAAAAACCCTTTTATTTTTGAGTATCTTAGACTGCTGCCAGTTGTGTTTCTGAATCTCATAAGGAGGCATTAGCCTCCATGATGGGGTCCAAATAAAACTTCAAATCCAAGTAGGGGTGTGCAAAAAAAAATTCAGCCGATTCAGATTCAGCTGAATCAGGCCGAATCAATTTTGGCCGGCAGTAAGGCTCCCGCATGTCAGTTTCCTCAGTACCAGCTGATTTGGGAGAATTTGGGCCAGCCGAATGTCAATTTCAGCCCCATTATATCCTATGGACCTTTGAAGTCAATGGCAAAAACATAGGGTATATTCTGGGGCCTGGAGGGGAGAGGTTGAGAGGCTCTAAACTCACAGGATAGCTGCTGGAGCCTTTCCCCCAAGATACCCCCAGGTTTCAAGAACATTGGACCAGGGAGTCTAATTCTATGGGCCCCCAAACAGGTTGCCCCCATCCCCTCCATTGTTCTCTATGGTGGGAAAAATTACTTTTTCCCCACGGTGCTGTTAGTGGCTCTGGGGGGAGGGGGTTTGAGGGAGAGTTCGGGAACCTCTCCCCACATGAACCCCCATGTACCAAAGCAATTGGACCAGTGGGCTCAATTCTATGGGCACCCAAACAGGTTAACCCCATTACCACCATTGTTTCCAATGGGGAAACCCAGCCAGCAGCACTTAAGGCAGGCAAGCAGGAAGCACCCAGCAGTCAGACTCTCCAGAGAATCTCAGGGAAAGTGAACTGTCTTGGGAGGTGCTTGTTTGCCATGAGAACAAGTGGCACACTCCAGAACAAGTGGCACTGTTGCAGTGCAAGCATGCCATCGTGCCACACAGAGCCGCTCCCTCAAACCCCCTCCCCTCCAGCTCCCAGAATATATCCTATGTTTTTGCCATTGACTTCAATGGCCCATAGGATATAATGGGGCCGAATTGCCACCGAATTTTTGTGGCAATTTGGTGGCAAGCCGATTCAGATCAGAGAATCTGAAACGGCCCAAAGCAGCCCGAAAGGGGCCCGAATGGGCCATTTTCGGGGGTGCATTTGGTTAGGATGAACCAAATGCACATCCCTAAATCCAAGCACTCTTTCTTTAAAATTTTGACTGAGTTAAAAAAAATAACCTGTTTTAATTTTTCTTTGAGAATATAATGAATTCAGAGGAAGAAGTAGAAAAAAAGAAAAATAGAAATATGTGTTCACCACCAATAATATAAAGATAAAGGATTCCCTTGCTTGAAAGCTAGTCGAATCTGACTCTAGGGAGCGGTGTTCATCTCCGTTTCCAAGCCGAAGAGCCAGCGCTGTCCAAAGACATTTCCGTTATCATGAGGCCAGCATGACTAGATGCCGAGGCACATGGAACACTGTTACCTTCCCACCAAAGCGGTACCCATTTATCTATTTGCAATTTCTTGTGTTCAAACTGCTAGGTTGGCAGGAGCTGGGACCAGAAATGGGAGCTCTCGGGTCATGCGGCACTCGGGTCTCGAACTGCTGAACTACTGACCTTCCGGCTTGCAGTTCAGCATCTTAACCACTGAGATAAGGACCTACTATATAAACCTTTAAAGGATTGGGTGGTTGGTGCTG
Organism: Gekko japonicus; assembly: GCF_001447785.1. Classification (NCBI taxonomy): domain Eukaryota; kingdom Metazoa; phylum Chordata; class Lepidosauria; order Squamata; family Gekkonidae; genus Gekko; species Gekko japonicus. The sequence goes on along the minus strand of NW_015163103.1, from coordinate 368,437 downwards.
GGGAGTGGAAAATTCCAACTGTCCCCTTATATTTCTGATGATTGTTTTTCAAAGGAAAGTATTAATACTCATGTTGGGAGAAGTTGTTTATATTACAATGTATGACAGGTGTCGTGATTTTCTATTTTGTCCCAGGTATACATGTGGGAAAATCAAAGTATATGCTGTAGTAATTTTTCTTGATGTACACATTTTGCCTTTGTATTTGTGAACAAGTGACCCTTGCTTTCTCACTATGGAATCATTAATAGTGATAATTTTATAATTTGAGGGCAATGCTTTACTTTTTTTCTCTTGGGCCAGTGGTTTCCAGACATAGTGGCTATTATCTGTAAATGGAGAAAATTAATTTACATGTTTGTATTACTGCTCAACCAGCTCTCTTTGAGCTTTCTTTTTGGAGCACACATTATCACTGCTTCCTCTTTTACATCAGAACTGTATTGTTTTACTGGCTTTTGCTGTAATAAATTACTACTGCTACTGCTGCTTCCCAAACAAAAAGAACTCATTTTTCCGTATACACTTTTACCACTTTAAAAATGTTGTAAGACAAAGCTTCAGCTGTGACTGTTATTAGGATGAAGAAATTTAAAGCATTTATGCATATATATGCATGGACATTGGTGAGCATTAAATAAGTGTCCCTAGAACAAATGTCTGCCTATTTCCAGTGTTAGATTTGACAGGAAATTCCAGGAATTGCTTGGAGTACAAAGCCCTGTGGCAGGGAATAGAAAATCAAATATTAACTGGAATAGATGAGTTTGGAAAGAGCTTTTGAATGCTGAGTTTTCTTCAGGGATTTATGCTATGTACTAGTATTTGATTTGGTATTTAGTGTTCTGTTCTTTTGCCTATTGTGTCAGAAATAGATCAAAGCAATTTGCATATCATGATAGCACATATAAAAGAAATGACAGTCTTTGTCACTGAGTCTTCCATAGAAGATGGTTGCTTGGACAAAAACTACCCAGAAAACCAAACTAAGTTCCACAGAAGCAAATTGTGGCCTCAGTTTTCACAGCACAATAGCCAATCAAAGAGGAGAGGGGATAATCATGAAAGGTCCCAGACAAGGGTGTGCAAAGAAAAAAATATGTTATTTTTCTGGTTTGGGTATATTGATCCTGAAAAATATTGCTATTTCCCAATATTCCTAAATCCCAATTTTCATTATGGTATTTGGATTTGGGAAATAATCAGGAAATCCAAATTTATTCAGCTCCATTATAGCCTATGGGGACCATTTCCCATAGGCTATAATGGAAAATCAGTCTGGGGGTTTCTGGGGGTTGGGGGGCTGTCTTTGGAGGCAGGGACACCAAAATTTCAGTGTAGCTTTTGGTGCCTCTCCTCAAAAAGATTGGACCACGGGGTCCAATTCTAGTAACCTCAGTAGAAGGTGCCCCTGTCCTTCATTGTTTCCAGTGGAGGAGAAAAAAGGGACATGGTTCATTTAAATGCCTTCTCCAAGCCGCGGCATGGCTCCATGCCGTGAACTAGGAAGGAAAAATGCCTTCAGAGTTCACTCCAAAGGCATTAAGATGGGCAAATGAACTTCAAGCACATTAAAACTTTAAATGCATTTTAACCTTAAATGTATTTAAACTCTAAATGCCTTGCTGAGAAATCAGTCCCTTATACCCTCGGCTCATTATGGAGACCATTTCCCATAGGCATTAATGGAGAATCAATCCGGGGATATCTGGGGCTCGGGGGGGTTGTTTTTTGAGGTAGAGGGACCAAATTTGCAGCATAGCTGCTGGTGTCTCTCCTCAAACCCCCCCCTGTTTTAAAAATATTGGACCAGGGGTCCAATTCTATCGGCCCCCAAAGAAGATGCCCCCATCCTCCATTGTCTCCAATGGAGAAAAAAAGGCATGCAGAGGGACCCGATTCCTTTAAATGCCTGAGTTCACTTGCTGAGTCACACGGCCCGAATTAAAGCTGTTTCTTTCTGCTTAGATAATGTTAGTGGGGGATACAGTAGAAATTGTAACTGCGTGTTCAGTAGCTACATTGGAGACAAAGAGTCAAAGGATTGGATCCAGCAGTCCATCTGTAGCAACAACTGCAGAACTTTCTTATTCCTCCTACCCCAGGAAGCTATTGCCAAGCTCAGATAAGTGGTCTTGGGGTTGTAAGACCCACATGAAGTAAGGTTGCAATGAGTAGAAGGTTGCAGTGAGAAGGTTGCAATGAGTAGAAGGAAGGAGACAAAATTGCCCTTCCTGTTTCTTATGTCAGCAAAACTGGCTCTTCGGTCAGCTAAGTTCTGCAGATGAAAGAAGGTAGCAATTTCACTCCTATCCTGTCCTAATTGCAGCCCAGTGCCCCCTGTAGCTATTGCTCTGCATAAGTCCTGTAACCTCAGGAATCAACTATCCTAGGATCAGAAATGTCTTTGGGGGGCTGGGAAGGAAGATTCACTATATTTGCATGAAGATCTCTGATCTTTGCATTAACTGGTCAGTGGATGCAAACTAAAGGAAAAATTGAACATGGTGGCTTTTTAAAAAAAAAGAGAGATGGGGTATATCAGTTTTTATATGCCAATGCTTGGACTATCAAATCCAGCTGACATGTGAGCAGTAAATTGCCGAAAAATCCAACATAGCTACATTTAACTTCAAATGAGGCCACTTTCCAAAGATGGTGGGATTACTTAAAAGAAAAATTGAAAGGAAGAGTGAGGATGGTCAAATCTTTTCAGAATGCCTAGAGATTATTTAAAACCGCAATAATATAAGCTCTGCTAGGATGTATACCTCTGATGAAGAAGAAGAAGAAGAAGAAGAAGAAGAAGAAGAAGAAGAAGAAGAAGAAGAAGAAGAAGAAGAAGAAGAAGAAGAAGAAGAAGAAGAAGAAGAGAAGACTGGATTTATACCTCACCCTTCACTTGGAGTCTCAGAGCACCTTACAAACTCCTTACCCTTCCCCTCCCCACAACAGACACCCTGTGAGGTGGGTGGGGCTGAGAGAACTCTGACACAAACTGCTCTTTCTGGAATAGCTGTGCCAGAGCTTCTGACTGATCCAAGGTCACATCAGCAGGTGCAAGTGGAGGAGTGGGGAATCAAACCCGGTTCTCCCAGATTAGAGTCCGCACACTTAACCACTACACCAAACTGTTGTACCAAATGGTAAGAATAGGCTGGTGTACTTAACAAGTGGAGTCAAGAAAGATATAAAAGGCAAGAAAGCTTCGTTTAGAAAATGGAAGTCTAACTCAAGTGGGGGGGAACACAAAATCTGACAAAAGTAATGCACGAAAGCAGTAAGACAAGCAAAAAGAGAATTTGAGGAGTCCATTACTAGAAGCATTAGGACAAACAATAACAACTTCTTTAAATACATCAGAAGAAAAAAAACAGCAAAGGAAGCTGCTGGACCATTAGAAAACAAAAGTTACAGAAGGGGATTAGAGAGCTTGTGGATAAGCATAACAAAACCTTTCATCTGTCTTCACTCTGGTGGCTGTTGGGCAGATACCTGTCCCTCAAATTCCCCAGGCAGGATACGTGAAGAATGTAGTCAAACAGAGGCATCCAAAGAACTTCTAAGGTTAAGATGCTTGCAGTCACTGTATGCATTTACTGATTGCAGGAAATGATTGCTTATATGTGTATGTACATTCTGTCAAGTCACAACCAACTTAATGGTACCCCAGCAAGGAATGTTCAAGGCAAGTGAGAAGCAGAAGTAGCTTGCTATTGCCTTCCTCTGCAGAATGTTCCTTGGTAGTCCCCCATCCAAGTACCAGCCCTGTTTAGCTTGTGAGATCAGACAAGATTGGGCTGTACAGTATACATATTGGTTGTTTATATACTTAAAGATAAAAGCATCCTTTTGTGAAATAGGAGTTGTTTAGTTTTTGCAACCATGGACAAAGCCTGTTGTTCACCATAGTATGACAAGCAGGGAGACCTGGGAATATCTCTAACTAGTGAAATTTCCAAACTTTCCCCCTAACTCCATGGTGGGTAAAATAAAGATGGGATTCTGAATCTGAATTGAGGGTCTGACTACAGCTGTCAGACTACAATGCATCTAGCGGCCTGCTGGTAGTGGAGAGTAAATCCTATTTATGAAAGAGAATTAGGGGAATAAAACTGATGAGATGATGATGCCTCAGTGAGCTCTAGCAGGTTTAGACTTGAATCAGCTGAGTAAATCCTTCATTCCCCATAGTTGATTCAGGTCTTAAGCTGCTGGAGCTCATTGAGCTTTGTGGTCATTCTACCACAAGGGTTCTTTCTAGAATGGTAGGTGATTTCAGCAGCTGAATATATTACATATTTTTAAAAAATGATTTAACAGAATTATTGGAAGATAAAAAGAGTATCAGCCTGATGGGCTTCCTTAAGTTCCATAACTACCCATAAGTCCCATAAGTCCCACCACTACCAGGAAGTCCTCTTGTTGCACTTCAAATGGTGAGTACACCCTAAATAAGACCACCCTCTTTAAAAAAGATAGAGGATGAGATAGCCATTTTTTAAAAGTCAGTGATACCTGAAGTTATCTACTTATCTATTAATTACATGTTTATTCTGTCCTTTTAAAGAAGGTGGCACACATGATTCCTCCATTTTAATCTCACAAAATTCCTCATGTTGAGTAAGAGTGACTGGCACAATAGAGATATGAACCTGAGTTTCCCCAGTTATACTCTACCCACTTCACCTCCTGATTCTCTCCATGTTCTGCACTAAATAACAAGCTTTCCTAGTCTGATATCCCTAATGAATTACCTATTTATCACCCTGTGCAGGGATGAGCAAGGTATAGTATGCCAAAGTTGAATGCAGCCTGAGAAACAGTTTTTGTAACAAACTCTTGGGTGCACAGCTGCTCAGGAGAAAGATAAAGAAAAAAGTACTGGCAGCCTCTGCACTGGTACATTGTCCCATAAGAGACAGTGAGTAACTCTAGGAATTGCCAGAAACTCTATGGTTTCAGGTTGTGCCCAGAAGTGACTTAGTGATATTGGCAACATCACTGATGTCAAATACCCCCTCTGCTGGTGTCAGGCTTGGCCTGCCAACCGTAATCATTGCCCATCCTGGATGCTAAAATCAGGCCAGGAACACATCAGTGAGCCCTTGCTATCCATCATAAATCAATCACTATCTAAGGGCACCTTCCCTTGACCACTCAAAGAGTTGGTTATCCACCCACTGCTTAAAAAACATCCCTACAGGAAAATGATGTGGCCAATTATCATCCTGTCTCTAATCTACATTTTCTGGGTGACGTAACAGAAAGAGCAGTAGCTGACCAACTCCAGATCTTCTTGGATAACTCATCCTCTCTAATGCCTTTTCAGTCAGGCTTCAAGCTGGGCTATGGGAATGAGACAGGACTGGTGACTTTGCTTGATTACTTCCATTTGAATGTAGACAAAGGCTGCACTTCTTTGTTGCTCCTACTGTACTCATCTGCAGCCTTTGATACAATGGACCAATCTTGTTGAGGTGTTTGGAGACATAAGTAGTTATCAGGGAATGTGCTCTGGACTGGTTCAAATCATTCCTCACAGACCAGACTCAAACGATTGCTGTTGGAGACCAGTTGTCACCAGTGAGACACCTGGCCCATAGGATTCCACATGGCCCAATCCTCTCCCCCATTATATTCTATGTACCTTTAGGAGAAATCATTTGTAGTTTTGGGGCTGGCTTTCAGCAATATGTTGACAACACCCAGCTCTGTATTTCCTCATCCATATTTCCTGGTGATGCAGTAGAGGTCCTGGATCACTGCTTGTCTGCTCTTGTCTGAGACCCATTAGGGGTTATGAGCGGTATAGAAGTCGCATGTAAATAAATAAATAAATAAATAAATGGCTGTGAAGGAATTTAAACTAAATCTTGACAAAACAGATGTAATGCTGGTTGGGGTGGCAGATATTTTGCAGGTCACTGTGCTTTCCCATGTTTGATGGGGTTCAACTGACCCACACAGACTTGGTGAGGGTCACTGGATTCAACATTATTGCTGGAAAAGCAAGTTAATGCAGCTGCAAAAAAATTCTACCAACTTAGTTTATCTCAGAAGATGGCCCCCTACCTTTACTTGATTGATCTGGCCACCTAGATCCATGCTACAGTAACACTGAGACTAGACTACTCTAATGCACTCTACATAGCTCTTCCCTCAAAGTTAACTTGGAGACTCCAATCGGTGCAGAATGCTCCAGCTCAGTTATTAACAGGAGATGCAGCTTGGTTATTATCAGGAGTCAGGTTGGCCCTGCTAGTACTTAGATGGGAGACCTCCAAGGAATACCAGAGTTGTGATGCAGAGTCAAGCAATGGCAAACAACCTCTGAACATCACTTGCCTTGAAAACCCTACAGGGTTGCCATAAGGCAGCTGGGACCTGACGGCACTTTCCACCCACCACCAGGTGGAGAATGCATATTAGGCTCATTCTGCACTCACCCTATTGGCTGTCCATCAGTCACTGAGTTTTATTATTATAATTGTATGATCCAGGATGAATGCTTTAATAATGGGAGACTGTGGACTATATTCGCTCTTCTGCCACATGAATTTCAGCACCCACTACTAAACATCTAGTAGCCTCTTCAGAAAACAGCCACCACATACTTTTTGGTCACTCAGCATTTTTAATAAATTGTTTGGCTAATTCAAATAAAGTAAAATATCTGTCATCATCCTATATAGTTGGAGACTAGGCCGCAGACTGTAGATTGCATCCAAACAACCACAAGTGAACAAACTTTCCTTTCTCCTTTTCCCAGCTGTTTCCCCAGAAAAGTGATACTTGGGATGTGCATTCAGGTAAACTTGAACCAACCCTCCCCGAAATACCATATTTGGAGGATGTATACAGCATCCCAAATATATTCAGGAATTTTCCCAGATACCAAAAAAATAGTCCCCAAAATCCCAGAAATATTCAAGAATAACCAGGAAGTTCAGGAGTCAGTGTTTGCAGGTCCCCCCCACCTATTTTTCCTTTGTTTCTGTGTCTCCTGGGGCTTTATTGGCTTGCAAGGCAGCTTCCATCACTTTCATGTCTGTCAGTTTTAAGAGGTATTTTTTCCTCTTTGCCAGCATTGCTTTGTGTTGGGCGTCCCAAGTTTTTTAGTGTTGCACTTCCAAAATCCACCCCTCCACACACACATTTGGATTTGTTCTGCTATGATTCTCCAGTTTGACATTAGTCCAGTGGCACTGGGTTCTACTGAGCATCTGGCCATTGCCAGGCATTCTGCTGGACTTACAAAATCCCACCCCACTCCCTTTGCTTGGATTTGTTCTGTTGTCTGTGATTCTCTGGATTCACATTGGTTCTTTTGAGATTGCACTGCCAAAGTGGCACTGGGTTCTGCTGAGCATTTGTACATTGCAAAATCCCCCCCCCCAGCTTGGATTTGTTCTGCTGTGATACACCAGTTTGACATTAGTCCTGTTGAGCTTGCAGAGCTGCAATGACACTGGGGCCCCGGTCACACGAGAGGTTTTGGGCCAGGAGAGGGACGGATCGGGGGCGCAGAAAACGGGAGCGATCCCACCACAACATCTGGGAAGCGTTGTTCGCCCGACCCCGATCTGGCCCTTCCACCCAAAACCACGCAGCAAAAATAAACCACCTACCGAGGTGGTTCTTCCAGGAAGGCCGCATAAAGGCTGGCCGTGGGATTGCCGGCGCGTCCTTCCGCTGGTGCATCCCCAGCTCCTGGCCAAACTGCGCATGCTCAGACATGCACAGTTCAGCAGCCTCCCCCTCCCAACCGTGGCTTCCTCCCCGGCATCTGATCATGCTGGGGAGCAACGGCGCCGCAGCTCAGGGGATCCGTGGGATCCCGCCGCGGCGTCTCTATTTTGGTGCGGCTCTGATTAGCCGCACTTTCTTCAGTTTTTTTTCTGCCGTGTGGCAGGGACCTGGGTTTGGCTTTCAGGTTACACTGCAGAGATTATCTGGTTTGACATTACTTCTGTTGGACATGAACTGTCACAGTGGCACTGTGTTCTGCTGCACATCTTTACATTGTCATTAATTTTGCTGGGCTTGCAAAAGTGTCCCCTTACCATCAGTTTCTACTGTAGAGATTTTCTGATTTGACTTTGATTTTGTCGAGTTTACACTGCCACAGTGACACTGGGTTCTGCTGGGCTTTTACACATTGCAATTGGTTCTGCTGGGCTTGCAAAAGTTCCCATGGGAGGCATTTGACCAGTGATTGCTGCTTGCAGGCATGCATTTTGTTATGGAAGAACCTTGGAGGGTTCACCCCCCTGCTCCATAGGAAATAATGGAGGATGGCTGGGGGCATCCTGCCCAGAGGCCCATAGAACTGGACCTCTCGGTCTAATGTACTTGAAATTTGGGGGTCATTTAAAGGGCAGGCATCAGCAGCTTTGCTGCAATTTTGGTTTTTTTATCTTTAAAAACACCCCCCCAGCCACCTAGAAAGTTTCATAAGAACATAAGAGACACCAATGTTGGATCAGGCCAAAGGCCCATCCAGTCCATCACTCTGTGTCACACACTGGCCAGAAATACCAGTGCCATCAGGAGGTCCACCAGGGGGGCCAGGACATTAGAAGCCCTCCCACTGTTGACCCCCCCCCAGCACCAAGAAGACAGAGCATCACTTGCCCCAGAGACCCTATCTATACCTTGTGGCTAATAGCCACCGATGGACCTCTGCTCCATATGCTTATCTAATTCCCTCCATGCTTTTAGCCGCCGCCACCTCCTGTGGCAGTGAATTCCATGTGTTAATCACTCTTTGGGTGAAGAAGTACTTCCTTTTATCTGTTCTAACCCGACCGCTCAGCAGTTTCATGGAGTGCCCACGAGTTCTTGTATTGTGAGAAAGAGAGAAAAGTACCTCTTTCTCTACCTGCTTTTTCCCATGCATAATCTTATAAACCTCGATCATGTCACCCCTCAGTCGTCGTTTCTCCAAGCTAAAGAGCCCTAAGCGCTTTAACCTTTCCTGATAGGGAAAGTGTTCCAACCCTTTTATCATTTGAGTTGCCCTTTTCTGCACCTTTTCCAAAGCTATAATATCCTTTTTAAGGTGTGGTGACCAGAACTGCACACAATTTTGTTTTTTTTCTTTAAAAACCCCCCCCCCCCCAGCCACCTAGAAAGTTTCCTCATAGGGAACAATGGACCTGAAAAATTCAGAAACCCTCCAAACCCCAAATGAGAATACCATACTGGTATTTGGTATTCAGGAATATTGGCAATATTGATATATTTCCAGGGCCAATACACCCAAATCTGTAAAAGCCAATCTTTTTTTGGCACACCCGTTATTTGATACCTGGAGCCTTAGGCTCCATGCAAAATAAAAGCCATGTGGGTTGCAGTGAGGAGAGAGAATTGGGCAATATTGCCCCCTCCTGTCTCTGCTCACAGAACTTTACTAGGGGAAGAAATAGGACAACTTTATCTATCACTATCTTCTCACTACAGTGACTGTTTGTTCATGATGGGCATACAACTCCGGGCATCTTCTTTGCAGGGATCAACTGCTGGAGGAAGGGGAATGCAAGGCCAATCTGCATCTGTCAGAATCTCCTACTAGTGCTTGGTTGGATACAGCCCTATGTTCACTATATTTTGCCCAACTTCTCATATTCCATCAAAGACTTAAAGCCCTTGTATAGATGTAAGGTATCTGACTTTTATTAAAACCTTTGTGACAGCTAGAAAAATAAATAGGATAACAATGTTCTTAGTAATTGGTATTGCCTATGGACTTGTCAATTTGTGATTTAGCTAGTGATCCTGTAGCATTTTGTCTTTGTTCTTGTAGATGGATCTTGACAAGTTGACATATGTTAGGAGCATTGTCATACTAGACTGCAGTATTTGAATTAATCCAGTTTCTGTTTTGAGTAGCTAATCTGTTTTAACAAAGAACAGTAATGGATGAATAATAATGCATCCAGAAATCATACTCCCTCCCCCACTTTAACTAGTTTCAGTTCCTTCCTGATCCTCATTACCAATGCAGCCAGTGGCATTTGTTCAGGAGAACAGTAGCTAAACAACTGCCTGAATTCTGACTCACTTTGCCAGGCTCTTTGCCAAATACCACATTGGACTAGGGGGGATGTTCAAACTGTTCCGCTGCTAATCAAGCTGTTTTTCAATATCCTGCCAACTGCGTTGTTTTCAGTTGTTCATTATGTACACACATTTGATTAGCTTGCCACTGGTTCTGTCTTACGGAAGGTTTTAAAAGCAGCCACCAGCAGAAAGAAACAGCTTTTAGTGGTAGTTTGCACCCCTCATAGAGTCCTTTTGTGGACAACTTAATCTAATGGAAGAATACATGCCACTATATTTGTCTAATGTGTCTGTCTCTCTCTTTATGCCATCTGCTTACCTATTCCCACCCTGGGCAAAAAACTGATACAAATAAGTAGTCTCATTATGCTTTGGCTCAACCATGTGCTTATTATAAATGAAACTGGATTACTGTATAAGGGTGTATACCCAGATGTATGCTGTTTGAAAAGTTTATTAAGTTTGTCCCATTCCAACCTCATCCCAGCTTTAAGACTATTAAAATATCATGGTTGTTATTTCAGACTTTGTATGTTGGCAACTGATAGGATTAGGGTGGTAGGATGAATTTCAGGGTAAAATACAGAGTAGTATCTACTGGATGTTACCTTATCCCTGACAAGATTGTTCCAAATTACTGTGGTCAGGTCTGATTCAGATATAGAGGTGCACTTCAAAAGCTCTCTTATATCAGATCATTAATGTTCTGGCAAGAGGTACACCTTAACAATGTTTTGAGATCATTTAGGGTCTAATACATTATTAAAAGTATTACTTTATCTTCCACTTTTAAAAAATAACTATTTACAACATAAACTAACTTAAAAATATAATAATACAATCCATTGATTCTACACAGGTAGTTGAAGAATAACACTTATTTCTTACCAAAACTAAGCAGGCTAAAAGCAAGCAGCCCGTCTGATGGAATTCATAACTGAGTCTGGCTACCATATTTAAAGGTATTAACATATTAACAGTCTTCCATCATTAGATAATTGCCCTACCTGATAAGACTCACATTCTTGGACAACAACCAATAAACACATCTTTGAATTTATTTTTTTTATTTTTATTTTTATTTTTTATTTATTTTTTGGGATTTGTATCCCGCCCTACCCATACGGCCCAGGGCGGCTAACAGCGGCCATGCCGAATCAAAACATAAAATACATTAAAACTTCAATAAATACAAGATAAAATGGTGCTCTGCAGTACATAGTAAAGATCAAGTCATTTTAAAATCCAAGATGGTCGATGGTCTTGCCTTTTCTGTTTAGTTGGACATTATTTCAGTTCTCAGATGCTTCTAGCACCTGGGCCCCAACATATTTCTATTGACATTAATTATATTATTTATAATCTGCTGGAGGCCATATTAGTGTTTTGCTCTTTACCCTTCTCTAAGGCTATTATGTTCCAGGTCTCTGGATATTGTATGTAGCATATTTAGGTGAGAGACCAGGCAATCTCTGATTCTGACCTGCAGAAGCATCCTCTGTGATTTCTGTTGATCATGACCAGCTATTGCTTCTTTATATTACTGGCTATATCTGTGACATGCTGATTTTGTAGCTTAGAATAATATTATTATTATATATATTTTTTTAAATCTGGAATCAGCAAAAACTTGCATCCCTTAAATGCAACTGAAGTTGAACGGTCACTTCACCTACTTCAGGCATCTGCTGCATATGTCTGCTGGGACTTAGATTGCATAGAGCTGTGTTCTTGGAAGAGTGAAACCTGTAATCCGTTGGTCATGGACACAAGTTTGCTGGCAAATACAGTCTATGGTCTATTCATATCATAACTGGGTGACCTCTGTTAGCCTTTTGTTAAACAAACACATTACTGACCCACATCACTTGTTTGTTGAAAAGATAAATTAAAAAGCTTTCTGTTCTCCACTATACAGATGATTAATAATAAAAAGGCATTTGGGTGTTTATCCATTGGGAGATAATGCTAAAGCAGGATCTTAAGAGTACTAAGGGAAATCTGGCTTCCTTGTTTCCAATTCCAGAAGGCTTTATAGCAGAGGGAAGGTGAAATATGCATGTCAATATCTGTAAATCTTAAAAGATATTGAGAAATATAATAGGGATTAAAAGCACAAAAAGACTTCTGTGTCTGGATCTAACTCTTCATCACCTAATCCCAACTCCATTTTACAGCTTCCACATACACAGACCCTCAGTCCTCTTCATTCATTTCCCAAAAACATAATATCTCAGCTGCTCTCCAACTATTCCTCTCAACCAACGATGATAGTTCACACAGGATAAATATTTTCCTTACCCCCACCATTTTGCAGCAAAGATTCTTCTCCACACTCTTCGTAGCCGCTTTTAATAATTGGATGTATTTGGGGGGGCATAAAATCCAAATCCACGCAGTTTCCGCTTGATAATGCATGAGTTGATATCTTAATTCGATGTGCTTCTTATCTTATTAAACTAAAGTTAAAAGGAAGGTCGCAGCTGTAGCGGATACATGTCAGCCATGCTCCGCTCCTTTTCTTGGTCTCACATTGGGGCAACTTGGGCCACTCCCACAACCTGCTGATTTTGGGATGCCCAAGCAAGCCTCTTGTTACCCAAGCTCCCTCCAGGAGTCTGGGTGGTGCCCAAGGCAGTCACTAGGACCCAGGAGCTCCAATAGACCCAAGAAAGGATAAACGTCTTTGGGAGCAGCCTGAAAGACGTCCGTTTATTGTGCCGTACTGGAGGTGTCGGTAGTCTTACTTTGGAACAGTTTCTGAACTTTTTAGTGAGAGAGATTACACAAGATGTAAAGGATGCCTGTAATAATCTGGTGGACAACTATCAAACCGTAAATCAAGACAAATAAAAAAATGGAGAGCAAAATCAATTTACCCAGAGATGTATTGAGGATCAGGAGAAGACGAGGGAACAGTGTGAAAATCAGTCAGTATTTAAGGAAGAAGAGATCCAGGAAACGGATCTATAAAAGAAATGATAGACTCTGTAATAGAAAAAGAAGTTTAAAAACTGGTCCCCATTAAATGTGTTAATGAAAAGAAAGAACAAGAGGGAGGGGAAGTCAAAGAGGAGTTAAGCTGTATAAAGAAACCCAAAATGAACAAAAGAACGAGGACTGGTATCTTGAAATATGGAAGGAAAGATTTGGAAATGGAACCTGATGAGTACAAAGATTCAAGGCACCTGAAAGAGATTGAAAGGAAGAGGGTGGCTATGGAAAGATGAGGAAGAAGGAAAAGACAAAAACTATGTTTGTTAAATAATGTAACCCTTTTTTCCCCTCTTTGGGTGTTCATGGCTTTTGGGAAAGAAAAGAAAAGAAATTGATTGTGTAGTTATTATGAAGAAAGGATGGGTAATCTGTAACTTGTAGCCTAGTAATAAGTTAATACTTTATTTTTATTATGGTGGTTCTGGTTGCTTGGTTTTATATTATCTTGTTCTCTCTCTCTCTTTATGATAAGTAGTTGTGGAAGCTGAGGAGAGAGAGAATAGGTGTATGCTTCACTTCATATTTTTATTTAGTATTCTCAGTTTGGTGTTGGTGAAGGTGAGATTATAAAGTTAGAAAATGTGGGTAGTCTTTACTTAGATAGTTTTTCAAAAGGGTGTATATTGTTTATTATTTGAGCGTGGGTAAAAGAAAATAAAAAAATACTGCGGTCTGGAACACAACATGGCCTGCCCCCCCCCGGATTTCTGGTTGTTTGGTTTTATATCATCTTATTCTCTCTCTCTCTCTTTATGATAAGTAGTTGTGGAAGCTAAGGAGAGAGGGAATACGTGTATGTTTCACTTCATATTTTTATTTAGTATTTCCGGTTTGGTGTTGGTGAGATTATAAAGTTAGAAAATTTGGATAGTCTTTACTTAGATAGTTTTTTCAAAAGGGTGTATAATTTTTATTATTTGAGCATGGGTAAAAGAAAATAAAAATAAAGGGGAGAAAAGTTTTATAAACAACAACATAGAAGATAGTCCAAATAGGACTATAAGAAGGATCTAGGTATTGTTGTATTTGGAGGATTTAGCTAAAGTATAAGTATTTTTGCGTTTCCCTCAGGTCTTAGAATGAATCTTGAATAGCAAATAGGGAATAAAATAGGATGGTTTCTCTGATCTGGCACTTTGGTGAGAATAAGATTTAGGAATAAGATCAAGCCTATCCTGGGAGACGATACCTTTTGAATCCTTTTACTTTTCGTAAATTAGTGTCACAAGAGGTAAAACTTTGCAGTTTGGTAATATATTTGCTATACTGTTACAGAGTGACAAGTATATCTTGGTTGTCCTAAAGAGGCTCTCTATTGAAGTAATAACTACGAGAAGACTCAGATATAACATTATGCTCTCCGCTTTTGATTCTTAAAAGATGGAACAAATCTTAAAATGCTGTCTAGGAAATAGTTTAGTAAGGGAATAAGATACAAACTGCCCAAATAAATATGAAGACTTAATTAGTGTGATGATGCTTGAGATGTGACAATATTTATGTTATATAGAGGTACAATTTGGATTTATTACAAGCTTTGTTGTCAGAGTAATATGTAAAGATTTTAAATATGTGATATAAGAATTGATAAGGATAATATGATAGTGATGTGAATGTATATTTAACATATTAATTTATATCTGATTATTGTGATGTGCTTAAATTATATGTGTCCTATTGTATGTTTGTTTTGTCTGAAAATCAATAAATAGATTATTTAAAAAAGCACAAAAAGAACATTTTGTCAGCCCTCTGCACACCAGCTTTACTTCAAAACAAAACCTGATCATCTTACCGGTTTGCTGTAGGAGAGTTGCAGGCTAAATACCAGACAACTGTCTTTTCCATGTCTCACTGAGAGGTCTGTGGGCAAAATCTCAAGGTACAGAAAATATTGAGCATCCTAGCTGGAAACCTTGTTATGATCTAAGCAAGGGTACTTTAATTTGCATAAAAATAATTGGGTTTCTGTGGTATCATAATTAATTTCTGTGTTACAAGATGCTGTTTATCACCCGCCTCAGGTTATTTCACATGGCTGCTGTAACATGACAAGCATGGAAAAATGTTAATCTTCTCTTAAGAGGATGAGCTTTCTGGGTAGATATGATTATAGATAAACTCTATCCATGGTGCTAGAGAATTGATATAATACTTCTGTTGAGTTCATGCAGCTCTGGAACTGAAGTGAAGCAAATATATGTGGCTTAACAAGAGTATTCTGGGTGAAGAATTAGAGGTTTTGGGGAAGGTATGTGTATTTATATTATGGTTCAAGGGAGCATTACAAAATTGACACTGGTTATAAATTTCAAATGAAAGCTCAGCAAACGTCATATCAACATGGAATTTTCTAGCAACAATTTTGCCCTAGCAATGGAGAAAAATACATTTTGAAAGTCTTTCCTTATGAGAAGGTATTGCCTTTGTTTTTCATTTCCGGTGAAAATCCACACCATGGGTTTTGTGGCATACATTTATACTGGCCATCCACTCACCCATCCCATCTACCCCATTTACTTTTTAAAACTGGAATGATTTTGTATACTTGTTGAACTAGATACCAGAATGTACTGCCATAGTCACAGAGTTTGATGTCCTGAGTCATTGCTAAAGAAACATTGCCAGTGGAGTCATAAATAAGAAATGATGGACATTCATTATTGGGGTGTGAAGTATACTGTGATCTAGAAAAGTATGTACAAAGCAGACACTTGTAACACACACACACACACACACTGTACTAGTAGATAGATTCAAGAGACAAGTTTGAGTCAAGGGCACCATTAAGACCAAAAAAGTTTTAAGACCAACAAAGGTATAAGCTTTTGTGTGCAACCACACTTCTTCAGGTAAGAGATGGCCTTACTAAGACTGTCAGTTTATGATGAAGAATTTCCATCTCTAAAAGAAAAATTGAGAATTCTTCCTTAAAGTTAATCTATATGCTCATGTCCAAATAAAGAATGGCAAAATAAAGGATTTTGGTTGATTTATGCCTATAGAGGTCAAGATAACAACATTGTCTTAAATCAAAGTGCTTTAGCTTCATTCATTTGTTAGCATGGTAAACAGATTTGTCCTACCGATAGAACTCACTACTAACTGTAATACCACACTCTACAGCAATTAGTCTGCTACAGTGATAGTATAGCACAGGGGTGGCCAAACTTGCTCAACGTAAGAGCCACATAGAATAAACATCAGATTTTTGAGAGCCACAAGATATGAACAAATATTACACACATGTTTTTATTGAAAAATAAATGAGACTGCCAAAAATAAAAACAAAGGGGTAAAAACAGATATTGATAGATATTTATTTGTCCAATGATATTTGTTTGCTAATTATATTTTTGTCTAAGAGGGACAGAAAGAGAGAGAGGTGGAAAGAAAGAATGAAAGTGGTGGAAAGAAAGAAAGAGAAAAACAAAGAAAGCAAATGGAGTGAGGAAGGGAAGGAAGAAAAAGAAAGAAAGGGAGAGAGAAAAAGAGAAAGAAAGGTGGAAAGAAAGCAAATAGATGGGGGGGAGGAAGGAAGGGAGGGGGAATGAGAGAGAGAAAGAGAGAGGGGAAAAAAAGCAAATAGATGAGGAGGAAGGGAGAGGTAGAAAGAAACCAACTTTAAATGTGTCTTCCAAGCTCCCCCCCCCACCCCCATCGGCTGGCTTGGCTTGGCTTGGCTTAGAGAAAGAATTTAAAGAGCTGGCCACTGTTGCAATAAAACTGATTGATTGATTGATTGATTGATTGATTGATAAAGAGACAAATGCCATCTCCAAGCTAGGGGGGTGTCTTTGAGAATGCATTTAAAGTTAGTTGCTATCTTTCTCTGCTCCCACCCCCACCTCAAGCCTACCCAGGGAGGGGAACACTGGCTGGGGAAGGGAAGACCGATTGAGGAGGCATGCCTCCCCTTTGCTTCCCCAGCTGTCCTGCCGGGAGCTGCACAATATGTGTGAAAGAGCTGCATGTGGCTCCCAAGCCACTGTTTGCCCATCCCTGGTATAGCACTTACACAGAAATCATTACAAGGAGTAACATCTAGGAAATTTTTATTTATATATTTACTTAAACAATGTCTTTGTGTCAAATAGAGTTACCAAGGTGGCAAACATCAAAACATTAAAAGATTTGAACCTTAAAACAGTATTTAAAATAATACATAAAATAATTCAATAAAAACATATAAACACACAACACCGAAGCCAGAGAGGAGGACCAGTAATAGTTATTGGGGGTATGCCAAATCAAACAAAATAGTCTTCTTCTGCTGGTGGAAGACAACAATAGATGGAGACAGATAAGTCTTCCTGGGGAGGGGGGTCCGAAATTTTGGTACCACAACTGAAAAGGCCTTTTTGGGGGGTTGCCACTCATCCAGCCTCAGATGGGGGTGTTCCTGGATGCCACTCTCTCTATGGAGGCCCAGGTCACGGCC
The DNA here is from genome assembly GCF_001447785.1 of Gekko japonicus. Lineage (NCBI taxonomy): Eukaryota > Metazoa > Chordata > Lepidosauria > Squamata > Gekkonidae > Gekko > Gekko japonicus. The sequence continues at coordinate 350,934 of NW_015163103.1, read as the reverse complement.
ACTGCCAGGTTGGCCTTTTTCCATCTGAGGCAGATCAGGCTGTTGGCCCCATATCTCAGCCCCCGGGACCTAGCTACAGTGACCCATGCAATGGTCACTTCCAGACTGGATTATTGTAACTCTATCTATATGGGGATGCCCTTGACTGTGCTCTGGAAGTTGCAGCTAGTGCATAACACAGCAGCACAGGTGTTGACAGTGACACCTGTGCAGGCTCACATCTACCCAATGCTACATGAACTGCACTGGCTTCCTATCAAATTCCAGATCCATGTCAAGGGGCTGGTGCTTACATTTAAAGCCGTATATGGCCAGAGGCCAGCATACCTTAGAATTCACATCTCCCCATATGAGCCCCAGAGGTCACTAATGGCCACAAATCAATATCTTAGCAATCCCTGGCCCCAGGGACACCCAACTAGCCTTGACCAGGGCCAAAGCTTTTTCAGCCCTGGCCACTGCCTGGTGGAATGAGCTCCCAGTTGAGATCTATTACAGTTCTGCAGGGCCTGCAAGATGGAGCTTTTCCACTGGACTTTTGGTTGAGGCAGTGGGCATCCTCTTCCCTCCTGGCTATCTCCCCTCCAGTGGCCTGGACCCCAATATTAGGCCACTGCTGAATTTCAAATAAGCTGATTGACATCAGAACTGTTGCATGGTATTTTAGGGTTTTATTGTTTTAAATTGTTCTTAATGGTTGTCTTAATGTTATTATATTAAAAAATGTAACTGTCCTGAGCCCGCTTGCGGGGAGGGTGGTATATAAATCAAATAAATAAATAAATACATAAATAAATAAAAATAAACTGGTGGAAATTCAGCCCAAATCTCTGGGCGACCTAAGTGGCTATACATATATGTTGAAAAGGATGGGGGACAAGATAGAACCTTTCATGACCTCGTAGGCCAGAGGCCAAGGACATGGAATGGTAACCCCCCCAAAACAATATTCTGAAACCTACCATCGAGGTAGAACAAAAGCAACAGAACAGTGCCTCCCAGTCCCCACCTTGAAAGGAAGTCCAGAAGGATATCATGTTCAATGGTATCAAAAGTTGCTGAGGTCCAGAAGAATTAACAGGGTCACCTTTTCCTGTCCATTTCCCATTGCTCAGCCACCACTTGTTCAATCACTGCTCAAGAATGGTACATCTGAGACTTGATAGTAGTTATGCAAGTCTCCTGGGCCCAGAATAGGCTTCTTTAGCACTGGATGCACCAGTACCGATTTCAAGGCTCTCCCTCTCTCAAGGCTTTTACTCTTCTGGACCATGTCTGCCAGCCCCTTCCCCTGCTACATTTCAGCAGCCAGGAGAGTCAAGGGTCATATAAGCAGATCTCAAATTTCTTAGGGTCTTGTCCACAGAAAGCACAATCTGAAACTCGACAACTGGACAAATCAGCATGCTGAAACCATCTGATTGTGTCACTGCTAATGTACAGGCCAAGTACGAATGGATACAACTTGAATGAATGATATTGCTTGCATACCACTTAGCATATAATTATTTTTAAAGCATTTTTATAGGTAGGATGCTGGGGTTGGTGATGTGGAAGACCTCTTCTTTGGATACAAGAACTCCTGCCAGTCCCAGCAGACAATACTGATCTTTAAAGATGTGGTATAAGGCATCTTCTATACTAGGAGAAGATCTCTAGGGCTTACACTGCAATAACATAGCAATATAACAGTGCAATACTAAGAACACTTACCTGGGAGTAAAGCCTCATTGATTAGACCTGTGTAGGATTGTTCACAAAATAATTTTGATGGGAGGTTTATCACACTATATATTTGAGAGTAGCCCAAATACTCTTAAACAAGAGCAGTGTGCCTCATAGAGGGATATTATTGCTACTTCTTACTCTTAAATTACAGTAAAAAAGAGCAAGAGTCCTGTAGCACCTTAAAAACTAACAAAATGTGTGGCAGGGTATGAGCTTTTGTGAGTCACTGCTCACTATCTTATGTGTCTGGGAATGACCATTAGAGCCTTTAAAACCAGAATATGCGAACATAAATCTTGCACCAGATTGGGGAGATTATCAGTGCTGTTGGTGAAAGATTTTAAAACATCTGGACAATTCAAACAACAGCTGAAGCTTTTTGCTATTGAGAAGGTTACTGCCTCTGCATTAAGACTACATTGTGTTGTCTAGAAGGGAAGCATATTGGATATTCACTCCAAGGATAGTAATGCCCCTATGGTTTGAATGAGGATTTAAATTGGGCTCCTTTTCTGTAAACTGTTTCACATAGCAGAACCATACTCTTACTTTCCTTAAAGAGATTTTCTTTGGAAAGTGCAGGACCCTTTTACATAATTTGACCTACAGGTATTCGTAATTGCCACTAAGCAATGAGTATTCCCTGTAATATTGAGTTAGCTGTCTCTATTTTTGAGCAGACATCTTCCAATTGGTATTTAATACTGTTCAATGCTCATACAAATGTTATCCTACCCATTTATGATTGGTTAATGTATGGTAATTTTTTTGGGGGGGATACAGTTAAATTAACTAATAATTAAGGTTATGTTCAGTTCATTATTTTCCACTGATTTTCATAATGTTCGGAATTCTATCCTTTAGGTTATGTGCATACACCTCATATATTAGTGACAGGACTCCAAAGAAGCCTTGCCATGAATGTAGACTCTAAGAAATCTCCACACTTCCAACTTGATTACACATCTACAATATGTACTAAATATGAGACTTTCTGATACATTAATAGGTTTGCTTATTATATTCCAAATGGTTATCTACTTTTTATAATGATTTTTCCTTTCTTTGTTTTCTCAAATATTGTTTTACAGGATACTTGGATACATTTGTATGTGGTGGATTACCTTTATATTCATTAGAAATTATTTATTGCACTATTGAGGAAGGCAGTTAGCCAAAACACATTTGGTTTTTTTGTTGTATCTTATTCTTTGACCAACTGCATATATATAGTAGAGCCATTTTTATGATGTATGTGAAAGATATGGATAATTAAAACTCATTTTAAGGTTTTGGTTTTTTGTTTTTTTTTAAAAAAATATGTTTACTTACTTAACCCTTTTTGGCTCTTTGATTTGTTTTCAGGGTTGAGTTTCCCCCCATTTTCTTTTTGACTGAATCACATTTTAAAACCATCAAAATAAACCACTCAAAACACACACCATTAAAACAACTAAAAATAGAGGTGAAATACATACAAAGACCCATAATCCTAGCAAGACAGAAGTGCTACTGGTAGGTGGAAGATCTGATCCAGCATTTGAAGTGTCGCCCATTCTGGATGGGTTTTGATGGAACAGGTCCATAGTCTGGGGAGGGGTGTTCTTGGGCCCAGGCCTACTGCTGGATAAGCAGGTGCTGGATAAGGTCAGGAGTGCCTTTTACCAGCTTTGACTGGTTAGCCAGCTGAGGCTTTTCCTGGGCAGAAAAAATCTGGCCACTGTGGCTCATGGCCTGGTTAAATCTAGATTACATTATTTCAATGCTTTCTACATGGGGCTATCATTGAAAAGAGTTCAGAAATTGCAACTGGTACCAAATTCTGTAGCCAGGATGTTGACTGGAGTGACTTGTAGGGAACATATCACTCTGTTCTTGGCCCATGTACACTGACTCTCAATTTATTTTCAGGCACAATTCAAGGTGCTAGTCTTCACCTTTAAAGCCCCATATGATTTGGAATCAACACACTGGAGGGAGCGCTTACTCCCTTATGAACTTGCCTGACCACTATCATGGCACCAAAACTCTGGAACTCTCACCCCAGGGAGATTCATGTGTCCCCTTCTGTTGCCTTTTTCCATCAGCAGGTAAAGACTTCTTTGCTTTGTTTGGCATTCCCTCCATGATCCCTTCTTCCTAATGAGTGTTTTAATGGTTTTTTAATGCTTTTTATGGACTTCAGCTTTCTTTTTTAAATTGTTGTAATAATTTGTGATTGGGGGATTGCTTTTAATGTTTTTAAAATGTATTTTTATTATGTGTGTATTAAATTGTTAGTAGCCCTAGTGGTCTTTGAAAGGGCAGAAAGGTGGCAGACAACTTTTGTAAATAAATAAATAATAAAGGCAACAATTAAAACTTTGGTCAGGAAAGAGGAATCGTTGAGGGAATGCTTCAGGTGTCCTCACCCGAGTGGGGATATGTGGGGATGCTCTGGTATTTGGGTGAAACTCTATGGGGTTTTTTGCCCTCAGACCATATGTTTGGGTGATATCATAACATCGAGGATGTTGCATAATGACGCTCCTGTTAGGGGCAGGGTTTTCCCTGCTGACCAGCTGGTCCACAGTGGGGAGAAGCCCCTGAAACCGGGGGATTCCCTGCCTGGACCTGGGGGCTGTCAAGCCTGGGTTAGGTAGATGGTAACCCAGGAGAGGATCTTCTCTGTCATGTCACCAAAGTTCTGGAACTCTGTTGCCATCTTCCAGGTGAAGACGTTTTGTTTCATCCAGCATTTCCCTCAGTGATTCTTCCTTCCTGACCAAAGGGTTAATTGTTGCTTTTACATAATTTCCAAAATGTGCTAGAAAGGTTTGAACATAACATTTTCTGCATTCTGGTTTTTGTCAGAGTAGAGAATGTGTTTTTAAACCATTTCTACCACACTTAGAATCTTTGTCAGTCTTCACCTTTAGTTGTGTTGTCAATGCAGGAGGATATAAACACTATGAAGAGTTCTTAATTTAATTTTCCCTTGGATTGGTGACTGTTGATAGATGAAATCCATACTTTCAGGGTCAAGTTTATAAATATTGTGATAAATAGCCACTTCAGTTGAAGGACAAATGAATACCATTTTTCACTTTTCAGACAGGACTCTGTATGCCTCTCTAGACTAATGAGCAAGTCCATTTCTTCATACAGTAGTACTATACAGAATGATCACACAAATATTTCCAAGTGGTGGAGAGTCATGATAAGAAATATTAATTCAGTACCCCCAAACTGGATTAATGACAACTCTGTTTTGTGATTCCACTGTGTTGGAACTAGGGAAGAACAAATGTTCACTTTTTTGGTTGCTATTTATATTTAGTTATATTGTTAGTGATTCTCTGCTTTTTTGTTGGTTATGTTGTTTATTTTCTGTATGCATGTATGTTTTATGTACTATTTATGTAGCCTTTATACATATACATTTATATGTGTAATGCTGAATGAATAAGGTACTAATAACATTGAAAGAACTGTACATTTGTACATTTTACAGCAAAAAGCTTTTTGGAAGAAACAAGAAGTAGAATACAAATAAAGAACCATGAGTTTGGTTTGTAGATTTTTGGATTGCAGATTTTTGGCTTGTTCAGTTCATTTGTATCTTTTAATTTTTTTTCCTTCACTGGGATACGTACATACTGAAGAGCTTGAGTATGTTGATAAAATACACTGCAAAATGAACTTTTAATGTGATGATGCTTACATTGCTTTCAGATTAATTTATGTGCAGTTTTTCATTAAGGCACCCAGGAACTTGGCTGTATTTATTTTTATTTAAAATATTTTATTTATTTAAAATATGTATATGTCCACTTTTCTTTCAAGCATCTGTTAGTTACATGGATGGGAAAATACAAAAGGAAAAGAAAAAACTGAACATAGCAGAGCACTCTGCATATAGCAATTTTTAACTAATGTTAGAAATTCTCTATGTATTAAATCTGAAGGAAAATACACCTGAATGTGAAGCAGAAGCAATTCATGGAACAATAACAGAATATGGGAAATCTGTTCATTCTGACCTTTCATAACTTGATTTTGATCTTTTCCCTGCTAATAGTTCGGGATAGTTAGTAGAGTAATACCTCCATACTAGGAAATATTTTCCTTAAGTGACATTGCTGAAACCATGTATAAGGCAAAATGCTGCACAGACTTCCTTTACGTTCTAATCTGTAATTTTAACATGGTGCCAAAAAAATGTTCTGATGTTAGGTCCTGTGGGATGAGAACCTGTGTTTCAATTACCTTGAAAAGAAAGGGGGAAAAAACAAAACAAAACCAGATTGTGGTGAAATACCTCCAGTGAGCCCTGTAAGACTTCTTAGTTATTTGGAGTACACTTTGCTGCTCCCAGACAATGAAAGATGCAAAGTCTGTGAGGCAATGTTTTCTTTTTATTGAATATCATCAGTTGACTAAAGGGCAAAACCCGTCAAGATACACAGAGCTATCCTTCAGGGAGGAATTTATGTAGCATGAATGTTTTCACTAGAGGTATACTAAGAAAAAATATTTGAACAAAGTTTAAGTCCAGTGGCACCTTTAAGACCAACAAAGTTTAATTCAAGGTATAAGCTTTTGTGTGCAAGCACACTACTTTGAATTAAACTTTGTTGGTCTTAAAAGTGCCACTGGACTCATACTTTGTTCTGCTGCTTCAGACCAACACAGCTACCCAAAAGAAAAAAATATATATATTACCTTTGTCTTTTGGACTACAAGCCCATAGCAAACCTCAGTTTAAATGTCAGGAGTCAGACACAGCACTGTCCTATATCCTGAAGGAAACTAACCATGAGAAAGCTGGTTCTTCTTTTGTCTTTGAAGAAATGTAAGAAAGGATTGAATGGAATTTGAAGGGTCTGGACAAAGGCTGCATTTTAAAGTTCTTTATTGTGATCAATTTTTGAAAGGCTTACCTGAAAATCATGTTAAAGCAAGGTAGAAATTTCTATGGACAGGGATACATATTTTATGCTAGCAATGAATGTTTCAGTCATCATCACCAGAAATTATGAAAATGCCCTCTAAATGTGATCTACATTCAAATGTGTTTGAAATGTCTTTTTTTGAAGTCACACCTGTCTTTTGATTGCCTCAAAGATTTTTTTGCAATTAAAATGAACAGTATTGCAAACATGTTTGCATCTTTCCCTGTTTCATTCTCAACACAATGGGTAAGAAAGTGAAGAGACTTAATTGGAGGATTGAAGCTGTGAGCCTAGGTACCTAGAACAAAATTGACCAAGACCTTCGTAGCCACTGAATTACTTACATTCATCTACAGTACATTATTTAAAAACAATTTTTAGTATTTTCAAACAAACACACATAAATGAGAGAGTTGATGCTTATATACCTATTGAAAATAGCTCCTACATATACATCTGGTTTCCTACCTGTCTACCATTGAATCTAGTCTAATCTAATTCTTGCAATTCAACAGTTTAAAGATATACCTTTATTACTATTTAAACGTTATTTAAACAACTTCAAAAGTCCCTAAACTTATATAAACTTCAATTATTCTTTCTAATCTTATATTTTGATTACATCATCAATATAAAGTTTTAAAATATTTTTTACCTTACATTCATTCAATATGCATCATTGCTTTTCCATAATCAGTCTTGATGTAATACAAAAGTACAGAAGGTCTCTTTCATTTTTAATTTATACAATTTGTTATATAATTTTCAATATCATCCTACATCCACAAATCCCCATCAAGATAGTTTTAAATTATAATCCCTTATACAAATCTAACTGCCACTATCAATTTATGGGCATCAAATATAAACTGGCTATGATTGGTTAAGGCTCTGTATGTGTTAAATTTGGCTATGTAACATTTGTTACATAGCCAAATTTAACACATACAGAGCCTTAACCAATCATAGCCAGTAATGCAGACAAAGAGGTTCCTAAACCCATTCTTATTTATAAGATTTAAATCTCTTTTTTTCTGGATCCTTCTCTTCAGTATAAGCTTAAATCTATGTTGTTCATTCTTATAAATGAAGAGGTGTTTTTTTAAAATCTCGCTTTCCATATTCCATCCTTGATGTGGTTATGAACTCCATCAGTTTCCTTTCTTTTAGAACTATTTTTGCCTTAAGAACTTTAATAATTCCAGCTTTAAGTTGCTCTTCAGATGCTCTGCTGATGCTCACTGAGTCCATGTTTTTTCTCTGTTTTGATGAGTCTATTCTTCTGTGAGGTCCATCCGTTTGCTTGAAGTCTTGCTTCAAGTCTTGATCCAAATCTTGAATGGCTTCAGTTTGTGCTGGTGGAGCCTGCCAATCATCCTGAATCAAAAGAATACTGCCAAACTGACAGTTTGTGAAATTATGGATTTAAGCTCATCACGAAATGTCTGTGTCCAGTAGGTGTCACCAGAGCTATCTCCAGACACATCAGCTGGCATTTTTCCCAATGCAGCTTGCATTGTTTTCAATAGTCTCACCAGCTTGACCGCGTTTCCCCATAACAGTTTCTCCAGACAAGTTCACACGAAAGAATCCCTCAACACAAGTCAGATGACCAATAGTTATTATGATGGCATTAAGTCAGCGTAGTTTAGTTTTTAATAATTTCAATGGAAAATTTAGTAGTTAGGGTATTATTTTAGAACAGAAAGTTCAGGTTTAAATGTCTCTCTTTTCCCCAAGGACGATCTGTACTCCCTTTAGTAAAAAGTATCCTCCGTTAAAGTCATTTGCATTTCCATTAACACCCAAAAGAGATTCGCAGGGAGAAATAACCATTTGTATCCATTGAAAGTGAAAAGTAGCAGAGACCTAAGAATAGAAAACGTTTAAACAGCAATCTTTGTATCCTCTTTGCCCCCAAACGCATTTAACAACACAGGCTTACTGGCACGGTAATAGCTGCTTCGTCATGAAGGGGGGGGGGATTCCACCTCTCCTTCCTTGTCCTTTTAAAGATTTAGAGGGGGCTTAGTGGAAAAATTGGTAGATTCTTCAATGTTGTTTTTTAGTGCTCACGGTGATTTTCTTCGTTGATGTTATGGATGAGGCTCCTAGTTTCTCTCTTGTTAATAGCTTGGTGCAGTCATGGCTGCCATGATAGCGCTATTTCACTCCTTGCATCTGGGATGATCCTGGGCTTCCACCCACTTGCTGCCACTCGTGGGGAGCCCGAATCAAGTCCCTTGTGGCAGACCTCCCTCTAAGAGGTCCAGTGGAGAACAGAATCCCCCAAAACTCCCCTAAAAGTAGTGAAATACTGGTGATCTCTGGGAGCAGAGATCAACCATGTTGCTGCTCCGCAGCCCCCTTCCCCTCCTCCTACAGTACTTTCTTACAGTGCATTCCTAGTGAATGTGCCAGGAAGGGTGTAATTTTGCACAGGACAGCACTTCAAATGTATTCATTTTGAAAAGTACAGATCAAAGCCAAAATATTGGGAGTAAAATTGTATAAGCCTTTCTTAGACTTGGGAGTGTGCAACTTCAGGAAATACAGAACTTTTTAAAAAGGAAAGAAAAGGTTCCCGGCTGCAAAGAGCTCATCCAACAACCTGTTTTGGGCAGATAATGGCTTCTTTTAAATATTGGAAAGTGCCTGATGAGCATTTAGTGGAAGGGAACCATTGGTTCCAACTTACTGAGTCTAGCATGTTTTTGCTGATTTTTGCTCTACATAAAATGAATAAGATGAGCCATTCATGAAATGGAATGTGTGAGGCTTTCTCTTGTTTTCTTTTTAAAAGGCAGGATATCACAGTAGCAGAAAGAGCTAGTGTGGTGATTTTTATCCTACCTCACCAATTCTATCATTGCGCAGAAATCCAGTGCCATCATTAACATCAGAGATTGTGAGAGTGAATGTCACAAATGAAGGACTGACAAGGACATGTTTTCTTGAAGTAACTATTTACGCTATTCTAACTAAAGACTATTTATGAAGGAGAAGGTATTTATGTTTCTACTCACACTCTTTTGTTCCACAAATCAAACCTTTCCTTTTGTCCCAAATATTGATCCATTTAATTTTCTATATTTCTGTTGCGGGGTGGGGGGGGAGAGATCTATAAGGGATAGTTCTTGAAGAGGAAAATCCTTGTCTGTTACTCCTGATATATTTTGCACATAAACAGAGTGAAGTGGATCATATTTCAAGTTAAGGAATTTATTTTCCTGTCAATAAAAATCTTGTTATCCTCACTGTGTATAGAAAGAGTAACATTTGTATCTGTGAAGGGCACAAGCCTTGCTCATTTATGTACTATTCCTCCTAGGACAATACTCAGAAGAAAAGAGATCATGACTAGAGTGAAGAAATCACTTGGCAGACTCCGAACATCTCAAATATTCCCAATCATTGTTGATTTCATCCAGTAGGAAGAATTAGAAAAGCAAACAATTATTTTTCTCAGAACATACCTTTATACATCACAGAATAATATCTCTTGATATCACCAAAAGAACTGATATTCAAAAATTTATTTGGCTCATTTTGCCATTTATTGGCTTTATTCATTCATATTTTGCAATCAGATTTATTTCTATCTGAAATATGATCAAGTTTATTTGAAGAATAATATTCCATAAGTATCATCATCTTCAGCAATAATTAATTGACAGTGCTGGATGAATAAATTGGGCTGGGTGTGCTACACTGAGCTTCCCTTTTCAATATTGTTCCTTTAAAAGATGTCAGTGTCTAAGATGGGATTTAAGATAGTTTGGTGAAATACAGTTCCTGCATCTGCGCTGGAGACCAGTATTTGGTCCTGTACTACTCCCCTTCTTAGAAAGGAAGGCACAAAACTATTAGGCATGCAATCAACAGGCTCCACGACTGAGCTGTTTAAATCACTCTATGTCTGCTAGGGCAAACGTTTCACTGGCAGAGCTGCTCTACCCATCCCATCTTTAATTCACAGTGTGATATTGGCTGGTCACTTTTGGGGCCGAGCAGATTTTTTTTGAGACTGTCTCAAATTGACCAGAGAACAGGAATCCCCCCCCCCCATTTCATGTTGTAGAGGTAGATTGGAAGAAGTTAAATAGGCCTGGTCAGAGTAGGCTGGTACAATCCTAACTAAGAGGACAGGATTAGTTCAGGCGTTTGTTAAGTGATTCCCTTTGAGAAAGGCAGATTAAAGAGAAATAATGTAAATGAATAATTTAATTAGGTCAGCATGCACCCTGAGGTGTCTCTTAGGAGGGGGAGAAGTAACCAAACCAGCAAATTCAGGCTTACAGGATGAAGTGCTTGGGTAGGGAACTCTATCAGTGCTGGACATTAATGCCTGAACTTCATGATGACCATCTAGCATATGAAAATGGTCTCAGCACAGCTAACTTATTGCTATTAGATTAGAGCTGGGGTGGGACTGCAAATGCTGTCAAACCCTGAGTAAGTCTCTTCGGGTGTCCACACTACAGCAGTAGTTAAAATTTCACCAGACACAGTTCAGCTGGTAAAATTAATAATTTTGGTGTTTGTGTCTTTCTTTCAGGGGGTGGGAGGCCAAAGTTATTGAAAATAAAGCTATAACAATACAATAAAACCACAAACTGGAGAGGAGAAAATAAACTCACAAAAGGCCCACAGCTAGAGTTGGCAGGGATCCTGCTACAGTGGGAAGAAGAAGGATTGGTTTTTATAGCCCGTTTTCCTCTGCCCTAAGGAGTTTTGAAGCGGCTTACAATTGCCTTACCTTGCTCTCCTCACAACAGTCACCTTGTGATGTAGTTGAGGCTGAAAGAGTTCTGAGAGAACTGTTACTGGTCCATAGACATCCAGCCGGCTTCAAGTGGAAGAGTGGGGAATTAAACTCAGTTCTCCAAATTAGAGTCTGCCACTCTTTAACTACTACACCATGCTGACTCCTGCCTATCTTTGCTTATTGCTGCCATGGCCTGTTGCTGCTTGGAGCAGCAGTGGGATTTTTTTTTTAAGATACTGGTGTCCTCTATGCCGGTATAGATAGCTCTAGGAATCGCCAGAATCTTTATGGCTTTACTACAGGGTTTCTGACAATTCCTAGAGCAACCCATTATCACTTCTGGATTGTACCCAGAAGTGGCATAGTGATGTTGGCAATGTTGGTAATGTCACACTGTTAGCAGCCAGCCTCTGCAGAAGGGCTGTTTGTATAAAATACCCCTCTTTAATTTCACCCCCCCAATCATGTGTGTACTGTACAGCTTGGCCTAAAAGTGCAAACAAAATGGACAAGCCCAGAGACAAGCCTGAGAAAATATTTTGGTAGGTGAACTGGGACAACTGACTTGCTAATAGCTCTCCTCCCCACCGTAAAAGAGATACTTAATCTCAACAATGGATTTCCTGAGGACACCTCTCCTCACCTGGACTTCACCCTGTCCACACCCGGTCCTGCTTCCCATTGTCCATTCACCTTAATTAACAGGCTATTCATATAACTCTATATTAATGTTGTATATGCCATTAAAGGTTTATTGATTGATTGATTGATATAACTCTATAGCCTCTCCCATCCTGCATTCAAGGGTCATCAGAAAACTTTAACGCTTTTAGTTTACATCTAGCAATATCATGAAGGGAACATTAGCCCAGCACATGCAAATTTTAATGAGTTTCCCCAGGTCCTTATTCACTCTGGGAAAACTAATCAAGGTATTGTTTTAGGGACACAGATGTCAGACCGCCTCAGGGCTATTTTTTTCTATAACTGGTCACACTCTGATCCATGCACAGTGTTCTTTCAGTCAGAGCTAAACATTGCACCCCTGTGCAATTGTGGGCTTCTTCCTTCTCTCCGCAAAATGCAGGTTCTCTCACTATTTTTCATGGATTTTGACTGAGACAGCACTGGTCGCCCTCACAGATGATCTCCACAAGCAGCTGAAGTGAGGCAGGTTGGCACTGCTGAAGTGAGGCAGGTTGGCACTGCTGAAGTGAGGCAGGTTGGCACTGCTGAAGTGAGGCAGGTTGGCACTGCTGAAGTGAGGCAGGTTGGCACTGCTGAAGTGAGGCAGGTTGGCACTGCCGTGGTGCTGAGGAGGGCGAGGAGAGATGCCAGCTGGTGGCGCCCCTGCCCCGGACCAGCTCGGACAAGCCGCGGGAGGCAGCGGGCGATGGGGAGCCCTCGGAGAGGACTGGCGGCAGGGCTCGCGGGGACTGGAGCGCTCATTGCGCCTGCTGCGGCAGCGCTCCCCCCACCCCCTTCCCACCACCCTTCTTGCCCGGCTGGGCTGCAGGTGATGATGAGAGGCTGCTGGGTTCCTGCTAGGGGCGCTGATTGGGCCAGCGGCCTCGCGGATAGGCTCCCTTGCCTGCCTGTCTCGCTGGGCCCGGACACCGCTCCCCTTGGCCCCCTTTCCCCCCTTCTTGCCCGGTCTGGCTGTGGCCGAGAGGCTGCCTGCGGCTGCCCCTGCCTCTCTCCTTGTGCCCTAACGGCCGGCTTGTGCTCTAGGCAAAGGCCTAGTTCGCCTAGCGGGCAAGCCGGCCATGCACATATATGTAGAAGGATATATAGGATCAGGGAGTTGTATATGTTTCAGAACTCAACAAGGACAATAAGGGAAATGAAATATTCCATATAGATAATAAACATTTATTTTGCAATTTTATTGACATAAAGCTGAAATCAACATTATATGGGGTTATCAAGCGGGGAGAGTTATTGAAATACCTATGGGGATCCAAGTATTCGATCTAGCTATAGGATGGATAAGTAGAAAGGAATATGTACTTAGTACAGTTCTACTTACGTAAAGACTGTAGCAACACATAGTGTTTTATTTAAAAAAATAAAATAAACTGAGCAATGGTCTGCTCAACACATGCTTTAATTTAACTTGCTTTAGAAAGAACTACCTTGTACTGTGTACTGTGCACGCAGAAGAGATTGTAGCAATATGATTGCTTTCACTTAGCTCAAGCAGACAGTGATGAATAATTTCATTGCTTTGGCTTGTGGAAGTACTATTGCTTATGAGGACACTTTCCCTGGAATTCATAGTTATGGTATTCATCCAACATGCACACACAACAAGCTCATGCAATAGGAAGATTCTGAAAAGCCTTTTGCAGGATCAATTTTCCTTTGGAAAGAATATGAGAGATTTTGGGTGTTTTTGTAATATGTATTATTTTAAAAGATTCAGAAAAATGGCCTTGTTCCCCTTCACACAAACACACTGAACATACATGCAGCTCCCCCAATCGAATTTTTTCCCACCACATTTTTCTTCTCTAGGCACATGAAAACACAGACAAACTGCCTCTCCAGACTGGATTTGAGTGAGAAGTGTGACCTGCATTCTCTGTGCCAGGAACATCAGTTAGCAACCAGTGTCCTTTAAAGCAGCAACAAGTCCCCTAAAATCAAGATGGTCTCTATATCAGCTTCTTGCTAGCCAGTTGTAGGTACTCAGCTGGTTCTCCTACCCTCTTTAGATTCAAACTGCCTTTCCCTTGTTTCCATCTCAGATGTGTATGTGTTAATTGCTGTCACTTCCAACTTACGGCGACCCTATAACTCAGTGTTCTCCAAAATGTCTTTAACAGCCATTCTCAGGTCTTGCAAACTGAGGGCCTTGGCATCCTTTATGGAATCAATCTATCTCATGTTGGTCTTCCTCTTTTCCTTCTGCCTTCAACTTTTCCTAGCATTATTGTCTTTTCCACTGACTCTTGTCTTCTCATTATGTAACCAAAGCAATAGCCTCAGTTTAGTCATTTTAGCTTCTAGGGAGAGTTCAGGCTTGATTTGGTCTAGAATCCTCTTGTTTGTCTTTTTGGCAGTCCACAATATCTGTAAAACTCTCCTACAACACCACATTTCAAAGAAATCTACTTTCTTCCTATCAGCTTTCTTCATCATGCAAGTTTCCATTCATACATAGTAATGGGAAATACTATGGCATCCTTACATCTAAGGAACTTTACTAGCTCCTTTATGGCTGCCCTTCCCAGTCTCATCTCTTTCTTATTTCTTGGGTGCAGTCTCTATTTTGGTTCATGATGGAGCCAAAGAATAGAAAATCTTTAACAATGTCAATTTCTTCATTGTCAGTCTTAAATTCCCCAGTAGTCATTACATTTGTCTTCTTAAGGTTCAGCTGTAATCCTGGTTTTGTATTTTCTGCTTTAACCTTCATCAGTAGTTGTTTCAAGTCTCCACTGTTTTCTGCCAATAGTGTGGTGTCATCTGCATATCTCAGCTTGTTAATGTTCCTGCCACTAATTTTCACTCCACCTTCATCTAAATCTAATCCAGCTTTCCTTATGATATGTTCTGCATACAGATTGAAGAGATAGGGAGATAAAATGCATCCTTGTCTGACATCTTTGCCAATTGGAAACCATTCCGTTTCTCCATATTCTGTCCCAATAGTGGTCTTTTGTCCAGAGTATAGGTTGCACATCAAAACAATCATGAAAATAGATTCAGGTGGGTAGCCATGTTGGTCTGAAAAAACAGAACAATGTTTGTCCAGTAGCACCTCTAAGACCAACAAAGTTTAATTTTGTGTATAAGCTTTTGTGTGCATGCACATCTGATGACATGTGCATGCACACAAAAGCTTATACCCAGTATTAAACTTTGTTGGTCTTAAAAGTGCCACTAGACTCATACTTTGTTCTATCAAAACCATCAGATGCTGTGGCAAACCTATTTCCTTTAAAGCCAGCCATAGTTTTTCATTATCCACACAGTCAAAAACCTAACTATAATCTATGAAACACAAGCTGATTTTCTTCTGAAATTCTTTTGTATGTACCAGTAACCAATATAAATTTGCAATATGGTCTTCAGGGCCTCTTCCTTTTCTGAACATCTGGGATTTCCCATTCCATATACAGTAATAATCTTTGTTATAAGATTTTGAGCATCACTTTACTCATGTGAGAAATTAATGAGATGGTATGATAGTTGCTGCAGTCTTCAATGTCTCCTTTTTTGGAATTAGGATGTAAATTGAATGTTTCTAGTCTGTGGGCCATTGTTTTGTTTTTCATATTTGTTGGCACAATCTTGTTAAGATTTTGATGCTATTGATATCCCATCTACTCCTGGTGATTTGTTTCTTCCAGTTGCTCTCAGTCCAACTCTCACTTCACTTTCTAAAACTGTAGGTTCTTCTTCAAAATATACTTCTTGGGAGGAACCTGTCATCATGCCTAATTGTGATTTAAATTTCCCTTTGATTTCTTGGATCTTGTGGAACAGATTTCTTGTTCTTTTTTTGTTGTTCTCTTCTATAGTTTTACTCTGGTTGTTGTAATAGTGCTCTTTATCTCTATGTGTGGGCTGCTGGAAAGCTGCATTTAGTCTTTTTTGTTGTTCTATTTATTTATTTATTCTTTAGATTTGTATCCCGCCCTCCCCAAAGGCTTAGGACAGCTAACAAGGGCATAAATGCCAGATTAAAACAGTAAGAACAGTATAAAAATACAATAATACAACATAATACAGTTATTAAAAATATCGGTGCTCCAATACTCACTCCGAATCATAAAACCAAGATGGTGTTCTGAAGATGTTATAACAGAACAACAGCAGTATATGTCCCCACAACCCTGTCATCCGCCAGGGACATCTCACACCCCCGATGATACCTGCACCAGCGGTGGTAGAGTGCGGTGATGGAAAAAGTGTTGGTGGAAGTTTACTCTGGTTTTTGTAATAGTGCTCTTTATCTCTATGTGTGGGTCGCTGGAAAGCTGCATTTAGGCTTTTGATTTTGTTTCTGTCACCTCTTACTTTGGCTTATTGTCTATCATTAGCAATTTTAAGAGTTTCAACAGTCATCCATCAAGACTTTTCTTTTGGCAACAGGAATGGTGTTTGCACATTCTTCTTTGATAATATCTCTGGTTTCAACCCATAGTTCTTCTGGTTCATGTTCACTTGAATTTAGTAATGCAAAACTGTTGTTTTTTTTTAACATGATCTTTAAAGTCTTCAAGAATGTTGCTTAGGTTGTATTTTGGGACTATCACTATTTTGGTGTTTTTCTTCAGGTTTATTCTATTTTTGGTATTAACAGTTCATAATCTGTACCACAATCTGCTCCTGGTCTTGTTATAGCAGAGAGAATAGAGCTTCAAAATTCCATCCTTATGTAAACATTGTACTAAAGTTGTTTAAGTGTTGTAAAACAGATTAGAGAGATCCCCCCCCAGGTCAGCTTTCCATGCAGTACCATTAACAATGCATCCTCACATCCTCGATTTAAAAGATTCTTTCCTATGTACCGGGTATCTATATTGTAACCTGTAATCCATGTAATTGGTCAGACTGCCATTCTTTCTTCTATTGCTAAGGGCCAGTATTCTCAGTGAATTCTAACTGCAGTGTTGAGTGCCCCAGGAGAGTTTAAACAAACCTTCAGTCTTTTGTTTTGAGACTGAGATGGCATTGGTTGCCCTTACTGACGACCTCCGGAGACATCTGGATCGGGGCAGTTTGGCAGTATTGCCATTGTTGGACCTGTCAGCTGCGTTCGACATGGTCAACCACCAGCTGCTGACCCACTGCCTCGCCGATGTGGGGATACGGGGGCTTGCCTTGCAGTGGCTTGCTTCCTTTCTCCAGGGTCAGGGACAAAGGGTGGTGCTTGGGGAACAGCAGTCCAGGAGACACCCGCTTGAGTGTGGTGTGACTCAGAGGGCTGTGCTTTCCCCGATGTTATTTAACATCTACATGCACCCCCTTGCCCAGATTGCCCAGAGGCATGGGCTGGGATGTCATCAGTATGCTGATGGCACCCAGCTCTATCTGATGTTGGGCAGCCGGTCAGACTCCACCCTGGAAGATCTGGACCGGGCATTACAAGCCGTGGCTGGTTTGCTTAGGCTGAGTCAGTTAAAGCTAAACCCGACGAAGACAGAGGTCCTGTGCCTGAGTTGGGGCAGTTTAGGGATGGGGGTCCCGCTCCTGGCCTTCAACGGGGTGCCATTGGTGCCAGTGCCGGAGGTTAGGAGTTTGGGAGTGCTCCTGGATCCCTCCTTAACAATGGAGGCCCAGGTGGCAGCCACTGTCAAGGTGGCCTTTTACCATCTTCGGCTGATATGGCAGTTGGTCCCTTTCTTTCCTTGACTGCGACGACCTGGCTATAGTGATCCATGTGATGGTCACCTCAAGATTAGACTACTGTAATGCTCTCTACAAGGGGCTGCCCTTGTCTCAAATCCGGAAGCTGCAGCTAGTGCAGAATGCCGCAGCCAGGCTTTTGATGGGTCTCTCTAGATGGGAACACATCCAGCCTGTGCTGAAGGCACTGCACTGGCTCCCAATAGCATACCAAATTCGCTTCAAGGTACTTACCTTTAAAGCCCTATTTGGCCAGGGTCTGACATACCTGAGGGACCGCCTTTCCCCATACATACCCCAGAGAGCACTACGGTCGGGGCCACAACATCGACTAATTATTCCAGGCCCTAAGGATGCCAGGCTTGCTGCTACTAGGGCCAGGGCCTTTTCAGTGGTGGCTCCTCACTGGTGGATTGAGCTCCCAGAGGAGATCAGGGCTCTGCAGGGCCTCATACAGTTCTGCAGGGCCTGCAAGATGGAGCTCTTCCACCAGTCTTTCAACTAGGAGCTGCCCACCACCAGCACCAATTATTACTATCATTAACATCTTCGGTGTTGGGATGGCCCTGAACTGAGATCGATCCACAGCATCGTGGGAGACCAATATACTGCTGAGCTGGGATTGCCAGATTACATCTAATAGTACGCCACCTTAATCTACTGAAGAATGTTTACTGCGAGCACCTTAACTGTTGTAAGATTTTAACCTGTTTTTAAATGTTTTATGTCGACCAGGCACATTGTGTTGGTAAATGTGAGCCACCCTGAGCCTGTCAAGGGGAGGGCAGGATATAAATATTGTAAAATAAATAAATAAATAAATAAGTCTTCCTGTTTACCTGTTTCATCCAGTCCAGTCCCATCCTCCCCTCCCCGGCCCCAGTATACTGAAGTTCAATGGAGTTTCAGATCAAGGAACAACAGAGACAACATGAAAATTTTCATATGAAAAACCATTCCAAGTCTTTTTTTAAAACTTGCAATATTATATAATTTGAATGTTGTTTTTAATTTGAAATGCAATTATTTTCTGCTTAAGTTCCTATTAACAAATATCATACTTGCTTGTAATGATCAAGAAAGCAAAATGTGTCCTTTTCATCATTAAAAGAAACTCACTGTGTCAGCAGGCGGGTTGCCTGATGCTGGATCCGTCCCCATGCTGTGCCAGTGCTCCTGTGGTTGTAAACAATAAAGCTATGGCCTATTTTCCCCAATTAGTTTGTGTGACAGTTCTTCTCCCTCACTCTCACTCACTCCTGTGCTTCTTGGTCTGCAAAACTGGTTTCTCCAAATTCAACCTTTTCCATCATTCCCTTTCAAAACCACAATGGTAAACTAATGCAAAAATATTTGATCAAAGCTATGGCTTAGTCTAGATGACATGGAGACTAGAGATAAGCACAAAAATGGGTTCCATACGAGTGTTTTTTTCTTTATTAACTGGTGGTCTTGAATCATACTAGTATTCTGGAATATTTGGGTTTGCCCTTACCGTTTTGGAAGTCTGATTTGAGGTTTTTTTTAAATTCCTCATGAGGAGACTCTTTTCTGGGGAGCAGAGTGTTAGGTTTTCACCAAAACTGCAGTGAACTTAATTTTGCCTGTCCATTGAAGTTTCAAGCAAATTGAATCAAGGAGTACAATTCTGCAGGCCCATACACAAGGTATCCCCACTCATCCTATTTGTCTCCATTGTTTCATGTTCAGAAAATACATGTTTTCTCCATGGCAGAGAAGCCAATAGCCAAATGTACAAAAGCAAGCACTGCCAAAAAATATCTAAAGGCAAACAGAATCAACAATCCCAGCAGAACTATGGACCAATGTTGCAAGCACAACGTAACCAGTGTCAAACCAGATAACCCAAGCCATCCCTGTCTATTCAGGCCACTAACTGCTTCTCAATGGCAGCAGAGATGTTGGCAGCCATATGTGACTCATCTAGTACCATGGTGTGGATCAAATTCTGGCAACAGATGGCCCAGTGGCCCTACTCAATCTGCCTAGTGCTGGTTGCCTCACCTCCATCCAGATCATCCTTGGGTTGACACCAGTGTAGTCAGCATGAGGTAAGCATACTCCAAATTGCTCCCCAATAGAGTTTACCATGGAGTTTTTGGTTAGCTCTAGAGAGACATGAGAGCACACTGTTGCTGATGGTAAATTTAATTTTTTCCCTTTTCTCCCACTGCCTGCTGAAGTGCCAAAGGGCAAGGCCTACTTGGTGCAGAATATCTCCTGCACCCACTCACACATGGAAATCATAGGGAAAATCAGATGCCCTCAGGTCCTTGTGGGTACCCTGCTTGTTATATCTAATTCCTAACATCGCCATAGAGGTTATGATAAAAGGAGCTGCAAAATGAAGCTTGGGATAGATTGGCGGTAGGGTTCTCTTCAAACCTGAATAAGTCTTAAGTTTGCAGAAAAATTTAATGTGTGTGTGTGTGTATGTGTGTGTATGAGAGAGAAACAGAGGAAGAAGAGGAGATTGGATTTCCCTTCACTACCCAAAGGAGTCTCAGAGTGGCTTACAATCCCTTCCCCTCCCCACAACAGACACCATGTGTGGTAGGTGGAGCTGAGAGAGCTCTCTCGAGAACTGCCCTTGAGAGAACAGGTCTGAAAGAACGTATGACTGACCCAAAGTCACACCAGCAGCTGCATGTGGAGGAGTGGGGAATCAAACCTGGTTCTCCCAGATTAGAGTCTATGCTCTTAACCACTACACCAAACTATATAGGGATTAAAGCTCCCCAAAATAATATAAACGCTGCCCTTCACTTTAAGAATAGAATGCCTACTGAGCTGTCAATGGCTATTGTGCAAGTTGCTAGGCAAACGCAATATTGTTGAGCCTTCTAAGCCTTAATTTCTCTAAAGCAAAACCATTGGGGAGGGAGCACTTGGAGGTCAAAAGAGCTCTTCAAATGTCCTATCCTCCTCCTCTGTCATGTCCCCCAAAGGAGGAGAATTTGTTGGGGACAGTATTTATAGTGACCACTGAAGACTCACTACCCACCCAGCTGGGTCTTTTTGTGCCAGACTTTGTCTAGGCTGAAGCTGCCAGTGGGGAGGGAAGGAAGGAAGGTTGAAGTCAGGGAAGCAGATAAAGGTAAGTTATCAGGTGTGTGGGAAGGGGAGAAGGAAGCAGTAAAGGATGTGAGGCTATGGGGACTTTAAGAAAGGGAAAGAGAAGATGGTGGGGAAGGGGGAAATGAGTCCTTGTGGGTCCTCTGCTTATAGAGTTCTGATTCCTAACTTGCAGAAAAAATATGGGTACTATATGATCTATGTCTATGGTTGTTCTGTCAAAGTACTGACTTCTACCAATTCCGTTAGGAAATTTGCAATTATTTATGGGATAAGACATTTCTGGATCTCTAGAGATTTTTTTTAAACAAACAAACCAACAAAAAATTTACACTACCACACAATAATTATTATTTGCAATGATATCAGCAAGTACTCTTGCCAGGTATCATGTTACCGGCCACAAATGTGGCAATTATATCAGACCAGACCTGGTTCTGGGTATTTTCAAATGGGTATAGCAACAATAGCAATTTGTGGAAAAAATTATCTGATAGTTTCTGTAAATTCTAGAACTATGGCAGTGAGGGCCTTGTTAATGAACATAAGGACAAATCAAAGAACTGATGTATTTAGGACTTTATAAAAATATAGGGCACATTTGTATTGTGATGCAATTAGTTGACGGTATTGTTCCTTTGGAAGTTTGTTCACAGCTCCAACAATAATTTTTGTTTCCTGATCATTTCTCCATTGTGGCTCCCACCTTGTGGAATGGCCTGCCTGAGGAGGTCAAGAAGGCTCCCACACTCCCACACTCTGCAAACTGTGCAAAACTTAATTATTCAACAGTGCTTTTCTGCACAGGTAACAGGGCTGCTCTGTGCAAAATGGCTTATACATGTACTTGGTTAAATGATTAGGGACTGTGTCTTTACCGTTGTATATAACTTACTGTAACTAGGATCCTATTATGTGATTGTTGCACCACTTAATATGTCATTATAATACTTTGGGGTAGAAAC
Source organism: Gekko japonicus (assembly GCF_001447785.1). NCBI lineage: Eukaryota > Metazoa > Chordata > Lepidosauria > Squamata > Gekkonidae > Gekko > Gekko japonicus. Next base: position 329,083 of record NW_015163103.1, on the reverse strand, counting down.
CTGTCTTTCTTTCGCATGGCACTCTGTAAAGCAAAATGTACATTGATGGTTCTATATTTTTACCTACATAATTTACACAAAAAAAATCCATGTTTGGAGATGTCTTATCACTTGGAGAGTTCTTTGAGATGCATAATTCTTTTCCATTCGTTCATGGAAATACTGAGTAACTACTCTTTACATATGTTTCCCATTAAGCACACTCTGATTATAAGAAGAGGAATGTAAAAACAACTTTCCTGTTTACTGCTTTCCTTTCCTTTTATTATTAGGACACTCAAAGGTCAGGATTTTTTTTTAGTTCCACAACATCTCCTGTGGTGTTTAAAAGAATAATGTGGAATTAAATTATGAGTTTATGCTTGTTTCTAAGGCTACAATCTTGTGTATACCTACTCGGGAGTAAGTTCCTTTGAACTCACTGGGGTTACTTCTAAGTAAACACACACAGGATTGGTGTCCATTACATGTCTATATAAAGCGATAACGAGTCAATCCATAAACTAGTTTGTTCATGCCTTGGTTAATGGAAATTGATATTATTGTGTTTATCCTTCATGGTTATAGAGACAATCTGCAAAAATATGTAGCTAATCAAATGAATCAAGAAATGTGCTGCATGTGAGAATAAGAAACAGCACAAACAACAAAATAAGATATCAAAAAAGACAACTGGGGGTGGGGGTTCCAAGATAACTATCTAGGAAAGTTCCAAGGACAGATGGAGGTAATGAGGTACAGCATATTCAAGGGAAACAACCAGAATCCTGACAGCAGGAAAGAGACAAGATTTAAGTTTGCCTGCTATCTTAGAAGGCTTTAGGTCAACAGATAGTCTGGCTGCATTGTAGCCAGCAATATGGGAACCCAGGTATGATCCATCAAGACCCATAGGCGTAGAGTTCAGGGGGGCGCAGGGGCGGGGGCTACCTCCGAAATTTTCCGGGGGGGTCTCAGCCTCCCCCGGGGCTTGAAGAGAAGCCCTTTCATTCCGCCGTCCGTAGACCTGAGGAACCGCAATCCCTTCCCTGTGCCTATTCCTCACAGAGCCATCCAGAACCTCTTCTAGGGGACCGATCTGAGAAGGGGGGTGGTGGAAGGAGGGCCCAACTTTGGCGCTGCTCAAAGGCGTGCACCAGCGCCTCCGGGAAGTCGGGAGCCTGAATCCACGTGGGTGGGTAGGGTGGGCATCCCGCCCCCGGCAGCTGCTCGGGGTTTCTGTAGGGGGGGGGGAGTGTTGCATGAGCCTGGTCCCCGGCCATTGCAGGCGTGTAGGAAGCAGGGAGGGACGGGGAGGCGGCGGGCCGGGCGGGATTCCTCCTCCTCCTCCCGCGGCGAACAGGAGCGCGGGGCGGGGGAAGGTCTCATTCCACGCGGGGGGGGGAGGCTGCTGCCGCCGCCTGAAAGCAGCTCCCCCTCCGCTCCCTCCAGCGGCCGAGGACGGGTCCCGCGGGGGGATGCACCGCCACCAGGTCGGGGGTCCCAAACGCAAGACGCTAGAGGCCGGCGGCAGGCTGGACGGAGCCCCCCGCGCCTGAGCCGGAGCCGGCCTTATGGAAGTCTAAAGCAGCGCGATTGGCGGCGGCGGCAGTCCTAGGCACTCCCGCAGACCGAGATCGGCCTCCCCTGCGCAAAACCTCCTCCGCCAAACCAAACTCCCTCCCTCCCTCCTTCCCTCCCTCCCTCCCTCCTTCCCGCTACTGAATCCCTGTGCAAC
>NW_015163103.1:327040-327156 GCF_001447785.1 Gekko japonicus | reverse complement strand
TCAGCCAAGAGTGGCAGAGCGCTCCCCCCCACACACACACACTACACCTCCCAGAGATCAGGGAGAAGGGGAGCCAGAAAATGTGCAATTGGGGTCCCAAGGATGAAAAGGGGAGG
>NW_015163103.1:305515-322130 GCF_001447785.1 Gekko japonicus | reverse complement strand
TGTTGTAATGTAATACTCAGTTTCTCAAACAAGTGTATGCCTGTCTGTTGGTCCACTTAGGAATCTTGATCCTGGTTGTGTGGTGGTTTGGTGTAGTGGTTAAGTGTGCGGACTCTAATCTGGGAGAACCGGGTTTGATTCCCCACTCCTCCACTTGCACCTGCTGATGTGACCTTGGGTCAGTCACAAGCTCTGGCACAGCTGTCCTTGAAAAAGAGCAGTTTCTGTCAGAGCTCTCTCAGCCCCACCTACCTCACAAGGTGTCTGTTGTGGGAAGGGGAAGGGAAAGGAGTTTGTAAGCCGCTCTGAGACTCCCTTGGGTAGTGAAGGGCGGGGTATAAATCCTATCTTTTCTTCTTCTTCTTGTGTGGTGGGCTAGTTGTGGCAAATGGTAGGGAAGCTCAGTATTTCTGTATAAAGTTGTAGGGGCTTTATTGCAATGTGGTATGGCCTGATATTATGTTCTTATTCCAGTGTGGGGTGTGTGGGGGGGCTTTCTAAGTTTCTAAGCAGTGTTCTAAGAAGGCAACTGTTCCTGGGGTTAGCCCAGCCCAGGGACATTGCTAGGGCGGTTCCCAGGGACATTGCTAGGGCGGTTCTGGGGAGCCCATCCCTAAACCCCACATGGGTCCACCTCCATAGATAATGACCATGCCTGTGATGTCACTAGATCCTCCCTATGATGTCATTGGGTCCCAGTTCTTTTAATGACTTAGCAATGCCTCTGGCCCAGCCCCAGCCCCCCCCCGGAAAATTGGAAAGTCTACGCCCTTGTCAAGACCCCTGGGGCATGACTGCATGTAAGGTGTTGGAAACTGGGGCAACACAGGGCCTTGATATAAAGATTCAGCATGTTTGTACAGGAACAGCTTCTGTTTGATAAAATCCTCCGTATCTTCTAAGAATGAAAAGGTAAGAGTGCTCGTGAAGCTTAAAAAGAAGAATGGATGGCTTTATAGGAAGCCTTTGAGCAGTTTAAGGAGTGGAATAATTCTGGTGATGGTTCAGGACTGAAAGAGCTGTGTGGGTAAGAAAGAAAGACTTTTAGGCAAGTATATTATTCTCACACCTTAGTTGCTTCTCATAGGTCCAACATTTCTAATAATAAATGTTAAATTATGCAGACGTAGTTTCTGTGCTGAACAAAGTGTTCTCAGTAATGAATATAAAGCTGACTGAAGGACTCGTGAAATTTCCTTTAAAATTATTACAGCTCTGTGGATGTAATGATCTCCTTTAAGAAATCACAAAGGCCTGGACGCTATCAATGGGATGTGCCACTGCACACTTAGTGCTGTTAACAGTTCTTGTGTTTTAACTGCAACTTCCAGAATGCTGTCGGATACTACCACTGACTTATTTTTCTAAACAGCAGCAGCAGCAGCATCTCTCTCTCTCTCTCTGCTGATATGGATAAAAGTCACCAACATGTTTACAACAAAACCTGGGGGAGCTGTTTTACATGATTGTTCCCCAAGCAATTTCCTTTCTTCACTTGAATGAGCTACAGTTTGAGACTTAGCTGAGGGAAATGCTAGGCAGCACTGAATAAATCCCACATTACATGTGCCCATTTAAATCTAGTAATATGTCTGGAAAAGTAGATGAAAAGTTACTGTCTCTTTTTCGACAAAGGCCTACATGGGGTCACTTGCAAGGAAGCATATCCAAACACTCCCATGACCAAGGAGAGGTGACTGGATCTTCCAGTAAAGTTTAATTACAGCTGCATAGGACTCCAATTCACATCAGGGTCATGTTGGGCAGGAGAGAAATAGGTTCTATCCCATTATTGTTTAACTAATTAAAACTCACTACCCTGCATTGTTATAGCCCTTTAAATATAAAAGATGGGCAAAATATGAGTAGTCATCTTTTTTCTTTCTTTAAAGAGCTAAAAACAGAAATGGGGAGAGGCTACTATCACCAAAACTGTGCAGGTTTGGACAGCTTAAACATCTCATCATGGCTAGTTCCATAGATACAAGAAATGAGGCTAGTATTGCATAAAATGATGTGATCAGAAACCTAAATAGAATACTATTTATGTAATCCTAAGGAGTTACTCCAGTCTAAGCCAATTGAAATGAATGAGCTTAGACTGGAGTAACTCTTCTTAAGATTGCGTTGTTAATGTCAGATCTAGGGATCTTGCAAATATACCTTGGCAGAATTACCACTGTTAAATGTAAGGGTGAGTTTCTGATTGGATCACCTCAATTTCCCTGTTGAAGTAGCATCATGCCAAACAGCTTTGCACCTGCACTATATGTATTCCTGGGTCAGGCTGTTGCAGCTTGATACTGTTTTTTTCTAGTCAAAGAACAAAATAATCTCATTTATTAGAGAAGAATCACAGATCACACAGTCATGGTCAGATCATCTGGTTTGTGTAAAACGTAGCATTGGTTGCCATTCATCCCTTTTTGTTTCTGTGCTGTCAGAAGCATCTATTAAATGACAGTACGGGCTAGACTGCATTGCTTATTTCATAGTCAGTAGCATATATATTAGAAGTTATCACAAGACCTCATTGCAAGATTGGCTGGTTTCATGGGCAGACACTGAAGGAACAAAGAAAAACTATGTAGTAACTATCAATTAAAAATATTTTTTTCTTTGTACTTCTAAAATTTGTGATGGTGGCAGCTGGTGTGTGGTAGTGGGGGGCAGTGACTGTGAGAAAGCTCTCTAATCAAGCAAATTGGATGGATTTAAATTTACTCAGATGCATCCACACAGCTCATTGGCGATCACCTCCCTGTTGTCAGCTAGTAAGCAGGACTTGAGCCAAACAGACGGCGGCGGTGGGGGAGATAAGCAAGACTAGTGAGCTCCACAGTTAGGAGGTATCTGCTTTCCCCAAGATATTCTATATCGGAAAATGAGGAAAAAGTGAGGGTGAGCAAGTCCATACCTTATACTGAACTGCTTTGAAAACCTTTATAACTGAAAAGTATCATGCAACTATTTAAAATGATCACCTTTGCCATGGAAAGACATTGAATAAACTAACTCACATCCATGCATATCTAATTTCAAAACTGTTCACTAGGCAGGGCCGGCTCGCTCACTAGGCAAGCTAGACTCTCGCCTAGAGCGCAGGGCCATTGGGGGCGCCAGAATGAGCCACCCTCCCCCCACCAAAAGACCCCCACTCGCGCCGCGCACGCTGGCCACCGCTGCCTCTTTGCCCCCCCACATGACTTTCTGGGTGCATGCTGCTTCAGCGTGCCCCTTCGCTACCCCAGAGCAGCAGAAAGGTGCTCTTTAAAGTGTAACACCAGTGGTGCCTCCTGCACCATGGGGAAATGACTGCAAAATGTTCCCCTGCCTCCCCCAGGCCCCACTGCAATGTGCTCCACGGGCTCTCGGCTGCCTCCAGGGGTGCCTGCCCGGCTGCGCTGGGGTCACGTTGGCGGCGCACAAGGACAGCCTGCTGTGCGTGTGCCCACTCTGCGTGGCCACCTCCTTCTCACAGCTGCACCCACCGCCCGCCCTACCACTTCTCAAGGCCTCCTTCCCACCCTTCGGCTCCCAGTACTGCCTGTCAACCCTGGCTGCCAGGCAGCCTGCCAAAGGTGCTGCCGCCGCCTCACCCACCCACTCACCTGCCCTCTGCCAGAGCGCCTACCCCCTTCCTGACCCCCGGCACTTCCACTGCATATCCGTTGGTGAGTTGCAGGGCTTGGGAGGGCACCAGGGAGAGGCCAGACCCCACGGGGGCCAGTGTCCCGTTTTGGAAAGATGATCTCCTTGCAAGTCAAGCAGCGCCCCATTGGTGCAAAAGGTTCCAATCCAGTCCACTGTCCCCATTTGCCGTTTGCAGAGATTGGTGGCGAGAGCGCAGGCAGCGCACGTGAAAAGGCGCCTTTCTCCCTGGGCAGCTGCTGCGGCAAAGTCCATCCCCATGGACGGAGCAGGCCTGGAGCGCCCCGATCCCCAGCATGTTTCCTTGCCAGAAAACAGGATCGGGGGGGGATTGATGGTACGGGGCAGAAAAACGTGCAACGCGATCCTTCATGCGCGCCAAATGCCCTGCAAACTAGGCATGGCTGTGCCTCTTGGCGGGCAGCAGGGCTGACAGGCCTGGAATGAGCCTTGGGGGGCGATTCTGTCTTGGATTTGGGGGGGGGGGCAAGCTCACCTCGGATTGGCAGGACTGCGTGTCAAGGACCGCCTGGTGCCGAGTTCTTTCACTTCCTCCCCAGCGATCCCCGGTGGACAGAGCTGGCGGGGGTTTGGCCAAGCGCCTCCCTCCTGTGGATTGCCTGAGGTTTTCGCTTCTTTTCTCCTGGCAAACACACACCAGGAAAGTCTGTTCCGGGACAGAGTGCGGGGGGGGGGCATGAGGAAGGCGACTTGGGCAGCGCCATCCAAACTGTTGGCTGGAAGAGCTGCCCTTCTCAGGGGCACGGACCAGCTGGAAAAACCCACCTAGGTCCTCAGTTGGGCCTGAGTGAAGGACGACGAGGTGCCCCCGAAAAAGCCACTGGAGAGTCTTCCTTCTCTCCAGGCCCCGCCTGGAGGTTGGCAACCCGTAATTGGGGGCTGCAGGGGGGCACCAGAAGGCAGCCTCGCCTAGTGTCCAAAAAGACCTGGAGTCGGCCCTGTCACTAGGTACAAAATGTGATTGAATGTAATCCATTTTAACTATACCATTTATATGTATCAGATCTGCCAGATTTTAAGTCATTATAACATGAACTGTCTGAGTGCCTGCAGTTTAAATAACATTAATTATCAGGTGCCATGGTGTAAAAATCACTATAGGTTTTTTCCCCCTGTTTTATTATTATTTTAAACTATACTTTGAACTCCCATTAGAAGCACTTATGAGGTGGCTTGCACCTGGCAAATTAGAGATTAAAAAATCACAAAGCTAGTCACTACTAAGAATATGAATAAAAGCAGCTGTAAAATAATGTGTATGAGTGTGTGTGTGTGTATGTATGTATGTATTTCTATACTATTTTATGTATAAAGTGTGCATGTCTATGTATGTGTGTTAAAATCAGCTGCATAAGCTGCAGGAAAACTAGCAAAAGTACAAAGGGCCAGATTCAATTTTAAAATGAACACTTCAAATAATGAGCCTTGACCCAGATGGCCCAGGCTAGCCCAGTCTCCTCAGATCTTAGAAGGTAAGCAGGGTTAGTACTTGGATGGGAGACCACCAAGGAAGGCTGGTTTTGCTAAGCAGAGGGAGGCCTTGAGAATCCTATGGCGTCACCATAACTTAGCTGCAACTTGGCAGCACTTTCCACCACCACCCCTTCAAATAATGACAAAACCAGAAGAAATAAAGTAGGGCATAGTGAATAAATGAACAAACTACTTAGGGAAATAAAACGATGTCATTGCCCCATAAACTTACATGGGAAGGGAGTTCCAAAGTCTTAGTAAAAGGTAAAGGTTCCCTTGCTCGAAAGCCAGTCGAATCCGACTCTAGGGTTGCGGTGCTCATCTCCGTTTCAAAGCCGAAGAGCCAGCGCTGTCCGAAGATGTTTCCGTGGTCATGTGGCCGGCATGACTAAACACCAAGGCGCACGGAATGCTGTCTTAGTACAACAGCAGAAAAAAGCACTGAACCTGATGCTCGCTTGCCTTGCCTTTGAAAGTGAATCACACAGGGCTTCTGAAGTTGATCTTAATGGTCAAGCAATCTCATATGGAAGAAGGAAGTTATGTCACATACCCTGGTCCAAGACTGAATAGGAATTTAAAGATATTAACCAGCACTTTGAATTGTGTTCAGAAGCACACTGATAACATGTGGATCTATTAAAACTGGTGAGATACTATCCCTATAATGTGTACCAGCAAGCATCAAACTGCTGCATTTTGGACAAACTGGAGGATGGGTCACCTTTTTTGGGAGGCTGTAACTCAGACCCCGTAAATCCAATTTTCACCAGACCTGGAGAGCAGGTAGAGGAGAGTCATCCAGAGATCCCCTGTGAGTTTGGTGCCTCTAGCTTGCACAGGATCGATTCTATACACTCCTGAACTTCCTGTCATTTTCCCTGAAAGCAGTTTTCTAAGAACACCTTCTTTGGGGGAACCGTAACTTGGACCCCATAAATCCAATCCTTACCAAACTTGGACAGGTACAAGAGAGCCTATTGGAGATCCCCTGCAACTTTGGTGTCTCTAGCATGCTGGGGGGGCATTCTACTGCATCACGAACCTCATGAACAGAACTGGTTCATTTAGCCCTTAAAAGTTTGTGTTTGTTCGTAATTCGCTAACTGGGAAAGCCACAAACCATGAACCAAACTGCATTTTCCCAATTCGTGCCCACTCCTACCCCTAACCTGTGAAGTGTTTTTTTAATGGGGTGTCATGCCAACTCCAGGAGGATTAGATGAATCCACAATTCCTGCAGGGCATTGTTGGCAACTAATAAAACCTCTGTCCTATATCTAGACTGAATTCAGTTTGTTGCCCTTCATCCAGTCCTTAAACATCTCCAGACACATGGTTCCCCACACCCTGATTCAGCTATAAAATAAAGCTGAGCTTCATCAGGATAATGATAGCACTTAACTTTAACACTGCTAGTTGTTACTTGTATATGTTAAACAGTAGTTTGAACAAACTGAACTTTGCAGAACTCATAATATGAATGCCATGGAGCTGAGCTGCTGAAACTGTTCCCTGAGATAGGAACAGAACTTCTAAAGCATGGTCTACTGAGGAAGTTTGTCACTGGGCGATTTTGCACTAGAGCTGCCTCACGGCGCAGCTGCCATTTGCCCTGACACTATTTGTCAATTTCACACCCGAGGCTGCGGGGCTGCATTTGACCCGCAGCTTCGGGTGTGAAATTGACATTTTTGTGTCGGGGCAAATGGCAGCTGTGCGCGAGGCAGCTCTAGTACGAAATCACCCACTGTCTACAATAGTGCATCTGTTCTGACAACTGCAAAAGACAAGCTGGTAGCAGTGACTGCTTCTTGGTGTTTTTGAATATGGCATTTCATAAAAACCTTATTTTTTCACCTCTGTGGTTATTTGAGATAGAATTCACTGATGCCGTTATTTGCCCATGGAATGTTTTTATTCCTACATTAAGGATCTGAACGCATGTTTCCTTGTGATGATTGTGCTTTTACATGCCATTTAAGCTGGTTCAGCCCTCCTCCATTTAATCTTCACAGCAACACTGTGAGGTAGTTCAGTCTAAGAGAATGTTAACAGTTTTCAGTCAGAACGAGCAAAGAATGAGAAAGAGACAAAAGTGGAATGCAACCGTGGTGGTTTTGTGCCCAAGATTCCTTCTAACTGAAGTCCAATTTCGTTTGCTTCTATTTATATTCTGCTTCAATATTTGTCAAGAAAGAAGGCACTGTGGGTCAGATCCTGTGCCTTCCACCCTGTAACTGAGAAGCCTTGCTCTAGAGGAGGAAGACTCCTCATGTAGCAGAAGACAGTCTTAGGACCCAACCCAAGAAATCTTCAGTGCTCTGTCATTCAAAGGAAATTAAACTCAGAAATGCTGTGCTTCAGATTTCCTATGGCTTGTGAAAGTGGAGATGGAGTAACAGTGCTGTAGAAACATATCCAAGAAACATTGTTCATCACCAAAAACACCCCCTTAGGTATACCTCACGAAGGCTGCAATTCTAAGACCACTTACTTGGACGTTAGTGCCATTGAATATAATGAAACTTACTTCTGAGTAGACCTAGTTAAGAGGTCTGAAAAGATACTGAGCACATATTTATCATAACAGAGAAGGAGCTGGATTTTTCTATACATTCCATTCATCATGAAATATAATTGAGATGGTCTACATGAGTAATGAAAACCCACAATTAAATTAGTTATATGAACACATGATTTTCTTTGCAGGGTTTTTGTTAACTTCTCTATTACAAATCTCATTAGGAAATTTGTTAGGGTATTGAGCCAAATTGGGCTCCTAATTAGTCAGATGTGTTGTTCCTGCTCTGTGTGTGTTCATTAGGTAAAAGGCAAAGATGTAGAAAGATGAGAATCAAATGGGAGAATGCTGTGGTTGATCTCTATGGACTAGATCACACACTCACAACCATCAGTACACAGTTCAAAGCAGTTCAATGTAGGGAGTATCTGCATGTTACCCCAGTGTGGCAAATAGCAGCTCTGTGAGACTGTTTCAGTTTGGGAGTATGATGCAGGGAAAAGGTTACTCCCCCTTTCACCCCCCACCCCCAGCCCCCAATAATTCCAATTTGAGGCTATACAATGTGCTCACCTGTATCTGATTTCGGACCCTGAAAAATAATTTCTCTATTAAGAGAGTCACCAAATTGTACTTTATGGGACTCTGGTCATTTCCTGAAATACTTTGTGCTTGCAACTGTTTTTCCCCTATGAACTAGAACCCAGAAGCAAGGGATTAAAAAAAAATCTTTCCCTTTTTTTTCAAAAATCTGTCCCTATATCAACGCTAAGAGTAAATGTAGCTACAGGTGCTCCAGTGGGAAAAGTTAGGATCATTTTTTAAAACATGTTTTTCATAATAATAGAACATACAAGTAGCAGTCATACCACTTTGCAGTAAGCATAATGACTTTGCTTTGATCATCTCTGTAATGATTAATGGAATAGTATTTAAGTAAGGCAAACACAGCATTTGAGCCTGACACTTGCACAGAATTAAAATATATTCCATGCATTATTCAGATACCTGTTTAAGGAAATGTCACTTTTCAAAGTACTGACATGTACAGAAGCTTCTTGTTTGCCTTCATGGTTTTAATCGAGGAAGCAAGCTATATGTTAGGAGTGTGATAGGAACAAAAGGAATGTGTAGCATGTTAGAGTATGGATTGTTCCACCACGTCCTTGGTAAATACAAAAGCGATTAAAATGGAAGATAGTACTTTGAAGAGAAGGAGGATAAGCAGAAAGCTGCTTTGTTATTTCTTAGGCTGTGATCACACTGTCAGCTTGGCGCCATATGGTACCACCTCTAATTGAACCGGGTTGAAGTGTAGTGAGATATATCAGCCACACAGCACACCTTGCTGTGGGTTACCCACAGAGACATCCTGTGGTAAAGCCTCCACATTATTGTGGCACCTCAGCCACAGAGCGAACTGCAAAAAAAAATTCCAAGCACCATGTGTGTGCGTAGTGCGCATGCACATGCATGCGCACATAGTCAAGTCTTTTAAAAAACTGCCTCCGTAGTTGTAGAATGGATCTGCAGGTTCACACTGCCAAATCCATTCTGCGTGCACTCCCCCGTGTTCAGACATCTGGCCATGCGCAATGAATGCACGGGGAAACAAAAACACCACTTCAGAGCTGGTGACTTTTTAACCTGACTCCCAGTCATCCTCTGATGGGGTGAGTATGCCCGGGGAACGCCTGACAGATGTGGCTGTGTGATCCTGCCCATTTAATCCGTTTGTAAAATGTGCCTATATCAGGCCAAACTGCCAGTCTGAACACAACCTTATTCTTGAAAGGCATTCATTTTTAATGTGATGGCTTGCCACCCCTTGCTACTTTTTTTTTTAGGGTCACTCTTCCTCCTCTCTTTGCTGCCTCTATCATACAAACTCCATTAAATGTTTCTCTTTCTGTCACCAGTTAAAAAGACCTCCACTGCAGGATCCAATTAGCTTTGGTGCTGTGTGTTCAAATGGATCTGGAACACATAGGGTGCATCCTTTCAGAAAGGGCTCAGCTTTCCCTAGGAAAGGGCAATCGATTAAAACACTAAGTACAAAAAGAACTCTCAACTGTTCCACTAGTTCTCCCCTTAATTTGACCCCACCTTTCTGGAATATTGGTCACACATGTTTGGAAATGGATGATAAAGTTCTTACCAGAGGAATGTAAAATGGGACATTGCTACCACCATACTAGCAGTGTAGTGGAGCGAAGGGCTGGAAGATGCCCTTGACTAATATCTCTAATTCAACACTGTGCAGATATCTAACAAAGAATCTGCTACCCTCCTTATCTATACTTGCTTCTTTGATTTCTATCATGGGGATTAATGCTATATATTTCAGGTTTCAGCTTCAAGATGTTCTCCAGCCTCAAAAAAACTTGACCAATCAATCAGCATAGGGCAATGTAACATGAACAGCCAAGACAAGAGACCAGCAGAAATGTTTTATTTGGCTTTCTTAAAAATAAATAGAAAAATGTTTTGCATGCTGTTTACTTTGTATGTCAACAGCTTTTCTATTTGCCTATTGAACAATTCAAAATATTTGATTTCTGACACATGCCCATAGCAATGCACTATTGGGTTGGGAAATAACTTTAGTATGAGTTACTTGGTGTATGACAAATTTAACAGAAGACCATGTACTGCTGTTGTTTTCATGATAAAAATGCCCATTCTGCAAGAACCGGTTAAAATCACTTTGCCACCCCGTTGTTAGCAAACAGCCAAGATATAAGCAACCATACATAACAGGAGTCATGGGGAGTTCTGAGATTAGGGCTCAAACAAGCACAGAATAGCTAGAGGCAAAGTCAGTCTAAAAGTTCACTCTAGGGAGGATGGATTTCTAAGCCAGACAACTTAATAGGCCTCTCTGTTGTGTGACACTGAACTCATGTTGTAAAAAAGAAGAGGAATACACATCCATTACAGATTTAATAGACTCTTTTCCGACTTATGATAAACGGAATATGTACAAGGTGAAAATACACATGATGTGGTTTAGCCTTAAGCCTTAACCAAACATTTCAGGGAGGGTGGATATGGATTTCTACTTGTTCTGTTTCACTGATTAACACTGCCTTCCAAAGCTTTCCTGAGATTATTTCTCCAACATAGCCTGGATGTCGGGCTGCCCGTGGTCCTTCCAAGGAGTCCCACCCTCAGCCATGCTGAGGAAGGGTTGAGGGGAGCACCAGAGGCCTCAGAATGGGGAGCCGCAAGGTTAAATCACTGCTGCGGGCTCTCCCGGAGCTGTTACTGCTTCACAATACTCTCTCTCTCTCTCTCATTAGCACTCTGCAGTCTTTATCTCCATCTTCCTCCTCTGCCTGTCAGGACTCAGCTGCGCTACCTGGACTCGTGGTCTGGAATGTCCCTGCAGCTCCCCTGCCCCTTTCTGGGTTGACGGCTGCATCCAGGCCCGTCCTCAACCTTGAGGCTGGTGCCGTGGGCCCCCATGATGCGACTCACCACCTGCCAGAGGGCGTCGGACCCCGGGCATCCCAGACACTGTCATCTTGAGTCCAGAAGCACCACAGCTTGTGTTGGGCCTCTCCCTGTTGCCTGCTGCTTGGCCACTGGTATGCACCCCACCTCCTTGCCAGTCCTGGTGAGGGTCTCGGGACCTGAGCCGGGACACTGCAGTTTGTTTCTCTGTCCAACACTTGTCAACTCTTTATTGTCCCAGCTCAGCTAGAGACCAGAGCCTTTGTGCCCTAAAGCAGCCTTCTGCACACAATTCCAAGATGGATGAGGAATCACACAGGCTAACAGGTATTAGCCTGTATATACATGGGTTGAATTGACCTTCACAGAGTACCAACAAACAGTCTAGGAATGATATGGGGGCAGGATTTAGTGTGACTCCATGTGAAAGAATTGGTGAGTATAATTCCTGGTTTTCTTTCAGGACTCCAAATATGATACAATGCTATTTCTGTAAGGTTTGATCAGCCAGTGTCTTCCACCAACATTCAGTAATTTAGTGTTGCATAATAAAGCAGAGATTGAGACAATTACTTTCCATTTCAAATATAAATAAAATGATACAATTAAGACAAATAATAATGATCGGGCTCTTGTAAAGAAACTTCACATTGTTGCATGCAGGATCTTGTGTATGGGTGTAAAGCCCCCATTATGCTATATAGCTACATGTACACATACATGCACATCAATGCATTATTTCTCTTTCTTTGGCCCTCCTGTGAAGGCAGAATTTCTGTCATACCTTAAAGGATCCCCCCCTACAAAATGACAAATATTAATATGAAGTAATACTTTTCTGCATACTTGCGAAGCTTATGAATATGCATAACCCTGTGGAGGAACTGCTGAGCAGACCTATACTCCCACTTCCTCTTCCCTTCTTGACTTTGCTTCTCATATACTACCAAGGATTGTGCTTTACAAAATTCCGGAGCAAAAAATACAGCTGAAATTTGCTATGGGGCCATTACCATGATTTTCTTTATGATGAAAACAACAACACTACATGGTCTTCCATTAAATTTGTCAGACACCAAGTAACTCATACTAAAGTTATTTCCAAAACCAATAATGCATTGCTGTGGTCATGTGTCAGAAATCAAATATTTTGAATTGTTCAGGAGGCAAACAGAAAAGCTGTTAATGTACAAAGTAAACAGCATGCAAAGCACTTTCCAGATTTTCTAGGATGGTAAAACAAATCCAGGATTCTTAGCTATTATGAAACCATTTCTCCTCTCAAATCTTTACTGTATTTTATACTCAGGTACTGTTAGTTAGCTACATGTTCTTGGATTCTACTGATTTTCCAGGCAATGGCATTTCCCCTTTCCAATAGGATTCTTGCGAGGGAAGAGCACAGAGGGCTCCCAGTCAATCAGTTTTGGAGACAAGCCACAGAGGAATGAAGTTCTCCTTCCTCCTCTCCTTTATAGATCTTTATAGATCTGGAGCCCTTTATTCCTTTACAAGTATGATGGCTTCTTCAGAGGCCCATAAAAACTTGGGGTTTCTTTAGTGAACAGGGAGCACTAGCTCTCCTGCAGTTTTGGTGCCATTTGGTTGAAGACTGCAACTCCAGCCCACTCAAAAAAAAAAAATCCTTCATAGGGAATAATGGTGGAACTACTGTTCTTCTCTCCCTTGTTTGTCATGGCAGAGCCCTTTTTTCTTTGCAAGTATGTTTGCTGGGGACACCTTGTACAGGGGCCCATAAAATTGGACACCTTGGCACAATTTGCTTGAAACTTTGAGATTAATTAGTGGACATGCAGCACTAGGTCTGCTAAAATTTTGGTACCACTAAGTTGAAAAACAGCCACTCTCGCCCCTCTGAAAAAGTCCTTCCTTCCTCACTTTGTGAAAGAAAACAAACAACAGACCACAAGGAAGATAGCAAACACAGAATTTTCAGTGAAAATGTCAAATATTTTATTGTTATTCAGTCACTAAGTCAGGGCCGTAGCCATTGGCGGGACATTAGGGCAACAATCCCACCCCAATGCTTCCAATTTTAAGCCACATGCTGTGCTGGGGTGGCAGCAGCAGCAGCAGCAGGAGGCAGGGCAGAGGGCAAGTGGGCTGCTGGGTGATGGAGAAGGAGGAAGTGTCGTCTGTGGCCAGGGCTCCAGCACTCCTTCCTTGCCTGGTAGAGATGTGGGACTTGGAACAGTGCAACCAGTGGCACTGAATGGGGTGGCTGGTACACAAGGGGCTGGTGTGGACACTGTGGCTCAGGCAGTGCTTCAGGAGCCAGTCCTCAGTCCCATGGCCAGCCACTGCATCTCTCCTGTGGACAGGTCAGTGCTTCCCACCCCTCCCCTAGGAGGGAGGCTGAGGAGGAGGAGGGCCTGGCATGGGTCCCCTGAGTCAAGGAGCAGACCCAGACCAAGGCCACCCTCCCTCTCTAAGCAGGGAAGGAGAAACAACAACACCCCTGCCACTGTGCTGGCCCGAAGCCAGGGTAAGGAGCTACTCCTCTTCCTCCCCTGCTCCTTTAATTTCATTTAATTAGCACTACCCTGCTTTGTTGTTGTTCAGTCGCACAGTCGAGTCCGCCTCTTCGCGACCCCATGGACGACCTCTCGCCAGGCCTTCCGGTCTTCCGCCGTCCTCTGAAGTTGGCTCAACTTCCTGTTCGTTGCATCGATGACACTGTCGAACCATCTCATCCTTTGCCGTCCCCGTCTTCTTTGACCTTCAATCTTTCCCAGCATCAGGGTCTTTTCCAGTGAGTGCTCCCTTCTCATTTGGTGGCCAAAGTATTTGAGCTTCAATTTCATTATCTGGCCTTCCAGGGAACAGTCAGGGTTGATTTCTTTGAGGATTGACTGATTTGTTCTTCTTGCAGTCCAAGGGACTCTCAAGAGTCTCCTCCAGCACCATATTTCAAAAGCATCTATTCTTCGGCGCTCGGCCTTCCTTATAGTCCAGCTCTCGCAGCCATACATGACTACTGGGAATACCATTGCTTTGACCATGCGGACTTTTGTTGGCAGGGTGATGTCTCTACTTTTTATCATGCTGTTTAGGTTCGCCATCGCTTTCCTCCCAAGGAGCAGGCGTCTTTTAATTTCATGGCTGCAGTCACAGTCTGCGGTGATCTGGGAATTTCTGGCTATGTCCCTGCACTTAGAGTTGGAAAAAGGAATGCATACAGAGAGAGTTTTTTTTTAAAATGCTGGTGGCTGGCAACAAGAGGCACTTACTTTGGGGTTGAAGCCCCTTGGTAAAGTTGTTTGAAACTGGGAGGGTGTGTCTTTAGATCTGCATGCAAATTTAGCGCCACCACCTTTATAAACATCTTCCCCAGACCATCAAATACATTCCCCATTGCAAATAATAGTCCTGAAACCTTGGAACCTGAAAAATCACATGGATTTGAACAATTCTTTCTACATTTAGAGCAAAGTTTTTAAATTAGGAGTAGGGACTGATATAAAATCACATAGCATACAATTATCTGCTTGATGTATTTCTCATATATGCCATTTCCCTACTGTTTGTCTGTCTTTTTGTAGTAAACAGAACACACTGTGACATGTTTATTAGCATGTACATTCCTTTATTTTGATGGATTACCGTGCAACATTGGAATAGCTCAGTGAATGGCAGTATTCTCATGCTGGACGCTGATTTAACTGTAACAGTTAATCATTTCTCAAATCTTCACATATTGATTCAGAACATCTTGTCACACATTGACTAACACAGAAGGTTTCATGAATACTGCATCTTCATTCTGTTTGCATTGTGAAAATGTTCTTTCAGGAAGGAAATACCATTTTATAATTGGCTGAATAGTCAGTTGAAAAAATGAGAAAGGAAAAAGGAAAGTCCAAATGTGGGCTATTTGTTTCAATAACAATATAATTAGGAACCTAAAGAACTGGTTTCTATGTCTACTGATACTGATATGGAAATATTTAGCTATCTGTTATAGAAAAAACAATTCCTAACTTTCCAGCATATGCTGATGTCATGCCAAAAAAGGACATTTCTCAGTGGCTCCTTCTGTATGCTAGGCAACCACAGTATTCCAAGATGGGTTTCTCTGAGTAAAAAGGCAGAGAATGGGGGCATGACACTTTCCAGGCCTATCTGGAGCCCTTTCCAGGACTGTTTTTGGCCTTTGATGGGGGGTTCATGGGGACCAGGCCTGACTAGGGTTGCCAGCTCCAGGTTGGGAAAATCCTGGAGATGTTGGGGTACAGCCTGGGGAGGCCCTGGTTTGGGGAGGGGAGAGGCCACAGCTGAATAGAATGCCATAGAGTCTACCCTCCAAAGTAATCATTTTCTCCAGGGGGACACATCTCTGTCATCTGGAGTTCAGTTGTAATTCTGTGAGATCTCCAGGTACCACATGGAGGCTGGCAACCTGTGGCCTGGAAACAACTCTGGGTGACTTGATACCACCTGACTTGCTTGACTCAACTAGATCTGGCTGCTTGCTACTGCTCAAATCCCCTTCTTGCTGTGGAAGCTCACAAAGTAACTTTTGACCAGTCACATTCTTGCAGCCTAACCTACTTCACAGGGTTGTTGTGTGGATAAAAAGGAGGAGAAGAGAATAATGTAAGCTGTTTTGGTTTCCACTGTGGAGAAAGGTGAGGGATAAATGAAGTAAATAAATAATAAATATAGCTGAAGATGGAAAGCAGATAAAAGGTTAAATTGATGAATGGCTGAGAAGGAGAGAAAGAGGCAGGGAAAGGGCAGATGATATGGGGGCTGCCAAGAGGAGGGAAGGAGGAAATATTTTGGGGAGGGGGATAAAGGGTGAGGTGCCACCCGACAAGTCCTTGACAGTTCCCTACCATGCAAGTGGGCCTGGCCCAGTGGCCGGCACCACACAACTGGGGCACAGTATTCCTAGGTAGAGTCTGCCGGGGGGGGTGGGAGGAGGAAAGCTTAAGATACAGGGGTAGATAAAGGTAGGCTGGCTGTTGGGTGGGAAGGAGATAGGGTTGCCAACTCTAGGTTAGAAATTGGGAGGGGGTGGAGCCTGGGGAGAATGGGGTTTGAGGAGGGAAGGGATCTCAGAGGAGTATTTCCAGAGACTCCATCCTCCAAAGCAGCCATTTCTTCCAGGGAACTAGGATTGCCAACCTGCAAGTGGGGGTTGGAGATCACCCTGAATTATAACACCTCTCCAGAGGCCAGAGATCAGTCCCCCTGGAAAAATGGCTGCGGGAGAAAATGGCTGCTCTGGAAGGTGGGCTCTGTGGCACTATACTCTGCTGAGGTTTAGTCCCTCTACCTACCTCACCCACCCAAGGCTCAACCCCCAAATCCCCAGGAATTTCCCAATCTGGAGCTGGAAACCCTAACTGCGGCAACTGATCCCTGTAGTTGGGAGATCTGTTGTGATTGCAGGAGATCTCCAGGCCCCACCAGGAGAATGGCAACACCAGAAGGAAAGAAGCTTGAAAAGGGGAGAGGCTATAG